>NC_052131.2:15999956-16602156 GCF_016086655.4 Lepeophtheirus salmonis | reverse complement strand
TTTCACTATAAAATAATCATTGATAAATTTTATTTAAAAGAGCCATATTGGTGAACAATTAATGGGGGAGGAGTGCTGTTTACTTCTCCAGGCCCCTCCGTCTAAAATGCAACACTTTTTAAATGGTGTGCCTTGATCCTATTTTTTATATTTCGATATTTAACCCTAAATGACTCTATGGAAAGAGCGGTTAAGGGAAAAATAAACAATTCAATCTAAAAATAAGGAAGACTATATTCCTAACACCGACCTATAATATCTTTTTATTGTTGCGACGTAGTCGCCCTTATTCTTCCCTATTCACTAGGGGGAGACAGCCTGTTCAAACTGCCTGGCTTGCCTGGAGGAACATTTAGCAGCTTCTAATTTTAAGCCAATCAGAATTGAGAACTACTAAATTGTAACTTTTTTGCATTGAGCGTCCACTCTTTCACTAGAGTCCTTTAGTTAACCCTAATAACTGGTTGTAAACAATTGTCTAAAGAAAACTTCTATACAAAGTTCTGCACCAGGGTGGAACTGGAAATTACGGTAAAAGGCGGCTATATTGATTGATAAAGTAAATAAGGTGTAAATAAGTTTGTATTTATGAATCCGTTCAACTTCGCTGCGAAGGGTATAAAAGTAGTCCCTATACGGGTATCGAGTTCGTCGTTGGTTTTCACATATATCTAAACTTTTTATCGATTTATAATATTATTACTATGCCAAGGAGTGTGTTAGAAAAATGTTTTTTATAGGTATGTCGCGACCCAAAAGTGGGCCGCAGATCATTTATAGGTAGGTCATAGAGAGCTAATGAAGAATGTAAATAATATGTCTTATGATCCCCCCAAAAAATGATGACTTTATTAATCTAATTTGGATTTTTGAAGGATTCTATGAATTTTATTTTGTATTTATGTGATTCTGAAGTTTCTATTAAAATAATCATTTTTTAATTTATACACAAATTAAAATATATAAGCTAATAACATAATTTTGTAATAATTTTATGGGTGACGTCATTTGATCAAATCACTATGAAAGTCAGATTTTATTCAAGCTGTGCGAAAAAACATTTGTTACCTCAAACAACGAAGTTGAACCAAGGTTTTATTTTTGCTTCTGTTTGTTTGTTTGTTAGTCATAAAGATTATGGTAAAAGTTACATATTGATTTTGATCAAATTTAGTACGAAGATTATACAGATGTGCGCGTCTAAAACTGAACTCTCTTTTAAATTTTACGCCATGCACATATTCGTGATTTTATTGAGTTGAAACCGATTTATACTTCGAGGTAAGGGTCTTGACTAGTTATAAACAAAACTCCACCAAAATCTAAGTAGCAACAGTGAAACAACAGCCGATAATATGTAGAGACGTTGAGTCGCAATTTTGGAACTTTCCGCGCGGGGAAAAACTCCCACTGAAATTGCAAGGTTCTGAACTGCAGCCGCACCACCGTTTACGATGCAGCAAGTTCCGGTCCAGGCTGGAGTTGGTAGTGGAGAACATGGGCGGCCATATTTAATAGACATGTGTCTAAGACTCTCATCTTTCATGTTAAATATATTAATTCGTCGACCACTTTCAAAATTATATAATTATTTAACTATTTTTTTAAATTTCAGAGTGTTCAGTTTTAGACACGCTGATGATGGTGTGACTTGCATTGGACCTCTTGAGCCTAGAGAGTATAGTCTTGCAATGGGCCAACCTGACCTCCTTCTGCTTCTCAGTTAACAGATGACGTACATACAACTTGTAAGAGGTCATACCAAGCTCCTCCCAATGCCTTTTGGATGGTGCTGCGAGCCTCGCCCTTCCTCCTGGCCAGTGCTGTCTAATTCAAGGATGGATCTGAGGTCACTGTCCTCTTCAGTCCTACCAGAAACCTAGGAGGGACTTTACCATCACTTCTGGCGCTAAGTGGGGATCTTTCCTGAAAAAATGATGATGCGTCCAGATGAGCTCTTGATATCATTCAAGATTTTCTGGCACGCTCAAGTCTGACTTCTCGCTGACGTTCAGTTAGCAGAGGGCGTTCAGTACGCCTCAGGGACGTTCCTCCAGCCCTTTTCAATGCCCTTGAAACAGTTGATCTCGACGTTCCCATCTTTCTGGCCATGTCGGCAATGGACCTGTTGGGAGTCCTCTTGAACACTGCCTTTACTTGCCTTGTTGAGACAGTGGGCTTCCTGCCAGCCCCAGGGGAAGGCTTGAGATCACCCCCAGCCTCCAAGCGCTTGGAAACGTTGTAAATTGTCTTCAATGAGGCCCCAACCTGTTCCTTAATGTTGTTATGAGGCTCTCCCGCTCGGAGGAGGGCTGCAATTTCGAAATTCTTTGTTTCCTGATTGGACATGGTCTCACGTGTGGAAGTTGTTACGCTCTCACAGGAAGGATTTACGTTTATTTTAACAGTAAAAATACGAAACAATCAGATTGGTTGCCACAAAACCTCTTAAAAAGAATATTTACATCATCGGTAAATAATTTTGCACGGCCAGGTATATAGCTATATAATTTATTCTATTATACATACAGGGAGTACTATAGAGATGGAGAACGTACTTTTTTTTGTTTACTACGTTAGCAGATCCACGTTGTTTTTCCTTTTTATTTAGTTATTAAAAGTATCCTGAGGTTTTCAATTGAAGTGATTCGATTATAATTGAAGGAGAGGGGTAAGATTTTAATTATTATGTCAAGTTCTTTCGCATCAGACAATAGGTCAACTTCAAGCTCCAGGACCGGATAACCGGCGTCCAGGATCCCCATAGTGTAGGGGGAGAAGAATGCTAGAGCTTTTCAGAAATTCCTCTGTGGAGTTTGGGGGGACGTTGGACCTATTAAGCACTTTTTGTAGTAAGTACAGCGTTGGCTCTAGGGTTTCATCCTTTTTAGTCATTATGATCAATCCTGTCATGGTGTCCTTTTATTTACTACTACAATTACGAAGTATCATCGAATGTTTGCAATGATAACTATTTTTGATAATTGAGTCACACTTTACTAGTTATTACATGGCTGTTGAGTCTTATGATGTTTTTATAACAACGACTACACAACCCTAAATGTATTATATTTATTCATGATATATATTAGTTATTACTATCAATTTTTACTTTTTAGATCTAGCAAAATGTACTGCTGCTGTCCGGGTTTCATTCTTAGTAATACCATATAAACTGTACGACAGCAAATCGCAACTTTCACTTTGATAGTGTCAGGGAGCCCTCATTTGAGAACTAGGTTTCACGATTTTTTAACATAATAATATAGTAAATATTAGCGTTCAAATGAGCTACAACTGATTGAAATCGGAGCCTCAGACGGAAGAGGATGCCCCCGTACTGGTTTCCGAAAGCCCTGAAAATCGCAGGTGGTTTTGCCCTGGGTGAAGTCCACCTACCTAGAAGAAAACTATGTGTTTTAGCAGGATTCTGCTCAGCGGGTACAAGTTCGGGACAATGCAGCAATGGCTCGAGGAAGATTTTTCCGATTTCTGGGCTCCCTCCTCACCCGACATGAATCATCTTGACTATGGTGTCTGGAGCTATGTCGAAATTAGGTAATGTGCCGTCCCTCATCCCAGCTATGACGCACTAAAGACCTTCGCCGAGAAGCAGTGGGCGTCCATGTCCAAGGGCCGCGTTGTCAAGGTGTGTGCAGCCTTCAGGCCCAGACTGAAGCCAATGTAGGTGCAGAGAGCGGCCATTTCGAGAAATAAGTTTGTAATTATTGTTCTTTTGAATAATATATAGCCCACTCGTTCAACAGTATGTTGTTCTTGATGAACTACGCATAAAGTAGGTATTTTACAGAAAAAAATCAAATTCAACCTGTTTTATCTAATAGATAATGGTAAAAAAAGACATTCTATCTTTTGATATCAAAATCATGTCTCTAGCTTCAATATTAAGGAAGTTATGACCAGTTTGTCATCGAAATTTAACGCCTTTTTCGTACTGTTTATGTTATAACCTACACTAAAATCTGTCATCTAAGATAATATAATATTTAAATAAAACAATACAACTTTCTTAAACATCAAGAGAATTGAATGAAATTTTCAGGAATTACGGAGTACAGTATTGTGCAAAAGTTGCATAATACTTTTAAATACCTATAATATAAATTTCGAGTATATTTACCCACACTCTCCAGAGAATCAATAATTATTATAGAAAAAAAGAGAGGTTAAATGTCCGTGTTATGGCAAACAACAAATCCGACTTTATATTGACAAATAATTTTGCCCTGCTCAATTGTTTTGCCTTCAGAAAAAAAAATCAAAAGACTCACCAGCATTTTATCCATGGAAGCAGGAATAGATAACTCAACATCTTATTATTTGAGTTGTAAAATAGCTTCGCTCGATGCTAAGGACAGAATGTCTCTATCATCACATAGACGAAGTGTATTCTCCTCAAAGTGTTGAATTTTTGGGCGGAAAGTTTTACGGATGTGAGGATAATGGATCGGCCTAAACAATCTTGTGTTTTATGGTTAAAAGTATCCTAGGTAGGTACAACGACGTAGTTGCAATGGATCTTCTATCGAGAATCGATTCAAAAGTCATGAAAAAATGTTTTTTTAAAGTTCTCAAACTTTTTACTAACGCTGGATTTAGAACAGTCTTGACTGATGGACATTCGGTCAACCATAAATTTTTTTAAGAACGAATTAAGAAATGGGTTTACCCTACTGTATATTGAAAATCCGTTCTCCATCTCTCAAGAAAAGATATTATTATTATTTGATTCCGTCCATATTTTCAAAAATTTCTACAATTACTTTGTATATAGGAAACATTTATTTTTTCCATCTTTTCAGAACCAGGATGAACACTTGGAAGCTCATTATCACCATGTTGTCAAAATTTATCAACAAGAAATGGGCCTAGGAATAAAATATGGACATCAATTCTCTCACCAAGTCTTATTTCCTCAACCTATTGAAAAAAATAAAGTCAGTTTATCATTGAAGTTATATCATGATTCTACTATAGAAGCCTTGAAACATTATGAAAGTAGCAATGACTTCAAGAAAGCCTATTTGGAAACTGCAATGCTCTTTAAAATATTCCGTAAATTTTGGAATTGCGTCAATGTTAATTCTTTGATTTCTAGCATCAAGTTGAGAGACGAAAGAATGCCCCCAATCACTCATGAGAATAGGGAACAGATCGATTTCTTATTATCGTTGTATAATTGGCTTAAATCACAGCAAGATATGTCTCTTCACAAGAAAGGACTGTCTTCCGAAACATTTTTGGCTGCCTTACAAACATCAAGGGGACTGGATGAACTATCCAATTATCTTTTAAATGAGACAGAAGCCAAGTATATTTTATTACGGAAGATCTATTCTGACCCACTTTAGAGGCGCTTTGAATGGTATAATCAGCTTGGGGGGAGGGAACTATTTCTTAAGTTGTCGACAATTTCTTGAAAGTGAATAGAAAATCAGAATCAACTCTTTATTGGTGACTAGCATCCATTCCTTCACTTCTCTCCGCAATACTTTATTGAACAACAAAATGGTGGTAGACTCAAATAATATTCAAGTTGATAAAACAGAATTTCTTCGCATGATATCAAATTTTGAATTGTCAAATTGTAGTCAAGTTGAAGGTGTGGAAAATATACTCTGCTATATTGGTGGATATATCTCATATGCGATATTCAAAAAAGGAGTAAATGAATGTTGTAGGGATTTGCTTAGCTCTTCTATTGATCTTACTATCTTAATCTATGAAAATGGTAGCTCTTAAATTATTGATTCTTTTTTTAATGAACTTAATAGCGGTGGACTTGTGAGACCGAGTGATTTTATGTTTCTGACTGTAGTTCATATTTATAACTTACAAAAGTTTATATTTGATTGTGATATTATAAAAAATTGTCTTTTTTCTTATAAACATCCAAGAAATGTATTTATATCTTGTCTAAAAGAATTGCTGATGTGTCAAGACCATGCGACATGGATAATCCAGAGCATGTGTGCCAATGGACAGGAATTTTTAACTTTTTTGAATTTTGTTGCTTCTAAATTGTTTGAAAAAACCAAGAAATAATTAATCTGGGAAAAGAATTAAAAAAGTAAGTGCATTGTTGTAATTTTTGTATTTTGTATGGGTTTCTATGTAATGTATGGACATAAATAAAGTTATAATTACAATGGTGTATTGTGTTTTTATCTTTATTGATTCAGGGGTTGGGGTATCGAATGAATTGAATCAATCTTAGAATTCGAAAACTATCTATATCGTAAGGTTTAACAGTTAGTATGTTTCTACAGCAGAAATTTTACTAATTATTCAAATGGGCATAAAATTTGAAAATAATTTTATTTTGTGACATGGTGGATTTTTAAACGGCGTATATATAATGGGAATGTCTACTTGTGTATAAAAAAAGCATGTAGAAAAAAGTGCACTCTCCATCTCTATGTATTCCCCTGGAGATTCCCATCTCCCTGGAATAAGTAACTTATTACTAAAAGTTATTATATAGTTTATTTATCAAAAAGAATAAATTATAAAATAGCCATGACGTATCAACCGAGACGAGGGAATCAACAGGTGACAACAAAATACATGGGGTATTTTTGTGTTAGTGAGGTAACGCCGTGATTTTAGAGCTCCGCTTTTTATTTAATAAAAATAATTTAGTTTTAAACAAAAGGGCTCACACCAAGGAATACTGAAACAAGTTTGATTATTCCTTGCCTCACACATGTATCTTTGTCCCAGACTCCGCCCATGCTAAAACCGACCCTGGGGAAATAGATGGTTCTATTTAATAACGTTCTATTTAGAAGGTGATTTCATCATAAAACAACTTTTATAAACATGAGTTACAAGGTTTATGGCAATTTTGTAAATAAACTTAAAAATTACAATGAAATACATTAAATTAAAATGCATTGGATTGTATGAATAGATATGCAGGGGGAAATATAATTACATAATATGTGTTTTTTGACATTTTCTTTGTAGTCAAATTAGATACAATATTGTGGGTTAGGTTACAGAATTAAAAAACGTTGAACTCGTGGGCTTTAAAAAGTCATATACTGGGTATTTTACAAAATGCCGATCATCGTTTACAAAATACCGTATTCTGTAATTACTGAAAATTTCATTCAATTCTCTTTATGTTTAAGAAAGTTGTGTTACTGGCATATATCATTAGAATACCGATTTTGATATAAGTTATAACACGTACACGGACATATTGACGAAAACCACTTTGCCGAACAGTCAGTTTCCCGAATGACCACTTTGCCGAATTATATAATAAATATATTTGTTGATGATTCATGTTCCAATACTATGTAATTATGATTCTCATTCTTGCTAGTCCAAAATGAAAAGATAAAATGTTTAATTCTTTGTCACAAATTGCAAAAATTAAGTGTTCATTAATTGATTCCCTTAATAATGATGATGCTTCAAAAGTTGGTTCAAACCACAATTAGAACCGTTTTATCAAAAATCATGACGACCGTCCAATAAATGAATTAGAAAGAGAAAATATGTTTAAAGAAAAGAGGGAGTTCAGTGTGGATTAAGATTAATCAGAAAATATATCAACTAAAGGCATATTCATATTTCCAGTCTAGTTTCCTATGCTAAATCCTTTTTTAATCTGTAAAGTCTATCCGAACTGACTCACTTCAAATATCTCTTTATAAAGTATTGGCATCTCTTGGAGGGTTATACCTTACGAAATAAAAACATTACTCTTTTCTTGGTTAATTATATTTACTGCTCCTTAGTCCAGGGTCTCTCAAACTGTCAGAGAACCCATAAAAACCGCGTGGAGTATCCCTAGGGGAAGGGGATATTGAAATAATCAAAAGTGTACCACATTTAAGTACCTAGTAATTCTGAGTCCGAAATCCAGCATTATTTATCTACATTTCCGAAAAAACCAATACCTGCTGAAACTAAATTATTCCAACAAATGATATATTTACATGATTTATTTTTATAACCTTTTTTTAAATATAATGAAAGCAAAAAAGTACTTAACAAAATATAATATTTAACATAAATAATGCTTAACGATGAATAAATCTTAAAGGTATGAAAATTCCAAGCTATGTTTAAGATATTCCATCTTTTCATCTGGATTACAATTAAGAGTAATGTTGTAGATCCTTTTATTTATACTTGAATATTTTTTAGATATCGGGATTACTTAACTCCAGTCTAAATCACTTTTTCCTTCTTGCTAAGCTCTCTTCCTTCTTAAGAGCGTATATTACTTTCCATATGTTGGGATGAATGCGACTAACTGAGCTTTTTAAAGCTTTGTGAAATCCTTTTACACTATTATTCGTTCAAATCGGCATAGCTTGAGTCCTTTCGTATATGATTCAAATTTGAATAGGAAATTATGGTTGTACTCACCGTCGGTTTTCTCTTCAACTTTGTTCTTCTCCAATTCGTTTCAAAGTAGAAACAAATTCTTGCGGTATATCATCGTCGTTGGTTAGTTCTATAAACCTATTAATTACATCAATGACTGGGAGAAATTCCAATGCTGTAAAGTACTTGACTTTATTATTAAAATTTGAATCGGTTAGATATCTAACTTTTAAGTCCACATCTACAATGTGCCGATACAAATTTTTGGACATATAAAAAAGACAACCACTGATGTTAGAAGTCGGGGAAAGTTTCACTGAATGCATATAATATTGCCTTTTCGAAATAAACCATTAATGTTTGTGGATTCTATATTGGGGGAAGACTCTTTAAGATGTTAAAAAACTTGTAGATAAATATCTTTAGCAATAAAACGAACAAACGTGGTATACTAGTCTCATTAATGACAATATGCAGGGTGAACAATTCATAAAATATTTATGGACTAAATTTGAATGTCCCATAACATCCCAGTTTTTTCACTCTTGCAAGGTCTTCTAGGCCACTTTGTGTTCCAAATACAATAATTCTATTGACATACATTTTATTGCTGTACATATCTACTGCAATTGACCAAATTAGATATTTACAAGAAGTGTCGAATATTTTTTTTAAAGACGTTTCTATAGTAATTAAATATGTTTATATGTACATTTATTCGATTAATTAGTAAACTGATGGAAATTAACACTCATAAAGGACAATTATTGAACCCTACTAAGAAAATACACTCAAAAATTTGCTGAAAGAGCCTATAAGTTATAACTTATAAGTCACTTGTTATGGTTCTCATAACTTGGCTTGAGATCCAATGAAGGTATACAGTCACAATAGGTATGTTAAAAGGACTACAAGCCCCTCGGATTTAGTCTCAGTAGGAGAGGAGGGAAAGAGTATGATTTTTTGAAAATAATTTCACGATTGAAATTACTAATAGGCTATTAGTTATAGCCTTATAGGTATTAAACTCTCCTTTTCCTTAAGATATTTTATTTTGAATGCTTTTATTATTCTTAAAGGTTTCATCTATCATCTGAAGAATAACACGAAGCTGGGATAAACCATATATGCGGTATCTAACAGAAATTGTAGCTGAGAAGAGGTAAACGAAATATCTGTAGAAAACATCAAATTACTCCGTTTCTATCGAATAAATATTGACATAACTGAAATTAGGCGAAAAAGTTGCATCAAATAAAGTCAATTATCGCCTTCAGATCTATATTTTTTGAAATCCTTTAACATACATACATTCACAGTCTTAGATACACAACTCCGAGGATTCGAGTCCCTTGAGTGACTGTGACAGTCTGTTTCGTACTCTTTGTGTAAGAAAGAATGTTCACGAAGAAACAGAACTGTCGTTCATATCTTTCTATTCAGATTTCCTCCAATTGTACTATTTACATGTACAATTATATTTTTCCTCGCTTACGTATCTCATTTCTTCGTGCTCTCCTACGACCCGACCTTTGAGTGCCTCCCCAGATCCTCTAAGTGGCTTTCTTCTCTACAGCTAACCTTCTCTTCTTCCCAAAACGTCCTGTATCATAAAGAAGTATCCATGGCATATTTGTAATGGAAAGTTTCAAAATACTGACTTATATGCGTATCATTTTTGATGATGAAATCTAAATGGTAAACTCATATGAATTTTGTACAACTATAAGATTATAATATTTGGCGTTGTTGAAATTTTTTCTCAAAATCACATGGTATTTTAAGCAATTATTCCATTTTTTTATATCTAATTCCCCATAATTAATAATGAGGGCTAATGAGTTATTTACTCACGGAGTTGGTTTGGAACAAAGAAAATATGCATATTTATCTATGATTTGGAGTCGCAAATTTTAAAATACCAGCAGATTTAGAGCCGAAATCTCTAAATAGGATAAATCCAACCTCAATAAACTATTGGAATCATACTCTAGAAATTAAATTGAACTTTTTAGTCCCTAAATAATAAATCAATTTAAACAAGTTTATTAGAAATACACACATCCAATAATAAATTATACTCAATTTATGATTGTAATAATATTTTTTGATCTTGGTATTGAATCCCTAAATTTCAATTATGTAACTCTAAATACATTTAACTAATTGTGTAAATATACTGACTTTATGAATTAATCACATTAGTATTGAAAGATCAACATAAGAAGAATATTTCATAATTAGTCATTTGAATGAAACTTACAACATAATGATCTTGTAAAAACACAAACTGAAGTTGATTCTCTATTTTTGAAGGACAAATTCATCAATTTAAATAATTAATTCAATAATTGATTTCAGTAAAAATATTATTTAACTCTGAATACAGTAATGAAATGCACATTTACTTACTAGAATATTATAGATACAATTATAATATTAAATATAATAATTTTTGGATTTAGACACATACATTTGACAGTTTATTACTCATCTATTTGACCAAGGATCACTATGTCTCTTGCGTTTTCTATTTTCTTGCTCATTAACAAAGTGACTTTTTAACTATGAAATTAGACGTTTTCTAAGCTATTAATTCAATCAATTTAAAAATCATCTTATAATTTTAATACGCACATAGAACTTAAAAACAAGGTCCATTGTATATTTTAGTCCTCCACCACCCTTATTGATGGTGAAGATCAAAAATTGCAAATTTTAACTTATTGGTATACAAGACATTAGAAGAAATCAATTCCTCAATTTTCGTAATCATCTTCTTTGGTTCCACATTGACATTGTATTTCTACCTTTCAAATAAGCTATGACGTTATGAATTCCATCAACAATCTTCACTTTATTTGACCTCACAATTTACACAACCTTTCAAACTGTAACCTTCTTACGATCTAGTTGAGGATAAAAAGTCAGCTCTTGCTCTAAAAAAAATCTTAATTGGATATCTGATAAATTAATGAGTCGTTTGAATGAGTGAAACGCGTCTATTTGTTCATTTAATAATTTCAATGATTTCCTGTGTCTTGCTTCTGAAGATACCCAATTCTTATTTCACCTTTAGCAAGATTAAGGAGTGTATTTCGGGTACAAATATTGATGGAACTACATTTATCTTTTTTAGTTTGCATCTTTTTATTAGATCATGACGTGTAAAACGATATGAATTGTTTTTGCATAGGTTCTTCTTCAAAGTCCTTATTCAAAAAGGTTATGAGCCCACACTTGAATTCTAGTAGGGGTCTAATAATTTCTACATATACCTTTAACCCATAGCTTCCAAAGATTTCTCAATGTTGTTTCCACTTCTGCAGTTTACAATAGAGCATTAATCAGAGTTGGGACAAAGCCCTTATATTGCAAGTCAACATAAAATATCAAGTCATGTCCAAGTCCTTCATCGAATCCTCAGATTTCATTCAAGGTCATTTCAAGTCCATAATTATAATACGGGGTTAAGGCTTTTCTCGAGAGCACAATATACTAGCTTTGGAGTCCGGTCTAGTTGCAAGACCTCGATATGGAGTCTAAGTCAAGTCTCGAGTCTTTGATTGTGAGATCATTTTCAAAATATGGACTCAACTCCAAGTGGAGTCCAAGTTCCCACCTCTGGCAATAATTGACCATTGTAACTTAAATTGTACATATATTATTATACTATTAATATTATAATAACAATTAATAAATCATAAATAAATGTATTGTTAATTAAAAACTCCTCTTTAATTCTCAAGAGGTCACAGGTGATCAGGTCAAGAGAAGTCCGAAATATCACTAATACTTACGTCATGAAGTTATGTCAATGAATTACGTTTTGTATAGTTGTTAGAAGATAGAATATTTGGTCGTATGGTTGCTATTTATTGCATAGGGGGTAAAATGCTGGGAGATAGATGGCTCGGCGGTGAATTGCAATGGGGGTAAAATGAGTTAATTGGTGGTGGGGGGCGGGGGGGAGGTGAAAAGACAGGGGATAAGAGCCTACACCCGCTACTGTCACAATGATCAATAATAAATATTAACTTTTAAAGCATCCTCATAATTAAATGAATCAATAAATTATTGATTAATGAACACTTAATTATTGGAATTTGTGAAAAATAAGTAAACATATTATCGTTTAATTTTGGAGTAGCATGAATGGGAATCATAATTACATAGTTTTGGAGCATGAATCATCATCAAATATTTGTATTATATAATTTGGCAGAAAGTGGTCCTTCGGCAATATATCGTTATAACATAAACAGTACGAAAAAAAGGCATGAAATTCCTATGATAAATTGGTCATAAGTCATAACTTCCTTAATGTTGAAGCTAGAAACATGATTTTGGTATCTTTTTTAACAATTATCTAATAGATAAAACAGGTTTAAAAAAAAGGAATTAGAAATTTATTGTAATACACTACATCTACGAAATTCAATTAGGTGTATTGGATTATTCTAGTTCTCCTTATTTTGATATGTGCAAGTGTAGAAGCATTTGCCAAATACTGCTTTAAGCATGCATAAAATAAATACTTACTTGCAAAAATAATAATTTGCTATTTTTCATGTATATAATAATTTTACCTTCTTAGTAACAAAATTTATTTCCCTTCGAATCACTTAAGACTTATTCGCAGTGCGTAATTTAAAAGTGAGTAATAATAAGCTTTCTAAATTAAAAATTGATATATTATTAATTAATTATAAATACCATCACTACAAATTACTTTTATTTTTCTGAGTGTGAATATATCTTTGGATTGATGATGAAGCGATAAAAATTGTATTCATGTAAACCCTTGACGTCAACTCAAGAACAATAGTTTTGCTTTCTCTTGTAAATTATATCCATGCAAATATTGTAAATAAGTAGAAAATGTGGCCAATTCCTGAGCATAATATATACTTTATTTTTCCCAATACTTTCATTCCCCAACTCGTCAATTTATCAGGTGGTAGTACACGAAAGAATGAGTGCCTTTCACAGAGTGGATTTTGGAGAAATTGTAAGGAATAGACTTCCGAAAAAGGATGGAGATAGTCCCACCTATAAAATTTTCAACATTTCACTTTCGTCTCAAATCAAGACGCAACTGGAGTCATCTCCTCTCAAAGGTGCTAAATATCCATTATTAGTATCTTAATGACATTATAATTCTTTTTAGGATTAGAGAACTTTGCATATCAATTAAAGTTTACAAACCTCATAAGCCCAGAGAATGCAAAAGATAAAAGAATTGAAAAAGTGTTTAATTTACCTCTTCCTCCACAGAGATGGACAGAAGGAGCACTCAGAACATTCAGCAATATAACTGACAACACAATTTCCCTCTTGGACTATCCAAGTCCTTTGCACTACTACGCCCGTTCACTCATTGCTGCATATGTGATATACAAGGTTCTTCGAAAGCAGGGAGCAGCAATTGCCACTTCTGAGGGAGAACTCCTCTCTATATCTCCAGAAGGAAATCTTGAAATAAACATTGATAAAATGTTAAAAGACTTGAACTTATACAAGATATTCGACTACGTAGAGTTCAATATACATGGGGACTCAAATTCTCAAATGAGTTCATGATATGAAGACTTACATCCGTTTCGACGGTTTGGGATAGCACAATGTAGCATATGTACGAACAATCAATATTTATTATGTCACGTAATGTTCAAAAATGAAGTTTTTGTATATAATAAAGAGAACTAACTATATTTAAATATATATATATATATTTCGGAAAATATAACGATCACATCACTAAAAGCTCATGGAAACTATCACAGAATACTTTCATGATCATTTATGTAAATATAAAATGAAATGGTTGGCAAAAACGTAGTAAAAACAATATAGAGAGCAAACCTTACTGTTCTTGAATGCAAAATATTTGACGATAAAAAGCTGAAATCATGTAATAATAAAGCGTGCAAACTTGATGTAAAATTATAAGGATCAAGTTTCAGCGGAAATAAGTTAACTTTTTAATGAAGATTTAAATTACCAATATATGCATATTATTGGTATAAGAACTAAATAGAAAAATACAATGATCTATAACGATATGTAATCAACAAGTCATAATAATAATAATATTAACTAATGATTCATTCTTTTCAAACTTTACCTATATAAGAGATAAAAAGAGAAGGGACATACCAAATTAGATATGCATCTCATCGAGGACTAAATATTTCACAAAATTAAACTCTTAAAAAACCTTCTACAAATAACAGCTTTCTCTTCTGGGACTTCATCGGACTTGAAAATATACTTTTGATATGTAGGCCTTAATTGATTGAGGGTATTCCTATAAATCCTGTCAAAAGCTACATAATTGACGTTATCGCAACCATTTGCTGCACAAGTTAAAAACAATATATCTCTATACATAGACATTCCTCTCTTCCGACCTTTCACCGATTTACAATGAATTCTTTCCTCGAAAAACAATCTCATTGGCTAAAAAAATAAAAATAAAGTTATAGCTAGAATACTCAAGGAACGACGAGGACAACAAACTCACCTCGACTAATTTATCACTTTTAACACCTTCAATGATTTTTTTTATTCTGACACGAGAGGACAGTTGACTACCGTCCAATAGTAACGAATGTATGAGAGGACTAGCGCTGAGGACTGATGAGGAATATTGCATGTACAAATATGATAAATACTTTTTATGAATATCTGGATTATCCCAAAGACACTTGACAAATATATTGTGAACGGTAGCACAGTCCCATGAAGGATGAATAGTCATTGAGTCTCGACTGAGAGATTTTGCTATTAAACAAAATCCAGGAATGTGCGACTTGACACCAATTCGATCAAAATACCAAACCAAATTCCAGTAAATGATCGGATGGTCATCTACAATATTAGGGTCATTGAGACATTGATCGCCCTCTCTATCTAAAATACATTCCAATTCTTTTCGAAGTACTAGGGGACTTAAATAAGGTACTCGTATATTATCAAAAACCTCTGGTTGAGGCAAGGATCGTTTTCGTTCTTTACTTTCGCAGCAACTTAGAGATTCAGATCGAAAAATTGATCTTCTATTTTTTTTACTCATCTTACGCGGTCGTGTTGATCGCACAAACTTACTTCTTGGTGCTGGTATATTAGAAGTGATGAACATCAGGGCTGAAGATATACAACGATAATCGTTGACTCGAACCGATAAAGAAGGAACAAAATATTTAGAACAAAAGGCACATTTGGTATTCAAGTTAGAGTCTTCAGCTGTCCAACCTGCCATGATTTCTTCATCATATACAGCAGAGTCACAGACTATGCATCGAGTTACTGAACTAATTTCTATTGCTAGAGCAACAGGATGCACGGAACTTCGAGGAATATTGCCGTAATGTTTTTCAAAGTTATCACATATTGTTGAAAGTTTCGGAGTGTCTGAAACGACAGGTGTGTTTGAATAGCCCATCCACTTTTCCCAAAAAGTTCCAGCCAATGAGCTCCATAATTCAACATCGCCATTGCTAACTCCTGGTAAAGTTGCAGATACTTCAGAAGCTCGTCGTGAATCATTTGAGCCCAGACTAATCTTATCTGAATGTTCATCATTTAGTGAAGTAGCCGTTTCTAAATACTTCGTTTTAATATGAGTAGCGGCGGAACTTACATTCGAACGGATATTAGTCAAAACCTCGTGTGTTGTCTTTGTATTTGGGCTTAAACTGTTGAGCAAATAAGTGGAACCTAACTTCAACCGATTTGTGACGCTACTCTTCGAAAAGTTTTTAAGAGAAAATGGAGATATAGATGCTGTTTTTCCAGCTTCTTCATATAAACTTCTTGGAAGAGTTGAAGATCTTGCCAGGGAGCCACCGTCACTAATTAAGTCCTTTGTACTAGAAAAGGGTTCCCCAAGAACATTATCATCTAAGTGTCTGGAATTGAGCGTACTGAATGAATTAGACACCTTTACTCCTCCTTCCATCTTTTTATCTAAATTGGTAATAGGTAATAAGGCACCAAGGGGGTCATTTGAAGTTACTGGAGTTCCAACCATAGGTGATACAAAAGACGAACCTCCACTCATTTTTTCAACAACTGGCTCAAGAGAGCCTGAGTTAAGAGTTGGAGGGATACCAGTCATGTCACTTTCAACAGATTGAGATCGACTCTTAGAGCTAGAGTGAGGTGGTGGACTATAGGAGCCTTCATAGTAATCCCGTACACCTGCTGCCAAATCTTCACTATCACTTCTTACAAATAATGCTCTTTGAACTCCCTTTTTTGTTTGAGACTTTTGGAGATGCGACACATTTAAGGATTTATCATAATTATCTTTATGGATGGAGTCAGATTCCATTGATAATGTTTCCCTTTCTAAAATGAAATAAAATATAAATAAGATTGGAAGGACAAAAATGAGATTTGTAACATACTTGCAATACCACAACCACCGTTGATGACTCCATTGGAATCCAATGCCATAATTCCATTCTCATTCATAGATGAATATCCAACATCATAGTTACTCGAATGACCGCCCTCTTGGACATCTTCTTTTATTAAATTTGATGAAGATTCTTGAGATACTCCACTTTCTTCTGAAGATGCCCTTGAGATATTGTCACTTTCTGTTGGTTTAGGGATTGGAGTAGTAGATGAATTTCCATTCTGAATTTGATGTCTCACAAGTCTCATTTCTTTTATTTCTAGAAAATGTCGAATTGCCAATAAAGTATTCCTAAGCTTATTCCAATAAACCTGTCCTTTAGTGATTGGACCAGAAGACCAAGTACACTCAAGAACAGCTTTATTATAGTACCCGTATGTGACTGCATTGGGATGATGAGAACAGTCTTTCATCTCCATAAGAATGGACACTGCAAGAGATGGATTTTGATAGGCACCACAAAGTTGCATCATGACTCTATAGCAAATCTCATCCGCAGGATTAAGACGAAGATTTCTCATTCTCCGCAACATAGAATATCCTGCTTTGAGACTTGTTTTCCTCCCACTTTCGTGTAAGACATACGATGGTAAATGAATAAACCAAAGGGAATAAGATGTATTTATTAAACATTTTGCCCATAAGTATGGCTTTTGATGTACTATTTGAGCAGACTTTTGAGCAGAGCGTATCTCCTGCTTCGTTCGTTTAGCTAAAGGTGTTGATAGAGAATCATTGATATCTGATTCATTATGAACATCAGTCGCTACATCAATAACTTTTTTTCTTGGTCCCGTAAACAAATCCGAATTCAAATTCTCTATCTTATCATAATCGTAATTCTGTCCATGTAGTAAATCTGATGCATCAGGAGGAAGAATATACACTGTTCTCACACTCTCAACATCATCTAACTCCAAGAAATTGGATTGTCCCCCTCTGTCATATTTATCCATGCACTCATCAAAAAAAGCCAAGTATGCATTCACATCGGACACAAAGCTTCTCTCTTCAATGAACTTTGTGAACATTTGTGTTTTCATCAAGAGATGATAAAACTTATGGTAGTAATGATCACGAGACTTGATAAAAGCTGCAGAATGGAATAGATTAGTGACATCTGTAGCGCCAATTGTAGGTGCTTTCGTTAAGGGTAATAAGTAGTTATGGTACCCAGAAAGAATAGACACCATAAATTTTAAAAAGGCATCACGTATCTCCAACTCCAAGAGGATCTCTCGACGTTTAATAATAAACTCAAAATCCAATTCACCATCATTTTGAGCTTCTAACTTAATTGCGTTTGCTTCATTATCATTGCACTTTTCAAAGAGAATCACTAAGCTCGCCCGAAGAGTTCGCGCAGCACGTTTAGGTAAAAGTTTTTCTGATAGCAAGGGAGAGCTTAACGTTATGGTTTTAGTATCCAAATCAACAGCATTAACATCAGACGGTTGATCATACATGTCAAAGAAACGAGAGTCTAAACCTATGATGAAAGGTAATGGAGCAGCAAGATAATCTGACATTCCAATAGGACATAGTGGTATATACGGACATTGCCAGTGAAATGGGAAGATGATTTGCTTTAGAGCTTCAGCAACTGAAGTCAAAACGTCTGGCCGAAAGGAATGCAATAGTATTTTTTGTTCAGTCAATGCAAGCAGTAAAACAAGCAAACAGTTATCAGGACCAAGCGAAACTAACAAGTTTCCAAAGGAAGCTCCTGATCGAGGAAGGGGTAATTCCTCAGGTTGGAGAAAAGGTATTCGGCACTCAGCATTAAGTTGATATAGAATTCTTGGTCTTGTTGGTGAGGGAAAAGGTAACTCGTACAAAAACTGATGAATGTAGCGTTCCAAAGGTACTTCATTTTGTCCATTTCTATGATTCTGATATAGGAAAAATAGAAATTTTTCAAAGGCTTCGAAAAAAGGCCAATGACTTAATATACAAATGCATTTATTCGTGAATATTTTTCTACTCAAAGGATTTCGATATCTCCTCAAATAGAGACCTTCTCTTTGTTCTTCACTAAGATCCTCTTCATTTGTATATTCTTCATAAAAAGTTATTGCAGAACCGTATATTTTTTCTGAGCTTGTAGGAGATAAAACAAATTTTGAGGTCATGACAGAAGGTAAAGCCCTATTTGCTGGCAAACATTCTAAATTTGCTCCCATAGGTAAACAGAATAAGGCAACATTATCATCCATTTTAAAACTGCATTCGTCATTATTTGCATTTTTTTCTTCCTCGCTGTTCGTCTTAAACGGATACTGAGCAAGAACTGCAGGCTTGTATGATATCAAATCAGTTTGATTTATAGACTTTTTATAACAAATGTACACATCTGAGCTCATAATCCCTTTATTTAAAGTTTTATCGATTTTCATAAAGGAATGGGGTGGAACTTCACCCTTTGATGCCAAAATAACACAAATATCCATAACCACAAGTTCATTAGACGGAGAATTCTCTGTGGCTCTTTTATAGGTTAAATACGTTGCTGAATTTGCAGTGTTATTCACGTTTGCATTATGATTATTAGGGGAACATTCGAGAATCTAAAAATAAAAGTAATAACAAATGTATATTAAGTTCACTAATAATACAGTACCTGTGTGTCAGGTAAAGGTTGATCTTTTCCACGATAGAAAACACCAATTTCTATCAATGGCTGAACGTGCCTTCCTCGACGATAACAAAGATACACATCATTAGCTCGAAATGATCCATGGTTAAGATTGGCACAATGTCCACAAGGTGTAACTTCGACCATTTGATAATGATCGGGAACAGTTTCTCCAAGCCTTGGAAAGATCACCTATTTGATGAGAAGAATTTGTTACTTTGATAAACTAATACCATTCAAAAAGAATCATTTTGTAACGTGAATTCAAAAATACATCAAATGAAGCAAAAAATAAAAATAAAACTCATAATGGGACACCACTATTGAAATTCTTAATATTTGATTTTTCATCCTCGACATTTATATGGAATAAAAACTAGAAATGTAATTAATTTTTTTAAATATAACTCAAGAAATAACTAATGAGATTGCATAATCACAACGTTTATTGACATTAAAATTTCTTACTAATATATTTGTACATAATTAGGCTATCAGTGTTAAGATGAGCAATCAAATCCAAAATGAAATGATAGGGGTATAAATATTTTGTTTTAAGAAGTTAATAACATGTAGGCATTGAAGATTAATAAATCATTTATAAGTGAAGCGCATAATAATCGTTTATAAGTGAAGCGTAAATAAATTAAAAAGATTGAAGCATTACTATGCCGATCAAGGATTCAATCAGGACTTGTAACAATATGGAGTATAGCTGTAATACACATTTCAAAAAGAAAATGAATCGTATGACTAATTAAATATGTTCAAGTTTGGAAGAGTATTAGTTATTCATGAAGATATATTCTTCAGTTCATAAGAAAAACGAATGAATTCAAAACATATATGCATTTCCTAATTTTAATACAATATCCAACACTAATCTTATTTTTGAACTCTTTAATGCGTTTTATCTTCTGTATATTAATATCATTTCTATCATATAATTGAATTGCTTAAAAAAATGTTGATGGCATATAAAAATATAAGGTACATTAGATAAAAGATAAGATATCAACGTTTTTTAATTAAAAATGTAATAACTAATATTGATCTACAACTTAACTTGCATACTTCAAATAATGTGTATAAACAAAGAATTAATTTGAACCAAAAACAAGAAAAAAAAATACGTTCATTCTAACATAAAGAAAAACCCCTGTATTTTCCCTGGATGAAATCATATTATCATACCGTAATATCAGTAATGGGATCTTGGTAGGAGGAGTTCTTCAAACTAACTTCCAAATTACTATCAGCCAGAAGTTGAGGACGTTCTTTTGGAAGTCCAGCCACCACAAAATAATCGGCAATGCGTTTTTCTTCCTCTGCCATGATGCTTCACTTCTAAACCTTTGAGACCCGTTGCGTAGTTTAAGCTTGAAGGCGTTGCATCAAGTTTTGTAAATGATTAAATTCATCAAATATGTTTACGAATGCTCTGTTCATTATGGCATGTCCTCACCATGTTGTTAATCTTCTTCCGTAGTTGATTCGAAAAAGAATGAAGAGCTGAAAAAGTGAAGAAAATGATCAGTAGATTCTACTTTATATTCATTAAAATGCGTTCTGTATACAAATTAATAGAATATGTTATAAATTGATATTCAAATATACTTATTTAAAGGAAACATTCAGTAGCTTCGAGTGACAATGAAAAATAAATTGAAAATTTGCTTCTATTGAGGAAAATTTATATACTGATGTAGGCGGATATTACTCTCAACTCCTCCTCAAGTATTTTCACATACGCAATATACTAAATATATTTATCCTCTTAAGGAAAAATAATGTGTTTTCTTATGTTTCCTTTAAAAATGCCAATCTAATAATTATACACCACTCCACATGTGATATTACAAGTTTTAACTTATTTATCTAAGATTATTTTCCCCCCTGGAGATTATAATTAGAGAGAATGGTTCATATTTTTATTATTACAATATTAGCATAATGGGGTCCATGATCTTGTCACATATTGACGTTCCTTTTCATGTATTTGGTATCTCAAATAGAGGATTGATTATGAATACTGTATGTACAAAATAACCTAAGTAATAAGAAGCTTGACACAGGAAAGCCCTATGATAAAACAAATGATCATTATGTACATATTTGACGACTATTAACGAACTTATTATTTATTTCCCTTATCCACGTCAAGTATTGTTGGCAATAGGACGACGTAGATATAAGGAAAGGGGGGTAGAAAAATTGAAGAAGTAAAACAAATAGTTTGAAAAATGTATTATTTTAAAATTCACTGCGTACAGGCTTTCCATATTCGATCGGAATAATAATGTCTACTATAAAGTGAGCCAACATCAAATGTGCCCTGTTTTCATTGCTTTAAAAATACAATTATTATGTAAAGACGAATGGATTAGACATGAGTAATGACTTATAGCAAAGGATCCCTCCGTTTGAAGATACATATTGAAATAATTTAATAATTAGGGAAGGCATGAGTCGAGTTAGAAATTAATCCTTATTATTTTTTTTATTATAAAAAAAGACATCCCTTCATTTTATGAGTAAGTTATGAATGGATGAACTTATCTATGGCTTCAGACACAACACAACCTACAAGGAATTTGTGTGGATTCAAAAAAAAAAAAAAAAAAAAAAAATGTGCGCGTCAACATAAAAACAAGCTTGATCAAAAATGAGGAAGAGGAAAAAATCCCTATTTAATGTTTGCTTCATATATACATACAGTCAATAAATGCTTTATATTCAAATATGTGGGATGAGTCTGGATAACCAAAAAATTTAACTATAGTTTAGACCGATCATTTGATTTAAGAGACTTATATTGGCCCCGATATGGCCTTACATACAAAATCAATTCATTTATTGAGGCAATCCTTTTTGAGTGGTTTAAGTCCAGATAGAGGTTATAATAGGAGTAATTTGTTGATGGGATTGATGATAGTTCGCGGAAGAATATAAATATAATACTAATCAATGTTGTATTTTGAGAGTAATCTTTCTAGCTTGCATTTGTGTTGATGGGCCACATATAGAGGTTTGAGGCCAGAGGAAGGGTGTAATAAATAGGACTTGGGAGTGAATAAATGGAGTGCATGACAGAACTGACGCTAATATAATTATTAATTAGACATTACAATTAAGTCATTTGGACCAGTAAGGAGAGGAGAAAAGACTCTTGGAATCTGTTTAAAACAATGATTCACGCTAATGGAGTTGTTCTAGATAGTCCCAAAGGGGGATTCTGGATTCAATATTATATGACTAAGTGTTTAAAGTTATTACATCGTTGTGAATTATGTTCATCTCTGGGTGCGTCCTTGATGAGTCATCCACACCGGGGACTTACAACACTTTCCTCGTACCTTCAAATCTAAAAAAAAAAGCAGTCTCAGGTAAAGGGAATGAATCCATACTTCTTTTTTACCTCCAAAACTAAACCTCTCTCTCTCTCTCTTTAAGTTTTACTCACCTCTTTTCACGAAAAATTAAAACATTTCTTTAGAAATGAAATAGACTCAATGGTAGAACAGTGTCATAGAATGAAACAGGGGCCAGGAATTCGTAAACAGCTCTAATAAGATATAGAACGCAGAACGTATGACACACTTACACAACACACGAGGCACAATTTATAACTGAAGTTAAAAGAACAGCCAATATAATAATAATAGTTTAAAAAATATAATTTATATATCTATTAGGAAATGAATACAGAAATTATGAAGGAAGACTGAAGACGAGTGAAGAGGTAGGTAGCTATACTCCATGGACTGGAATACAACCGGCGTGCTTCTTTCTTTCTTTCTCTCTCTCTCTCTCTCTCTCTCCACAACAACAACAACATTTACATACAATTCCTTCTTGCACTTTCTGCCTTCTATTAAACCCCCAACTATTCCTCTTTCTTCTTTATTATTATTTATTTATAATAATGACTGAAAATGAAAAATATTATACAATTGAACCTTAGCAATTTGATTTACTGTAATTTAGCATACTAGTAATAACGTGTGTAGCCTACGAATACATACTTTGATTACGTCATATCATATAATCAAATATGTCAATAAATTAAAGTATATACTGACAATACTTATACACCTATAAATTCGAATTTATAATAAATACAAAATTATGTATACCTACTAATATATTATACTATAATAACAATAAAGGATAAAACGTGAGATGATCCTAGTTTTTAGGTGGGCAACACAATAGTGGCTCCAATTAAAATCTACAATGAGGAAACCAATAATGAGGGACCTTGGTGTGACCAGCATATTCTCTTTTATAACGCAGTTTATCCCGCCTTAACGTCCAATGGCGCTCACCATCATACACTTCAATCCTGTTGTCCCCATAGTTTCCTCCTGTAGCTACGATGAGCTGCCCATTAACTAAACCTATAGCGGGTTTCCACTTTCTATCTTCTGTAAGAGGGCCCATCCATTCCCAGTGTCGAGGTCCATCTAGTGGCCAGTACATCGTTGAAAATCCATTATAGTAGCCTCCAACGAGCATGAATCCAACTTCATTCTTGTTTTAAAATTGTAAAGGGGTAGTTTTTTTAGGTTATACAGAATATATGACAAGATAAAAGTCAGCCAATCGACATACATACCCCTTTATGAATAACCTCACATGAATGCCACATCCGTGGTCCTAAAATTGGAGGAACAATATCGTCTCTCCAGGTGTTATTCACTAAGACCCATACTCTTCCCGGATCATCACTGTACTGATACATCCCGTTGGAACCTCCAATTATTATCACCCTACTTCCATACGTAAATACACAGGCATCTGCGATGGCATAGGGTAGTGGTGGGTAGGGATGAATCCAAAGTTTGCTCTCAGAGTCCCACACTTGAATATCTTTTAAATAATCCCAACTGCCCGTTCCATAATTGAATCTTCGTCCTCCTATCAATACAAGACGATTCTGAAAGCTCACTGCACCCGAAAAAATAAGAGCTTTTCCCAAACGTGGACCCATTAGCCAACGTTGTATTTCAGGAATATATTCAAAGCATTCAGTTCTATAAATAGTAAAGATGGGTGATCCAATCCTTGTGGACAGGAATAATTGTCAATGGATACCTCTCGTATATATAAAATCCTCCGCATGCAAATACTGAATTACCTACTCTTACCACGGATAAACTGAAGAACTTAAAGTTACTTTTGAAAGATGAACATTAATTGAGTGTTACCTTTGTCGTGGCTCAGGGAGCGGACTTATTTCACATGAACCAGTAGGACCTACGATTTCCACAGAGCTACACAAGGCAAGAAATATTAATATACATGAATTCAAACTGCAACATACATGGTTTTGACCTCAGAGGTACATTTAACTGAGTCGTCAAGTTTCTATAGACTCCACCCGCAATTAAAAGTACATCAATGGCTAATAAAGGCTTATTAAGAAGAATCACAATACAGAAATGAATGAAACATGACTTTCCCATATCGAAACGAGACTCGTTTAGAACTGAAATATATTTCCTTCGCGAGTAGATAATATTTATATATGCTGCAAATAGATGCAATATAAATTTGACGCAATTTGTTGCTGCCTTCAATTTGAGAGTTAACAGAACAGTCGTAGTAATAATAATGCTCACAAATCTATATTTGTATAAATAATAAGTTATATTGTGTGTTCAATTCATAATGATACAATATATATATTCATATTTGTTCATTTGAGTGTCCTTCAAGAAATCCGCTCAACGTTTTTTTCTATCCGAACCCATGATGAAAATATTAATAGTATACATAAATGATCAAATTTAGATTCTTAAGAAACAGGTGAGAGCGAGAAACAAGAGTGAGTAAACAAAGAACAAGTTGAGTCTCGCACACTTATTTTATTTGTATATAATTTAGGTTTATCTAATTTACATAAAAAAGGATCTATTAAAAACGAAGTTAGAAATCGAATTGTAAATTGCAAGCCCTAGATTTTTTTTGGTTAGATAGGTAGAGAGAAAGAAAGAAAGAGAGGAAGAATAAAAGTAAAATTAAAATCAAATGGGAGAATGCAATTTTTGTTTACTACAATCAGTTTTTTTTTCCTTTTTAAATATATAAGGTGATTGTAATATTTTTTTTTTCTTCAGTATGAATATTTACGTAACATATTCTTAAGTTAAATTAATTGTATTAATTGAAATAACATCTCACTTAGCAAGTTAACATGGAAACATATAAATATGCAATTTTCACACACTGCCTTAATCTAAAACAAAAACTATTGTAAATAATTTTTATTACTTCGAACACATCAGGCATCTATGTCTTCTTATATAAGACATACCGTACAAAAATATTTAAGTCTCAATCAACAAAAAACTGCTTAATTATTTTTTCTTTGAAGGTTCAACAAATATTATTATTTTTAAGATAGAGGAAAAAAGCTATATGATGAGGCGTAAATTGCACATCCAACACAATTTTACGTTTTTTTTACTTTGATTTCTGAAGAAGGCGAAAACAAATCCAAGTCCTGATTGGATCCAACAACACGTGCTATTTTAACGGATGGACTCGTTGATCGAACTTCTGAGGATGCCCGATGCCTTTTCTTCGTTTCAGAGGACTGAGAAGGTTTCAAAGAGATTTTAAGCGGATCTACTTTAGGAAGAGACTCACTACTCTGAGGAGGAATGGGTTTAATTTTGAGTTTTATACCAGGTGGTTTCTGAACAGAAGAATCGTTACTGTTGGTATTATGATGAACAGCTGACGATGATGAAGAGGAGGAGTGATGATGGTGATGATGCTTGGACAAACCATCCTTACTCTTATCTTTATCCTTGTGTTTGTGTTTATGAGATTTCTCCTTAGACCGATCCTTCTTCTCCTTTTTCTCTTTCTTTTCCTTTTTACTCTTCTTTTCCTTTTTATGTTTCTTTCTTCCGCTATCTGTAATATCATCTGTGTGTTTATCCTCAACATGGACAATCTCTGAAGGAGGTTTAACGTTGGCTTGATTTGATGTTTTTACGTCCTCCCTGGGAATTTGAATAGATGTATAACCGTCACGTAATTTTTCATATCCGGGAGTTTCTTCCAATTTCGGCAACTTAACGCTCATTTCCTCATTGCTCGACTGAGAGCAATTACTCAAAGACCTATTTCTCTGATTCAAATGAGGCGGTGCTATCGATGAGGATGTTGAAGAAGGAGGAGAAAATAGTGAAGCTGTCTTATCTAACCGTTGTCTTTTGTTGGGGGAGACTGACTTCTCCTTTCTAGAAATTGGTGAGACCTTATTATTATCAGGTTTTATCAAGCTATGCAAGGGCACTATAGGATCTAACATGATATTAAGTAGCCCATTGCCTGAAGTAGGATTAGGAAGTGCTGATGCGTTTGAAGAGGGTAGAGAAGAAGGCGGGTGGAGTGAAGACTCTTGTTGCTGCTTATTTGGTGGAATGGGCTGTGGGGGAGACTCGTCAATATCAAATATGGACTTTTTAGGCTGTTGGGAAGGAATGGTTTGCTTCCTTTCAGACTTTTGAATTTGATGCTGAGAAGAACCGCTCGGATAGCCTGAATGATGTCTTGCATGTTGTGGTGGAGGAGGTTGCTGCTGTTGTTGGGGAGGAGGGGGAGGGAGAGGCGTCTTATGGTGTCGATTTGGATCAGCTGTTGTTGCTGTTGGCTTAGATGATGATTTATGAGACCAATGACTGGACTGTTGTGTTACAGAGGCTTGTTGATGTCGACTGGACTGCTGCTGTTGTTGAGGAGGTGGTGGTCCATTGTGCTTGTGATGCTTTTGTTGATGGGGCATATTTTGAGATGCAGACGTGGGTCTTTGCGACGTCACTGGCTGCTGGTGAGATGGAGGTGGTACTCCAGGTTGAGACGGACGCGTAGCAGACATATGCCGATGTTGGCCAGGCGCAGAAGAAGATAATCGAGATGATTGTCCTTGATTTGATTGCTGTTGTTGCTTTTGTTTTTTATATTCATCATACGTTGCTCGAGACGGATCATTCGGCTTTGAGGGTTTATCTGTCTGAGGTTGACCAGGAAGGGCAACATTAGAACGGTGAGGAGGATAATGATGCGGCTTTTCTGAAAAAATAATCAAATTAGGAATATGCATATATATACATTCTCAAATTGAGTAATTATATTATGGGAAATCATACCATTTCGAGATCCATGATGACCCGATGAGCTCCTAGTAGAAGGCTGTTGGGAAGACTGTCCCGATGATTTCCCCATGGGAATAGATGGATGCTTTGATGAAGAAGAAGGTAATTCTTGACGTCGACTATAATCTGGAGTATAATGGCTTGCAGGTATATCATTACTGGCACGACGTTCCTCTTCCTCTTTCGTCTAAATAAAAGAAATATGAATAATACTCAATAAATCAAGTTGGAGCCAAAACTCGTCTTACAGCTTGAGCAGTAGCCATAATTTTCTTTTTTAATCGAGACGGACATCTATCAAAAATGGTTAGGAACTCATCCGTTAGCTTATTGAGCAACTCCAATGACGTATTAGGATCTACATATAAAAACCATTCCTTCCCACGACTTGACAATGGAATTTTATAGTTTGTCCATTTGCATGCTAAGTGAATGCATACGCAGGCAACAATTGTCGGGGTATGGCGAAGACACATTGTAGTAAGGTGAAGACTAGATAAAAAATAATATTGCTATTAATGGACCTCTGTGATGTGAAAAGGACTTTTCTACGTACCTATTCGTCGCCATAAAGTAAGAAGTTTGAGCGAGATCTTTGGATGCTTTGACTAATTGACAGCATCTAACAACGTGAGTGTGGGGATGATCAATGGCCACGTCGAAGCCCAGTGTTTGAAGAAGTATATTTTCATTGGTCACAAGTTCTTGAGCTTGCTCAATGTATTGCTAAAGAGAGAAAAGGAAGGAGTAAGAGGGTGGAGAGGATGGGAGGACAAGGACTTACTTCGGACCTGGTGTCTAGAGGCGGCTGCTCCCTGTGGAGACAGATGTGCGCCACTTTGATCACGTGCTCCAACTTGCGCGGCTGTTCCTCCACCTTGGCAGCCAGAAAGAGTGCGGCGGCCGCAATGGTGTTGCGATGGAAGCGCGTGAAGGAGTGGAACATGTAGAAGCGTTGCATGTAGACGATGGCCGTGTTGATGCAGAGCTGCGGTCTAAAATACAAAGAGAGAGTCCTCAGGAAAGTGAACAAGACATGCCCAAGGCACTTACACATGCAGGCGTTGACCCATGTCCTGGATAAAGTTCGCAGCCTGCTGCCGATACCCCAACTCCTTCTCGGATGTGATGTTGTGTCGCCGGGAGGGCGTCATGTGCAGGCTCTCCGCACTAAAATACCACCTCCCCTGACCCGTCGTTGTCATCATGTTCATGTTGGGAGGAGCAGGGGCGCTGCTACTCCCGCTACTACTCGTATGCGCTCCGCTAGACACCGTCCCGGCTGCACACGCATTCGAACTCGCTCGATTCACGATATTCATCCTTCACACTCGGACTTTTCTCCGTGCAATTCTCTAATTACTCATCATTCTCGTTCTCGTCGTCGTCCTCGCTTCCAGCTTAAAAGATGCCCACCTCAACTTCACTTACTTCTTCACTTACACTCTTCTCTTCTCTTCTTTCTCCTTCTCTCCAGTCACAGTTCTCAATGTAGTCCCTATTCTATTCCAGACTAAACCCACTCGCCCACCTGCCAACTCTCTTCCTTCCTTCCTCTTCTCTCTCATTGGTGGATCCACAGTACCTCCTTATTCCTCTTTTCCCTTCCCATTATGTAGCTAAGAAAATAGCTACATAATACCTTGGCGGGAACTTTCTAGCCCTCAACAAATTAGCTTGCTAAAAACGTATGTAAGAAAAATTGCTACATCATTTCATTAACTAACCTCAGTCCGGCCATCTCATTGAGTCATTATTCCATTTCAAGACTTGATATGAATATAAATACGTCACTCTATGACGTCATGTATATGCCCCCCAGCTATCAATACTTGTGAACTGTTTGTCCGCAGAATTATTCGTTAAATATTCGTTATCCGTGACTTTATTATTAAGAAGATGAATATATATTCTATGATGAATACTTTATTATATGTAATTCTACCTATAAAAAAATATATGAATGAATGAGTGGAAGTGAGTAGATTTCTGTTTTTGTGTCTATCCAGCTGCGTGTGACAATATTTGCAGCCCTCGCTGCCGCCTTCTACATCGACAGTCTCCTCTCTCTCTTTCTTTCTCCTTTTGGTTCCTCTAAAGGTTTGTAGTGACTGTGTGTGCAACACTCGCACCACAAGTCGATCCTATCACGGAAGCACAGAATTGACGGTTATCATTAGGATTCAGTCATTGCCAGGACATTGTCACTGTGTCTATAAGAATAAGAAAGATCTTGGAAGAGGATGAGTGGTGGGGACAATGAAGGAGGAAGCCATCTCTGTAGTTACTCTGGCTATTTATGCCATAGGGAGAAGTTGAAAAGCTATGACTATTGCTTACGACATATTTTGGAGGATAAAACGGCTCCCTTCAAACAATGCTCCTATAACATCAAGTCACAAAAGAGATGTCTTCGTCCTGCACCCAGAGCAGACAAGAAAGACGGGTAAATTAAAATATTTAATAGGGAGTTTATATGGTAGCCCTGACCTAGTGTTGGATCCCTCTACAAGGACTGCAGTCCGGTCCGAATTCAATTGGCTATCTAGACAATATATACGATCTAGCTATCATTCATTCTTTTCTTCAATCCCAAATAAAAAGAATGAAAGGGGTGGGCGGAAAAAGACTGTCCTAGGGAGGATCCAACACTGCTGTTGGGGTTTTCTCGTGAGATGCAGTGAGAAAGGGTTGCGTGACTCTGAGAGGGACGCCATTTTAGTTTCCGGGCGCGTAAGGGGAAGTTGGGCACGCTCTGCTCTTGCTCCTTGATTGAGGGCTTCTTTTATGAGAGAATGAAAAGTGAAAGAAATCATTCTCTCTCGAGATGCTGGACCGCGAACCTATATCAGCTCCCCTGTACTTTTCCGCTCCTCTAGGTACTGTGCGGAGCATGCTCGGAAAACTCAGATGAATCGCCATAAACTGTTGGCCAAGAAAGGACATTTGGAGCTGTATACACGTTGCCTGGAGGACCTGAGGCACTATGAGGGATCGGAAGCACTGGACGCCTGCTCTCCTCCTAAGGTGATTCGATGGGATGGAATGGGAGAGGAGGTGAAGAAAGAAGAAGCTGTGAAGGAGATGAATCCCCATGGTGAGTAGCTCTTGATTGAGTGGTGTCGAGTATTTGCACGTGATGAGAAGGAAATGCGGAGGATGGGATCCCATCGATGTGGGGTGGGGGCCGAAAGGAAGGATGGAGCTGCAAGTCTAGACTTGGGGGCAGTCATGTCCTCGGGAAGGTCTGAGAGAAGAGCTGTTGTACGCCCTAGAAGGGCGTTTTCCTCATTACAGGAAAGGGGAGAGATCAGAAAAAAGACTCTGGGACTCTGTCCATGGCTTAAGAGAGAAGGTTTCTTCTGGAGGCTGAGGGCCGGAGTTCCTGGGATGAAAGCTCTCCTGGCTGGCGAAGGTAGCTTAATGTCTAGAATGATAATCCTATCATAACTCAATTCAGACTACTCTGCAGCTCCTATCTTCTTCGGTTCTCCATGTCATGTCTGGGAGGCTCTGTCCAAAGATCCAAGATTATGAGAGCTGATATTCCAATAATACTAATTGAATATCATCCGTCTTTATTTTGAAATATTGATAGTGTCTCTTTTCTTTCTTAAATGTAGAATTACTATCCAAGGTGAGGCACGTTTCCTGTGTCGTCGAGGGGGGTGAAGAAGTGAGTGAGGAAGAGGAGGATGTTCGTGTGGATCAAGCATGGAAAGGAGATGGGGATTCAGATGCAGAGTCTATGGATTCGGATCTAGATAACCCCCTGAGGTATATATATATATATGCATTCACTTCTTTCCAATATATATATATATATTTTAGACATGCTGGTATATATGCTGCGGAAGAAGTTGTCCGCATAATGCGGGACAAACTAATCTGCTTGCAAAAGAACTACATCGATCAATTTCAACGACTGCAGGTTTGTTTTAATTTCTAGTTACCTCCAGTATATCTTAACAAATTCTATATTTTAGTATCTACTACGGGAAGAACGTCGTCGTTACAAGCACGGTATCCAGAAGGAGAAAGAAACGCTCATGTCTATTCATAAACAGCCCAAGGATGGTGAGACTGAACGCTCTGCATATCGCCTGATTAAGTCTCTTAATCATTACAATCTTCGCCAGGGTAAAGACGCTATATTTGCCGCTAAGGTAAAGGAGAAGCGTCTTAAAGCGAGCGAAGAAAGTTATTCTAAAGTTAATGTACATAAATGTACTTTCCATATTACATCACATATGAAATGCGCTGAACCCTGTATTCCACTCTCTAAGTTTTGTCTTAAACACATCTTTCAAGATAGGTCTCAGGTCTTATTCCGTCGTTGTGGCTTTATTACTCCAGCCGATGACGAACCTTGTGAAACTCCAATTCCCAACACTTTTGACGAAAGTACATGTGTTTATCATGCCTATCTTCCCTCTCTTTATTTCAAGGTACGTTTCAATTTTAAGGGTATCATCAAAATATTTCGCAGATGATGTAAGCTTATATATCAAGGAAAAGTCCAAATTTGTGCTTTATGTTGAAAGTGAACTCGAGTTGATTTTGGTTATAAGCCTAGATTTAGGGGCATTTTGTCCTTGGGAAGGTCTGAGAGAAGAGCCGCATATACCCTAGCAGGGTACTTTCTTTGTTATAAGGAAGAGAAGGGATCAGAAACAAGGTCAAAGTGAGTATGCATAACTGTTGATATAAGTATTTTCAACTTATTGAGGTTCTGTGCTTTTCTTTGAATGAAAACTCTTCTGGCTGGCAAATGTAGCAAGATGTCTAGGGTGATTTTTTAAAATCATAACTCAATTCAGACTATTCTGTGACCATAATCTCTGGGATCTCTAGTAAACTTTGAAGTCTTTGGAAGTGTTTCCGATGAAATTCGATTATGAGATCTGATTTATTATTAGAGCTCAGTTCTACAATCATATTTAATCTTTGTACTAATAAATTATCGTTCGTAGCAGGAAAGCTTAAATTGCAATCACACAAACTCTAGGAAGGAACAGTCTGTGCAATCTATAAAAGTCAAGGTGGAGCCCATTTCTAACCAAGAAGAAGATATTAAACCCGATAACTTAGTTAATCACATCGTAGTTGGAGATAAAAATACTAATGGGCCAATTATACCTCAAGAAATCTTAGAGATGGTGCCAACACTTGGAACCTTTAGTGAGAGGTCTCAGGATATTACATACTTAACAACGTTGGAAAAAACACTCAATTTATAAAACTAACTCTGAATGATTACTTAATGTTAGATATGTTCTATACCAAAGCTTTTTTACAATTTGAAATATATGTGATATAAATTTGCAAATCCTATGCAATTAGTCAGTTTTTATTTTGGAAAGAGTTAATCATGATGTAATAATGTTTCTTGAGGGTCGCCGCATGTATATCAACTTAAGTTAGGTTCTTGGTTTTCCTTTATAAATTTTGTATTGGAAGAATTGTTTTGACGCTGAGTTAGTGATTTAAAAAAAGAAGTTCGATGTATTCCAAATATCTTAAGGAATAATTGTATAAAGTGGTACCCTGGAGTTATGAATTTAAAAAATCGAAGAGAAGAACCGCATCATTTCTTTAATATTTGTATATATGTTCATTCCAATGAATACAAGAACAGTTAAGATAATTGATGAATCTAATTATTTTTTTAGTTGCCTATTTAAAAAAATTGCGTCGTAATTATTGTGGTGCGATATGCATATAATATAAGTTACTTCCCTATAATCTTTGTCAGAGCCAATGACTAATGAGTTGAACATTAAATTGTGCGTTTATAGCTATATAATTAATAATTATATAGCTACTAACACCACCTTTAGTATGTACAAAAGAAAGTATGACAGAATTACCTTTCATTTCCTTCTTTTATAATATTGTTTTAAGGAACTCTGGAGTGGTTGTTGTACTTTACGTCATAAACTAAAGATGAAGGATCATTGGAGTCTCGTTGCTTCCATCCTTTGTGTCCTTGCTTTTGCAAGCTCCGTGGTAAGGTCATTCATATGCTCTTGAGGGAATAATAACTGTATTTTTGTTTTTCAATTCCCTCTGTTGTAGGATTCCAAATTAGAAACTCGGGTAATGAAGGATCATTAATAATTAATTATGGGCATGTTTTGTTCGTAATTGAACGTCTTAATATTATCTTTAATATTTTTATTATTTTCATGGCGTAGTTAGGCATTTTGGAGACATCCGGCGGTGATTATTATTGCATATCTTATATTCCGTCATTGTCTAAGATCCCTTCAAAGTCGGATTCTCAGACATTTCAAATAAGTAGGTTAATCAACTTCACTCATGTGGACACATGCAATCCCAATGACGAGAGTGTCGTGACTGACTCCAAAAACAAAATCCCCTTCATATCGGGAAATAATGATCTGGACAATTGCTCCATTGCTGAACGGGCCAAAAATCTGCAGGTAACGTCGAATAAGGGTAATTTGGAAATATTTGTTTTGTACAAGAAGTATTTTTTAGGATTCTGGAGCTTTGGGTATTTTATCTGACGGAACAGTGCATGGAGAGTTTACTCCAACTCAATTTAAAATTACTATTCCTGTTATAAGTGCCATGAAGAATGACATTTATAAGCTAAGCACTACAGAATCTTCAGAAAGTACCTTTCGCATATACCACTTGGATCATAGCTTTTTGTTCGATCCTGCGATACTTGCTTTATTTTTAATGGCAACTGGCACGGTATTGCTTGGATCCTTTTTATCCGGATATTTTTCCAAGTGAGCTCCTATAACTTCCGTTCTATTGCCTTGACTAATGATATTCTAATAATATTCTAGAAATAAACGAAAAGGCTTCGTTTCTGGAGAGTCTGGAGATCATACTGCGGCTCAATCTCAAACTTTACAACCACAAAGTATTACCAATATTCAAGATGAGGATGCTTCTGTGTCAATTACGCCATTAAAAGTCATTATTTATGTTATATTCATGAGCTGCTTCTTAGTTACCATTTATTTCTTTAGTTCCTATATCAGTGAGTCTGTCCCATCGGAAATAAGTTGAGATCTTTGAATTAAATGTATTTTTATTACACTTTCAGTTTATGGACTTATCGGACTCTACATCCTTTTATCGATTACTTCTACATATTCCATTTTTGAGCCATTAGTAATGTGTTCCTACTCTAAATGTTCAGGGCTACCCACTTGCTTCTTTCCTAAATGGAAATGTATGGAATTTAGACAAATATTGTTGTTAGTGTTCTGCATCGCTCTCTCTGTAGTATGGTTTATATATCGGAAGGAGCCTTGGATTTGGATCATTCAAGATTTTCTAGGGATTCTGATTTGGTAACATCATTTTCTCCGGCCATTCTTGTTCATTTCAATTAATGACTTTTAACTTTTTTTAATGTAGCTTGCTCCTCATGCGGGATGTTCGTTTACCCTCTCTGAAAATTTGCACTCTTTTGCTATCTTTGCTATTATTTTATGATATTTTTTTTGTATTTATTACACCTTATTTTACAAAAGATGGTGAGTCAGTAATGGTTGATGTTGCCTTGGGAGGGGATTCGGGAGAAACGTTTCCAATTGTTCTCATTGTACCCCGGATGCTCTCTTTAAAAAAAATATGTTATTCCAATGTTATGATGCTTGGACTTGGTGATATTGCACTACCTGGACTTTTAGTTAGTTATTGTTATTCTTTTGATGTCCATATGGAAAAACCTTGCAAAATCTACTGGATATGTGCCAATATTGGTGAGTCTTTCATTTTAAGTGATTGTACATTATTATTCTTGTTATTTCATCTTAAGTCATAAGTACAATGTACATGCGTGTATATGAAGACGTAATGTGGCTCTCATAAGTTTTTTTTGTTTTTTTTTGCATTTCTAGAATTGTAAATAAATAATAGTTATATATATATAAATCTTGCCTTCGTGTTTATCACATCTTGTAACCCATAAAATAGGTCATAAACTCATTTTTTCAACACATGTGTCTCAAATAATGATGTTAATAAATTAGTTATTTAAAATTAATTATATTATATGTATTTTCTAGGTTATATCATAGGATTAATCATCACAGACGTGTCCTTACTACTAAGTGGAGCTGCTCAGCCCGCTCTTCTCTACTTGGTTCCTTGTACCTTAGTACCAACATTTTTAGTTGCTTTGTGTAGAGGGGAATTTAAAACTATATGGAATGGAGGTCCGTTTGTAAGTACATTTTTTTATTCACCTGGACTTCTTCCTAATGAATTATCATTATTACATCTTTCCTCTCTCTTTGATTCCCTTAGCCTTCTCTGGAACTTAATCATTCATGATAGTCTTGTTTGAAAATTAATCAGAATTCATCTCCGTTAAAAATAAAATGTGTACATTTTTTATTATTATTTGTTATATAATGAGTCCATTTTAATTTCTACATGTGCAAAATTTGTCCTTGAAGATTCAATTTGTTGAGCATTTGATGTGAAGAATATCAAGTATCAATTTCAAGGCTATATATTCATTGGGATAATGTGATAATTGTGAATTTTATGAATAAAAAAATATATATTGATTGATAAAAATACTTGTTATTATTATATTTTTTTATGAGGCACGAACTTTCATAATGACCATTTAAATGGGCAAGAATTCATTACAAGTCCTTAGAAATGGTCCTCGGGATTATTTAGTGTTATCTCTTCATATAATTACATATAGACATATCACTGTACAAATACATTTTTATCTCAAGATCAACAACAGCACAGATGTCGATGCAAGAATTGCTGAATTTAAAAAAGAAAAAAAAATCATGGAACGGGTTTTTTTTTTAACATATCGATATATTTAATCTTATTGCAAATTTTATTTTACTAAATTTAAAAAAAATAATGTTCGTACAATATATGGAATCCTTGTGAGACATACATAAAGTCTTTTTTTAGTACTATTGTCATCATAACGGATTTTATAATCCATGATTGATTGATTTACAAAAATCCATCATTACCTCGCTGGAAAGTCTACTCAATGAAGAATTTATTCACGACAAAGCATTAATGGAACTATTCCATGGGACATACGAACTAAAAGATTTGCCTCAATCTGTTTCTCATTGTCCCTTAAGGACGATGAATCCGTCAACATGTTGACTTATGAAAACATATGTATTTATTTTAAGAATTATTGCCAAGATGAATATTAATATAGAATATTCCACAGCTCTAATTTTATACACATATTCAATTATTCCTCTTTTATAGCGTTAATAGAGAACATAAATATACAAACAGTGGTTTTACAGATCTAATCCCATGTTTATAACAAAGGCAAAGATAATTTTTTTGTAGGGCCACACATTTTGCCTCAATATTTTTATATCTATTTTTTAATGTTCCTTCAATTAGTCAGATGGAGTTACATTAATTAAGTATAAGTAAAATCCATCTAACCTAGCCTTGCCATTGCCTTTCAAGTCCATACACATCATGAGGTGGGGTGAGTACCAAATTGTCGTAACACAAATGTTTACTTTAAAGAGTTAAGTTTGAAAACGGAATTATTTCATTATAAATAATGATGTTTTCAAATTTTACAGTAAAAATAATCTGAGAGATTCATTTCAATAGTCTGAATTTCTCTGTTCTTAAATATCAGACTTCTTGGATGACATTTAGGCAATAACACAAATATTTGAATTTTTCGACTTATAACAATTTGGCACTCAATCCTCTATGTGTATTTCCTTCTCTAGGACCGACTGTGAATAAAACAAACACATATTGAGTGAAAGAGAGTCATTCCTCCCAAGCACGTTGTTCACTGAGCTATGTTGCTTCAATTTAATATTTAGGACTGACATTAGAAAACATTTTTATTACTTTTTTATAGGGTTGTAAATCCTAAGCATTTTTTAGTGTGCGAGTTTTATTGTTGCCAACCTAAAAAGTGTTTTTATTTTATAAAGCTGTTATCATTATTATTCCATTCTTGAGGAGATAACAACTGAGTATACAGTGTAAATACTAGTGTGTGTGTACATGAATGACTGAGATTAAGGCTGAAGATTTGTTGGACTCAAAGTAGAATTGAAGTCGGAAAACTGCCTACGTTCTTGCTTGACATGGAGATGATTTTTTTTAAATTTCTCTTATATCTGCTTGGAGCTAATTAAATGAAATTTTATGACAACTAAGCAGCTCTGTTCCTAAATATTCTTCAAATTGTAAGAGTTACCATGTTACTTTTCGGTTTTCCTTTTTTTACAAGTCCCAAATGCTTACTATTTACAAACCCAATCATCTTAATTGCCGCCGAATATTGCTCATTTTCCACTAAATTGGGGGAGCGGGAGATTGCCCACTTCCGTCGAATAATTTGGATGCAAGACAATTTTTTGGTCAAAAAATGAATACATGTTGTAAAAATGTAAGTATTTGAAATTAAAAATACACTGTTATTAACTTTTTTTTTATAAAAGACTTAAAAACCTCTGTTTATCAAAAATCTATCTATTTATAACCTAGTTTCATATATATCTCAGCCTAAAATGTATTAAAAATATGTTATTACATCGTTATACAATATTATTTCCTTGTTGTAGATAAAAAAGAATTATTATAATGGAAAAATAAAATATCTTAGAAATTTACAAATTTAGAAAAAAAAAAACTCGATTGAACTCAATCAAATGGTTTTAAGAATAAATAAGGTCTTAAAATCTGCATTAAAACTACCTGATGGGAATGATAAACACTGATATTTGAATTAAACCAAAGTAATATGTACTAAAAATGGCTAAAATATATACTTTTTGTTTTGATCGATTAAAGACAAGGAAAATAGGATGATTAGTGAAAAATATATTGTTCCTTCCATTGTAGTAGTTAATTTTTACCTACACTGTAGAAATAAGATTGAATAACGATGTAATAACATATTTTTAATACATTTTAAAGCAATTTATATATAAATATAAGACTGTACCGAAATGACAAAAGTTGGGATTTTGGTATCGCCAATAAGACACCCTATTTTACAAATATATAATTCATGATTGAAGTAGCATCCCAATTGAGGTTTGTGGAAGTGAGTTGAAAGATATCAGTGTAGGGATATACTGTTCACCAAACCTCAATTTGGATGCTACTTCATTAACCATTAATATCCAGGAATGGAACAACGCCCTTGAACCTTTTATCACAGTTGTCATTCCTAAAAGTCAACTGATTATTTTTATCGAAAAAAAAAAGAAATTAAATATTAAAAATATCAAACTTATGGAATATTATACAAATTTGCTATAAAAAAAAATCAAACCCAGAAATTAAGGAACAATAAATAAAAGGTCGTATTTTTAAGAGTTTATTAGACAGTTTTTGTAGTTTAAAATTATAAATTCGTAAAATAGGGTGTCTTATTTGTCATAAATGAACAACGATAGTATATTTGCCACTGTTGTATTAAACACTTGCTTTCAAAATATGAGATTTTAGTAATAAAAATGAAGAGAAACATTAAAATACATGCGCGTATAAGCAGTACCAATAGAGGAGAATATTTTATTTATTGCCAACATGTTTAGAAAGTAAAATACTCATAACATGAGGCAAGCTAGAATTAGAATGGTAATATATTGTTCAAAAATATACGTTTCATCTATAATATTTAATAAAATAAAAATCATCTAACTTGATTCATATCGATAATTTTCTAGAATATAACAGCAAAATTTCATTTTTTTCGATATTTTACAGATTTTCAAATCAAAACGCGTCCATGAAGGACCATTTTTTTTGGAAGTTTGATGGTTTTTTTCTTTTTTAGAGGAATAAAATGCAAAATAAAAAAATATCCAGCGATACAAAATTCCCAACTTCTGTTCTTACGGTACACCCTAATATATGTTTATTAATAAAGCAAAGTCTGCTTGTCTTTATGAACAGCATGTTATGTATATATGAAAATGAATGACCGGGTGCACTGTATATAATGCTCATGATGCATATCATTAACATATTTTGATATAAAAAATAACAATGTAGTCGGGTTAGGGGAGAGTGGCCTGTATCTTAACCGTTTGGCTATTTAATAGTGAACCATATATACTACCTACATATAAACAGAAAATTTTGGGTTCAAATCATAAGTTTTACTGTGTGTCAACGTCTCATACATCGAATAGACATTAAAAAAAATGTAATGAGTGATAAATAAAAGAAACAGGGTGGGGATTTAAAATTCGAAAAATTGAAGGATAATGTATATTACAATAACTAACCAAAATTAATTCAGCAATTCACAAATATTTAAATGTTACATGACAGAGTCTATAGTGAAGTCAATCACTCAAACCAACCACCTTCAGCTTCAACTATAAATACACTCAAAAAAGCTCTAAACTTGGCATATAGGTTGATGAGGAACTCTTTGTCCATGTTGGCCACTCCCCCGTAATTGAAGTCGGCGAGGAGTTAACCGTATTATTTGCACTTTTATTGGGCTCTCTTTACAAGACAGCTCCCACATAGTAGTACAAGGGGTTCAGATCCAGTTAGCTAGGAGGACCATTTCCTTTGCCCAAAACATAAAGATGTTAAAAATTTCCAGAATAAATCCGTTTCCAATTACCCAGTTTAGACAAATCGCACCAATTTAAAGTTTTAGCTTGTGATTGGATCTGTTAACATCAATTTAAGCTCTCTACCATCCTTATCTATGGAATTATTTGCATCCTAGGGCTTGAGCTCGACACAGATGCACATAATAATGACAGCACAGCGTTTGTATCCGAAAGAAATCTAATTGATTTTGTATTTTTACAATCCAATTTTGTCAGCTAAATCTGATCAGCAGACTTTCATAACCATAAATCTCAGGTTGGCTGAGGTATTCAGCTCAAAACTTGTTCCGGATTTAAAATCCCTAGCCTATATTACTTTTTTTCTGTACTCCCAAAAACTACTTTTAAAACAAAATTATCTCTATACTAGTCTGAAAATAATCCATTATTTGTAGTATTCTGGGCAAACATTTTTCACAGGGCTAGTAAAAAAAAATTCTAAATTTTAACTAGTGTCGAGCCTTAATTTTTATATTTATGTTGGGCACTCGTTATTCATGTGTTGTGATTCTATGGGGTAATACAAGGGCTCTAAAAATGGGACGATATGGTTTTAATAAGGCAAGTGAAATATTATGATAACTTTACATTATGGATTTTTCATTTCTATTATAATAACAAAGAGAGAATATGGATTCCATGGCTAATCGTTCTGTTATTGAGCTTTACAATTTGTCATGACGTGCGAAATGTACTCATATTTCTATTTCATGTGGGAATATATATTATGTATTTATTTGTGTGTTTCTAATGATGACAAGTTGCTTTGAAGGGAGGATTGGAGTGAGTGCGGGGGAGCATCAATCAAATTTGTTGCTCTCCCGAGCGATTATCTCATTTATGTATAATGTAAACCATATGTGACTAAATCTTGTGCTACTTACTTCTAACAAGCATAAGTTGTTTTCTTGAAAAGATTGATATTAATTCCAAACTCTTGATGGAAGACAGTTGCCTGTTTTCTTTACAAGGAAAAAGTTGTTCATTGAAATTGTCAGTCGCTAGCCAGCACTCTCAAAGGTAACATTGACTTGATTCATCCTTGTGTATACAATGTAGTAGTGACTTAAAGTGTATCCCACTTCCACTTTCAACATGGTAGTTAGTTGCTGTAAATACTTGAATACGAATCATTTTCCTTTCTGAATCAAATCCCGTCTTTTTCACTTTCTTACATTTTCAATTAAAAAGTTTAACAACTAAACATTCACCATATCATTATTATAGTCAAATAACTTTTATTCAGAACATTGTAATAATCTAGAGTGGAATTTTCAGGCTAGCATCCACTGTCCGTGGATATGCTGGATCCATGTTACGTAAAATACATAGGTGATTAACCTCACCAAGTTCATCAACATTCAAACAACAGAGCTAACGAACTGCCAACCTAAAGATGATTTTCAAAATTCAAAGTATTGGAGCGTCCTACACGCACCTGGGAATACTTGCTATGTTACTAGTCTTAGCATCAAAAGAATCAAGAGCAGGCCCGGATCCAAAGCCTGGACCCCAAGATCCAAGTGAAGCATACCCATATGAAGACTACGACGGCGCTTATGGAACTGATTATGGAGAATACGGTAGGTTCAGGATTTTTATAAACTTTTATTTCTTGCATGTGATTTAAATTTAAAATAAATTATATTGTTCATCTCTAGGATCATATCCAGACACTTTGGATGAGCAAAATCCACCAGATGAAAATCTTACCCCTACTCGGGATTCATACGATAGAAGCGCGAACAGTCAAGATGAATGCGCTGGAGTTGTGTGTCCTGAAATGAATTGTGATTCTCCACCTTATATACCACTTGGAGAATGTTGTCCTGTCTGTCCAGGAGGAGGAGCTCCAAATGGAGATAATAGTTATAATCAACCCCCATCAGAACAAACAACTACAAACCCACCACCGTTATCGGTAATTTCTAATTTCAGTAATAAAATGATCATCAAAATATTGTTAACTTCTCTTCTCCCTAAAGAACCAAGGAGCCAGAGGAGATTCGGGAAGATCGGGAAGTCCAGGAACACCAGGATTGCCTGGAACTCCTGGCGTACCAGGAATGCCTGGACCCCCTGGACCTCAACCGGATATTCAACCATTCCTCAATCAAGTTCAAGAATCTCAAGGAGGACAAAAAGGACCTTCTCCAGATCCTTTTTCATACATGCAAGCTCAAGTTGGACCTGTCGGACCTAGAGGAGCGCCAGGTATATAACTAATGAAATGTAAACTTACATTTTCTCATATAACTATCTTTAAAAAATGAATAGGTGGGCAAGGACCTCCTGGACCGCAAGGTTTCATGGGGCCTCAGGGAGAGGGCGGTGATCCAGGTATTCGTGGATCTGCAGGACCTCCTGGTCCAAGAGGGTTACCGGGCTTAACCGGTAAAGAGGGGGAAGGAGGACAAGATGGCGAACCAGGACCAATGGGACCAAGTGGTCCACCTGGTAAGCGAGGCTTACCGGGAATGCCTGGATTGCCAGGTCCTAAAGGACATAGAGGATTTCCAGGTTTAGATGGAGCAAAAGGTGAGTTCTTATCAATCATCATGATAAAAAATATGTACTACATACTATTTTTTCTTAATTTTAAGGAAATGTTGGATCATCCGGAGAAAAAGGAGAAGATGGAGCACCAGGACCCATGGGACCATCAGGGCCTATGGGTCCTGCAGGCCCTCGGGGAGAAAGAGGAAGAGAAGGTCCTCCAGGAGCACCAGGTCTTAGAGGTATTGATGGTATAACTGGACCTCCAGGAGAACCAGGTTCTATTGGAAAAAGTGGTCCACCTGGATTCCCTGGTATTCCTGGAGCAAAGGGTGACATGGGTTCTGTTGGTCCTAAAGGTAGCCCTGGTTTACAGGGACCAAGAGGTGAATCTGGAAAACCAGGTGGTCCTGGCCAATCTGGAAAAATGGGACCTCCTGGAAAAGATGGAGTAAATGGAGAAAAGGGAAGCCCAGGATCGCCTGGTGCTCATGGACCTCCAGGATTCCCAGGACCTAGAGGAAAACCAGGTCTCAATGGAAGCCCTGGTCCACCAGGTCCAAAAGGATTAAGTGTAAGTTTCAATCATAAACTATAAATATATACATGATTTAATTTGTCAGTGAGATTCAATAGCTCGTATCTACATGATGTTGATAATAAAGTCATTATGGGGATATGATATATTGAACTTCATAGTACTTGAGCAGGTCTTTTACTTGTTAAACTAAACTAAGAATAATTATATATTAAAAAAAAAAATAGAAAATAAAGAATTGAGAATTTTACTTTTGATGTTCTTGAAAAGTTAAAATGAGGAAAAAAGATACAATTTTTAAATATATCTTCGTTTAGGGTTCACCTGGATCTGATGGACCAAAGGGAGAATCTGGAATGAAGGGTGAAATGGGTCAAATGGGTCCTAGAGGCCTACCAGGACCTACTGGTCCCGCTGGAAGAAGAGGAAGTAGAGGTATCAGAGGACCATCTGGACCACCTGGTCCTCTTGGAGAGCCTGGTCCACCTGGTGGCAGAGGTATTTTTTCAAATTTTATCATTATTTACTCATTTTTGACAAATATTACCTCTAGGATTACCTGGATCTGATGGACCTGCTGGGCCTAAAGGTCAATCAGGAGATAGAGGATCTCCAGGACCTTTGGGACCAAAGGGAAAACATGGAGATATTGGCAGGCCAGGAGCAGTTGGTCTACAAGGTTTACGAGGAGCCCCAGGAAGAAGAGGCCCGATTGGAAGACCTGGATCACCTGGAAAAAGAGGTGACCCAGGTGCAGATGGAAAGAACGGTGATATCGGTCCTCAAGGTTTGCAAGGTTTACCTGGACCCCCAGGTAATATGGGAGACAAAGGTCCTCGTGGTGAACCAGGACAAGAAGGAAATCCTGGAATGCATGGACCTCCTGGTCCCAGAGGAGATGCTGGAAAAGATGGTCTTGAAGGACCTCAGGGTCCCATAGGACATGCTGGGTCACCAGGAGAGAGAGGATCTCCAGGTCCTTCAGGAAGTAGGGGTTTTCAAGGTATTCCTGGGGAACCCGGAAAACCAGGGCAACCAGGGAAAGATGGAGAGGCTGGATTACCTGGTCCATCAGGAATGATGGGAGATCAAGGAAAACAGGGAGCTAGAGGCTTTCCAGGAGAGAGAGGATCATTAGGACCGCCTGGTCCACCTGGAGTTAGAGGAGAAACTGGAGGAACAGGATCCGATGGACCTCCGGTAATTATTAAAAAAAAAGAATGTGGATATAATTTGTTCATTTTTAATAATCCATAATTTTTTAGGGTATAAATGGACCTAAAGGCTCACCTGGAAGGAAAGGTCCCCCTGGTCTCGTTGGATTACCAGGAAAAAGAGGAATATCAGGACCTGCTGGAGTAAAAGGTGAAAGAGGAAGTCCAGGAAAACCTGGACCTGAAGGCCCCCAAGGGAAAATTGGAGATAGAGGACCTCAAGGTACAATTGGTCCTATTGGACGTCCAGGAGAAGTTGGAAGCCCTGGTGAGTTAATTTATTTAAAATAATTTAGCAATTAAATATTTTAACAAGAATAATAAATCGATAGGTGATCATGGGCCTCCTGGACCTGCTGGAGAACCTGGAGCCACTGGAATGATGGGAGAAAGAGGACCATCTGGTCCTCAAGGTTTGGCAGGATTTCCTGGACCTCCGGGAATTCCTGGACCATCAGGATCAAAGGGTTCTAGAGGATTCCCTGGAGGAAAAGGACTTCAAGGGAATCCTGGACCTGCAGGTGGACCTGGAGAACCAGGACCTCCAGGATTAACTGGTTTAATGGGAGCCAAAGGTTCAAGAGGAGAGTCTGGACCAAGAGGAGAGTCAGGAATGATGGGACCTCCTGGAAGACCTGGACAAGCAGGATTAAATGTAAAATAAAATTATGATGAATTATTTTCTTTAGATTTATAAATTAACTTCTTAAGGGCGAACCTGGTAGACAAGGTACTTCTGGACCTCCAGGACTTCATGGAATTAAAGGTTCATCAGGATCTAGAGGAGCTGAAGGAAAGCGAGGCAACCCTGGAGCACCAGGAATGCCTGGCCCCGAAGGACAAAAAGGAGGAGTCGGAGCTGATGGACCACCAGGTCCATCTGGACCCCCCGGACCAGGTGGACCTCCAGGTGATAGAGGATCACCTGGCTTACCTGGACCAACAGGGCCAATTGGAGCTAGAGGACCACAAGGATCTCAAGGAGAAAGAGGCGAGTCTGGAAAGCCTGGAAAGGAAGGGCCAATTGGACCTCAAGGATTGCTTGGACCTCCTGGACCATCAGGAGAGCGTGGGGAACGAGGTGAAGAAGGCCCAATGGGCAAACCTGGAGCACCAGGTATTGGCGGAAGACCCGGTGATAAGGGTCCTCCTGGCTCAGCTGGTCTAATGGGATCTCCCGGCGGACCGGGTATTCCTGTAAGTCAACTATTTTTTGAAAATGAGTTTTTAATCTAAATAATTTTTAAATCTACAAATTAAGGGACCTCCTGGTAAAACAGGACCATCTGGACCAACTGGAGAGAGAGGAGAAAGAGGTAGTATTGGGCCTGCTGGTGTTATTGGACCACCTGGTATGATTGGAAAAACTGGGCCTCCTGGATTACAAGGACCCCCTGGATTGGATGGAGGCAGTGGTGCTAAAGGATCAAAGGGTCACAGAGGTCTAATTGGTCTACAAGGTTTAACTGGACCGAGTGGTCCTCCTGGAGACAAAGGACCTCGGGGAGAGTCAGGAACAAATGGAAAGCCAGGTGAACCTGGACCACGTGGACCACCTGGTTTAGATGGTGCTATTGGGCCTCCTGGTTAGAATTAAATTATTAATCTTGTGAAGTTGTTCATAATTGACTATTAATCTACCTTTAGGTCTTTTGGGAGCTCCTGGTCCAAGAGGTTCTCAAGGTGAGGAGGGAAAACGAGGTCTTCCTGGAGAAAGAGGAGGTCCTGGACCTCCAGGTCCCCCTGGTGAAAGTTCTGGATATGATGCAGCTGCATTGACTGCCTTATTAGGTCAAACTTCATCTAAGGGCCCAGATCCTCTGAGTAGTGATGAGCCTGTTCGAATGTTCGGTGGAGATATTTCCCATGCTGATCAAAAGAAGTTGGTCATTTCTGCATATAAGAAGTTGAAGGAATCTTTTGAAAAGTTTGCAACACCTGATGGAGGAAAAGAAACACCAGCCAAAACCTGTAGAGATCTTAAGATTGCACACCCTGATAAACCTAGTGGAGAGGTAAGATACACTAAATCATTGTTTCTCAATTGGGAGGGGGGTAGTTCTACCATACTAGAGTGTTTGTTCTACAAAACATATTAGAGGGGAGGGGGTGAAAGCCCAGTAAAATATGAAAACTCTAAAGGAAAAGCAAATTTTGTAAATATGTAGTCTTGGGGTGATAATATTTATACATGGCTGAAAGTCTCGACTAATAATTAATAGTTATGGTTAGGTGAAGTTCGATATAATACTAGGTTTCTGGTATTATATGGGTGGTGTGGCACTCACGGAAAGAAGGTTGAGAACCCCTACACTAAATGAATCTTCCGTAGTATGATTTTTATAATTTATGCATTTCAGTATTGGATCGATCCTAACTCTGGGGATCCCAAAGATTCGATTCTTGTTCATTGTGATATGGAGACATCTTCCTCTTGTATTTATCCAAAACCGGAAATGAGTGAGGAAATGTGGCATATTACGACTGAAAGAGAGACTTGGTTTTCAGAGATACCAAAATTGGGATTTGGACTAACTTATAAAGCAGATAGTAATCAACTTAACTTTTTGCAAATGTTGTCCTCATCTGCAGTTCAGAACGTCACGTATCATTGTTCCAATTCAGTGGCTTACTATAACGCCAAAAGAAATAACTACAGAAAGGCTGTTGCACTCATGACCTGGAACGATCTTGAGCTTCGTCATAGGGGCAGATTTAAGTATGATGTTCCCATTGATGAATGTAAACATGACAGGAAAGATTGGGCTTTCACCACCTTTACTGTCAGAACCAACAAACCAGCACGTCTTCCTATAGTGGATGTAGCCATAAGGGACATTGGTAACGAAAATAAGAAGTTCAAACTGGAGGTCGGACCAGTTTGTTTCTCTTAAGTTACTTATGCACCTGATTTAATATCGAAAAGATAACATCGGGATATGAGGAACTCTGTATGCTCATATCCTCAAGGAACGAAGGGGTATAACCTCAAAAGTTGGAAGATTGGCAAATATCATAATTTACAAACCTTAACTCCTTCGTTTCTTTCTTATCTTTGGGGCACTTCATCAAAATGAATCATAGACTCTCAAATAACCGGGCAAGGAATGTTATGAACATTGTGTGTCTTGTGATTGACATTATCTTGAGCGTTTTCCTTTTATCAAGGATGGAGAGATAGGAATGGTACTAATTTTTGACTCGAAGTGACCCATCAAAATATCCTCTTTGCACAGATGAGGAGATTTAAAATTAAAGACTGTGAAAAATCATATATTTCATCATCTCTTACTATATATTATAATAATTAAAAAAAAACAAAAAAAAACCACTGCCAAGATATTTTTTATAGTAAATTGTATTGAGTATTTGTACATCAAGAGCTGTGACGTACAAGTATTTTTTTTCTGATGCAAAATTATAAAATTATCTAATAGGAGATTTTAAATTAAATTAGTATTTAAGGTTATTTTTTGATTTATTGATTGACTAGAATTTGTATATTTGTTATCACGTGTTTGTTATTCGTCGATTTATTTAAAAATTTGTAACTAAAGATGGAGCTGTTATTTATATAAATGCATTTTTTATATATTTTTTGTTTTACAATTTTCTAATGTATCATAAATTTAAAAAATGTTTTCATTGTTGAAGAATATTAAAAAAACCCATATATATATATATACCTATAACTTAAAAGATAAGCAAGTTTTTTCATATTATTTGAATAAATTTTAATATCAATTAATAAAAAATTACTATTAAAAAAAATATATATATAACCATGAGTTCTCATGGGCAATGTCGAAAATGTCCAGGCATTATATAAAATGTTTTTATTTTACATTTTATAACCTACGGATTTGAGCTTAATATATAATTTCTAATGTTCCGTCAACATATGAACATTGGGCGGGGGCTTCCTATATCGTGCTATGCTGCACCGCTGATGTTCTTTACAGTCTGTGGACCTGTGGTTCGCTTAGGATTTTAAAAATTGCCCTTTAACGGGTCTGTATACAGCAGCAAATATCTGTATCATGTTATGGCGCCCTGCTGATGCTATTTACGACCCTTTCGTTTAGGATAATTAAGATAGACTGTCAGCAGATATATATTTGGTGGCAGTTCCCTACCTCATGTTTTACCACTCCGCATTTTTCAAATTGCCCAATAGAGCGGTCATTTTACATAATGCCCGGAATATTTGACAAAAACCCGTAACATAAATATAACGTACTCAATCCTAAAGAAGAACATGGTAAATTATGTTAAATATTGTTGTTTAATGTACTGAACGGTTTATGAGTAATTTGCAAATTCGCAATTTTATTTCTAGCATCCTCTTGCGCTCTGGCAAAAAATCGATCTACTTCTTCAAGTCTCGAAGAAGGACACATATTTTCCTTCTTGGACGCTGAGGAGCATTCGGATATGCCATTTAAAAATTCATCCTCAGCAGGAGAGTCAAGCGGCCTTTTTTCCTTATCCAAAGAAGTGATTTTCTCCAATTCCAAATAAAAATGATCCTTCATTTCCATTAGCTCAATTTCGATCTTTGAACATAATAAAAATGGAAAAAAACATTTACTAAAGACAAGTTAGACCATATATTACTTAACATGTTAAGTAATCCATGGTTAGACATACAAGGGTTTTTTGTACCTGTTGCTCTTTAGTATTGTAGGCATTTTCCATTTTACTTTTTAGAGTAAATAACATGGACTTGTACTCATTTTCCATTCGTTTTATTTCATCTTGAAAATGTTTCTCCTTTCTTTGGCAGTGATCCTGATAGGCTTTCACCTTTCTTTTCAGTGTTAAATACTTGTTGGTAACTCTACTTAATTCTTCAGTAAGATTCTTCACTTTTTCAGTGAATTCTTCTGTTCCTTGTGACTTATTACTATTTAGTTGTAGGGGCTCAGTCTTGAGAGATGCGAGTTTTCTTTGAAGCTTGGATATCTCCATATCACGCAATCTTACATCATTTGATGATTTTTGAAGAGCTGCTTGAATTTGAGGATCAGGTTCTTGAGCAGAACTTTGTAAAGCTAAGGCTTCAAAGTGCTGAGCTTTCATCTTAAAAAAAAAAGAAGATTTATGCAGCTAAGCGAAAATGTGAAGGTATAAAACTTACTTCAATTGCGTTAGTGTTGACACGAAGCTCCTCGTTTTCCTTTTGAAGTGACTTTAATGTCATCTCTGCAATTTTGATGTCATTTTCTAGTTGTTTGGTAGATATTTTTTCGGAAATCAGCTCTGATACTCGTTTTTGATTTTCATCTAATCGTGCTTTAAGTTTAGTAATAACTTCTGACTTTTGCTGCAAAATATGGGAATGCGTTTCTTCTTTTTCTTTTAACTTCCTGCTTAAATTCTCAATTCTCAAATTTCTTTCTCGTACCCTTTCTTCCATTTCTCTGGAAGGTTCCACCAAATCCTTTTGAATGATTTTGGTCCTTAAATCACTGACCTCTGCCTCCTAAACAATATTAAACAAAACTCATATTTTCTCATAAAAAAAAAAAAAAAAAAAATCAACAAACCTGTCTTCTAACTTGAGAGTACAACTTATCAATTTCTTCTTGAAGATTATAAATTTGAGTTTCGTGTCGTTCCTTCAGAGATCTTACAATTGCATCATGTTGCTGACGTGCCTTTAACAAGGCATCACTTTTTTGGAGTTGCTGGACTTGCGTTTGCAAGTTTCTAACCATGTACTCAGAATTTTCGAATTTATCTGACATCTACATTGATACACCAAAATTAAATCATTATTATTACAATTAAAATACAATCAAACCAACAGTAAGACTTTGGACATTTAAACAAATTAATTATTTACCTCTCTATTACGTTGAAGATCAATATCTTTCTCAGATTTGAAGGAATTAATTTCCTCCCTCAGGGCTCGGTTTTCCTCAGTGCCTCCCCTAAGAAGTTCATTAAGTTGCTCAACATTCGTCATTAGATTGTTTTTATCAGCTTCAAGAATATTTAGTTTATGTCTACAAATGCGGAGCTCTGCGTCTTTAGATGTACTTAAAGCTTGAATCTCCTCATTCAATCGATTGATTTCTTTACCTCTAGCTTCATATAAAATCTTTAATTCCTCATTTCGATTACCTAAAAATAACTTTTATATCATAGTCAACAAGTAAAAAAGATTTTCATACCAGCTTTAATATAGTGTTCTTCTCCATAAATCGGAGTTGACTGCATGGGAGAATTTTCTGGTACTAATTTCCGAAACTCTCTCATAGGAGGAGTATCACAGGGATTAGAGCCTAGGTTAAACCTATTCGACTGTATTTGTTGAACAGGAGTTTGACTATCTTCTTCTTCTTCTTCTTCGTCATCATCACCTAAATTTGAGTCCAGGTCATCAAATGCTTGTGATAATCCTTGATCGATCTATAATAAACAAAATAAATTGATTTCTTTATAAAAAAATAATCCAATATCAATAAAAATCGTGTATCACAATTTATTTCTTAAGGGTAAACTGATCGGCCTTACATTTGGCAAGCGACTAATTAACTGCATCCTTGGTAATCGAGATTGAGTTAAATACAATTTACATTTTTTTTGTTGCAATAAATCCTTAAAATATCAATAAATATTTTTTTTTTGACCTTCTTATTTTTTGAAGCAATTTTTTATATTAAATAATGAATAGATAATTATAGATCTAATAAACCATCCTCTGTAGATCCAAATAACTCGAAGGATGCTGTTATAGGTCAAAATATGTTATACTGCAATATTCATCATTTTTTACATGAAAAGTAAAGCTGTGAAGAGTTCAAGCAACTTTTTTCTCTTTCATTAATTGACTTGGGGGCCTTTTAATTTTATATCCTCAAAGTTACAAAACAAAGTTAAACTTTAATAAATTTGAAGAAGTTGTAATAACTCTACTAGTAACTAATAAAACTCACCTGTTGTTCTATTTGAAGCGCCTCATTTGCATCCTCTTGTTCTTCCTCAGCTTCGGCTTCATGAAGAATATTTAATTGATCAGGGTTAAACAATGAGATCCCAGGCCGATCCATTTAATATAGGAATATTTGTATAATACGAGGAAGGAACAGGTAAAGATGATCTTTGTTCTCTTTAGCAGGAGAAAGAGATGCTATTAAAGGAGATTAATAAGAAAGCAGATGATGATACATTGATTAGTTGTTTGAAAATGTGGAACAATGCAAAGTCTGATTTTTTTTTGTTCTAAGTACTGTTTTTGAAAGGCACTGAGCATGGAAAGAAAGAATGAAAAAAGAAATATTAGTTATGACTCATACAAAATGAATAATCCCTCCTTAGGATAAACAATTTCCTAAAATATTAATGAGTTATCAATTTAATTATTTCTAATTTTCATTAAAATGATTAGTCAAATTAATATACATTTTAATAAATTCAATTATGAATCTTTGAGGCTTAGTTAAGTAATTATCTAATTTGTTGTGAATAACCCTTATAGTTAATTTATGCTAAATGATATATTGACATACTTCAACATAAATTAATTATAAGGGTTAATTTATCAACGTTGAATGGTATATTGGCATACTTCAAATTAAATAATTCATCTTCGTCCGAGGATCAAAATTGTACATTTTTTAGTTAATATATAGATCGTTTTCACTGATGTTCGAAATTGCATCATAATTGAAGGAGACGCCATCTTGGGGTCTCAAAGTTGATATTTTTTATTTTTACTACATGAAATGGACAAATTTCTAATAAATCTTCCTGAAACTTCCTCAAATGGTTTTATGAATAATAATAATTAAAAAAAACTTAACATCTGCATTGAATACTACATGATGCAAATGATAAACACGGTTATTTGAATTAAATCAAAGTATTATGTACTGAAAATCTCTTTCAAATGGCTAGATATATATACTATTTTTTTGATATTTATTAGAGACGAGAAAAGTAGGATAATTAGATAAAAGTATCTTATGTTTTTCTATTGTAATAGTTAATTTATTGTTTACAATATGGAAATAATATTTTATAACATAGTTTTAATAGATTCAAGAATCAGATATATAATAGAAATTTTTGATAGACAGTAAGGTTGAAGTCCTTTTATATGTGTTGTCCCCATTTTGACATTCAATACTCCACTTTTTGCCTTAATAGCGGATTAAAAAAGGGTTACCATTATTTAGCCCCCAAAATGGACGACATCAAAATTGTGACGACACGTGAAAATGTTCTATATTTAAAAAAAGACTTCCTACCTTTCCCCTTTCCAAGAGTTCACATTGACAAATTTGAATAAAAATTTAAGAAATCAATATTTATTTTTTCATTTTCAGATTTATCGTTAATAATAAGTGAAATTGCAGGGGCTTGTATTTAGAAAAACTAAATTTTAAAAGCGTGTGAATTAAAAATATGCTTTTATGATTAAATTTTGACTCTGATATTGTGATAAATTTTATATTGAGTATTTTTCTAATGTGGACTAATAGTTTGGGACGAAAAAAGTCGGTGAAGGTGAAATATATTTTTATTTTATAAATTATGTGCATAGAAATGACATTATAATAAAAAAATGATTTTATAAACAACACGACTTCACAATGTATCCAATTAATTATCGCTTTTATCCACAATATTACATGAATCAACCAAAATTATCAATTTATAATCGGAAATTAAATTCAGAATTTGTAATTCATTTCACGAGTACCTCTTAATATATAAAGTTAAGGAAATTATACAATAACATTAAAAATTAACGTAGTCTATATAGAAAATGAAGTAAATACTTCTTTTTTTACCCACCTAGGACTCAAAACAACCTCCATGTATCGAAATCCGTGATGTTTTCGTCAATTTGGCGCTTTATTTTGATAGAGAGATGACGTCATACAAACGTCAAATGAAATAACCAATAAGCGACTCGACTCAATACTTTTATTTTCAACAGAAAAACAAATCACCTTTCTCGCTCTTTTTATTTTTTTCTATCTTTAGCCATGGAATTCTAGAACTCCATGCTCTAGCTTAGGAGCACTATTTTTAACTTTTATGATTATGAGTACTATTTTGGCTACATATGTGTAGGGAAGACCAGGGTAAACCTATGAATTATGATGATAAAGGCTGGTTTTAAAGAAAATTTGTTTATGCCTCAAAACTCTCAAAGTATATTTATTATTTTTGGGATCCGGATTCCATCGACATGATTGGTGATCAATATCCATCAAAACATTTAATGAGAAATATTTTTATTGTTCCTTGAAAATTTTTGTTAGCCTAAGAAATATAACACACATCACAAACATTCTTAAATCTTGGTTATAATTTTGGATGCAAGGGTACAATATATTTTAGACTGTGTGTAATGTCTAACAAAAATACTAACATGCTATTTTTCCATATTGACCATGATCCATATAATGTGTCATTTTCCCCAGAAGGAGTACAGTCTCTTAAAATTAATACAAGTGAAATAGTAAGCCACATGGTACCACGATGCATCCAAGTTGTCTTTAAAAAGTCTTTAATAGGGATATCAGCCATTTTTAAGATATGTTTTAATTTCTGCCAGTAAGAAAGGTTAAATTAGTTATATGAAATAATAGTCATAGGAAAAAAGTATGGAACAACTTACTCCGGTCTCCCCTATCGTATTTAATATTTTTCAAAACCTTAAAAGAAGTCTGGTATGTCGTAATATATATAAAAGTGTATATAAAATATACAAGCTAATAAACGTAAAAGTTAGTGGTTTACTCAGTATTCAGAAAGGATTGTTATGATTTCTCTCAAGGAAACTGGTAAAACCACTTTTTAAGCTTATTTTCTTCAGAGGCTGAATTCGATTCAAAATAATTTGTCTAGCGACTATTAAGTATTATACACTTAAATATCAATATGTTTTTGTTTTTACTTATTGACGATCATAATTAATACATAAGTAACTCAAAGGTATATATTCAAGGTAAAATGACTCTAGGCTGACGTGCAGACATGTGGATGTCTTGAACTGAGGGAAGGCGCGTATTTTATACAAATTAAACGATATAATATAGGTAGCGGAGTTTTGTTGGAGGTTCTCTCAAAGTTAGTTTACCAATAATATTTTACTTGTGGTAAATGCAGAAGCGAGTTCTAAATTAATATTATGCATATGGCAATGGTATAAAAGTAATTAATAATTATAATTAAATTCCAAAGTGATCCTAGGGTAAGAAAAGAATATGACTATGATATATAAACATTTAATATATAAGTTCTGTGATTAAAAAGTAGTTGTCAGCCGCGAATAAAAATAATAATTAATCAATGTTTCAGTTTGTGAGACAAAAATTAATTATTGTAAAATCTAATCCTACCAATAGTCAATGTACTAACATATAGTCTGTTTTTTCCCCCTAAAAACCGAAGCAAAAGGTCTCTATAAATCTATTGATCCTGGGTATTGAAGAAGAAAAAATCGTTGCCCACACGTAGATTTAATAGAATCTCTTATATTAATATTTGCTTAATGTTGTTAAAAGAGAATTTTTATGGTTGGACGCAAGGAACCCGTTTGGTTTGTTCCAACAAATAGATACGAATAAGTTGATACAATTAATCTTATGCATATTCTTTAACCTGATTACAACCGTTTAAACATACTTTTTTAAGTATCAAAAAAATATATTTTTAACGTTGTTCGATGGAGTTTATGTATATGGTTATTAGTAACATGTTATACTTAAACTATCTAAAAATTATTATGCATATTTCTTCTTTATTTATTTAATGTTGTTCCCATAATTTAAGTATATTATTCTTTTTTCTTAATAAAATAAACTGTCCTCAATTCTTAATAATTAACTGTTTTTTTACGAATGAATTGTAAGATAACATGCAATATACTAGCAGCTAATTTAAAGCTACAATGGCTTTATAATGATTAATTATAATCATGTACATTGCATAATGATAATACATATTACTTGTTGTCTTTCCATTTTAATAACTTATCTTAAAATCTAATTCCTTTGAGTGGAAAGTACCACATCAATTCTAAAAGAAGTATTCAATAAATCCATCCTTCAACATGGGATTTTCTATAATTTTGTAACAGTAATTCAAGGAAACCCATTTAAATGATTGTAGAATTAATATTACTGGATGTCCATGTATGTATGTCAATGGAATAGTCCTAATCACATCCAGGCACTCCTTTTATTATTAATAATGTATAATACAAAAAAAGTGGATCGTATTCCTTAGAAACTTAAGATTCACAACGTTTTACTTTATGTATGTTAAAGTAGAATTTAAATGTTGAATGATAATATTTATAATTTATATGCATAACATAAAACATTGAGGGAAAATATATTCTTCCATACTGGGAATTACCTGTACTCTGATAGTTTTATATGTGTACTTATACACTGACATATCTATTAAGAGCTATCTCACTCAGGCTTGATTTTTTTTAACTCAAACTATCATTTACAAAGCTCTCTTTTACGCCTTTTTGCTCGACTCTCGTGTTTTACTGATGCCTTCTTTTTTGTAACATTTTTAGGAGCTTCGAGAATACAAGTGTGCTTATAGTTTATTGTTTTTATCTGTCAAGTGATAAAAGTCAGTGTCTCCTGAAGAAAAATAAATAGTGAATCCAACAACAGAAACGAATCATGGCTGCCTGGACTAGTTTATCGGGTAAGAATTGACTGATACCTTTTTAATATACGAGGGATCATATATGAGTTATCCTCGAATTAGAAGTATTGTGGTTTAAAATTATCTTTATCAATTATGAATTAAATACATAAGGAGTGTATTTCAAACTCTATATACATTTATTTGTTTAGCCTTTAAAGTCCTTATTTTTTTTTATTTTTTTTTGATAAGAGTGATCAAATTAAAGCTTGTTTCGTCAAATAAGCCTGAGTGGTAATTATTGTCATGTTTTACTCGCTATATTGGATTTTAATAAATAATATTTATCAAACCATTTCTTAGGAATACTGCAAAGTGAGCTGAAAGGTATTAAGAACGAAGTTCTTGTGACCCTGGATAACAAATCTGAGAAAGAAACTAGTAAAACTGACATGGATAAAGAGATAAATGAGAATAAGAATGCCAAGGCTGAGAAGAAAAGAGCAAAGTAATAAATACATAATCACACTCATATAATCAATTAGTGTCCTAATGATTAATGTTTTACTTCTAGGGAAGAGGCCAGATATCAAAAAGAACGTCAAAAATCCAGAATAGATGGACAATATAAACGAGAAAAATTAAGGGAGGAAATGCGTCAAAAGTATGGGTTATCCAAACCCTCGTCAGATTGTACCGACTACAAGGCTGTTGAGGTATGTAAGCGCATATGAAATAATATATTAATTTGTGTATTTTCATACATAATTTAGTCGGTTCAAAAAAGACTATAAAATGTCAGAGAAAGAGTGTGCTGAACTAGAGAGGCGAATGCATGAACAACTAATGGAGAAGAAAGCGGTGGATCGAAAGGTCGAAAAGAAGCTTGATAAAAGAAAGAAGAAAAAAGATCTCAAAGAAAATGTCAAAGGTGTATGTACTACTCAATAGAATCCCTTTAGATCATAAACGGTGATTCACGAACGACACATTTTTATGTTACTTCTCATATGAAAAGCGACATAATTCCAGATTCATACCTCTTGAAATGTATTTATTTATATTCTCTCATTCATTTCCTATTTAATCCAACAATGATTGCAAAAAATATTAACTTTTATTTAAATGATTTGTATGACTTGATTCATAACTAAATATATATATAGACTTTTCTTATTAAAATATTTAAGACATAAATGTATGTATAACAAAATTGATTGCACTAACAAACGATTGTTTATTCTAAAAGTCATCTACTCCTAATTTGAGCGTAAGCCAATCCTTGATTGACTCTTCGTGGAGTTGTCTCCATCGTATATTGATTCGAATCTCCTCTATACTTTGTTCTAATGCGCGTATACCGGACCCAACGTTTCTTTTTCTGAAGAAGTTATACACCTATCAAAAATATGAGATGGAAGTTTAATGATAATTTATAAATTTATTATGTATGCTCATCAAAAGGACTAACCGAATTATAATCAAATTCAGTTGAAAAGTGTGAAATCGTGGACTCAATAATTCCAACCATGGGGAATGATCCTTTCCTGAACATTTTTTGAAATTGAGGAAAATGAAATTGGAAATGTCTCCAGACTAAGTGGGATCCAGTAGGATTGTGAGCTACACTGCCTAAAATTTTTCTTACGTCCTGAAGCCGGATTCTTGTTCGATCAAGAGTTGCATCTAAATACCTTTGTAATATATAGGTAGATGTTGACTCAGCAAGGGAATTCATCCATAGAGACTTCTCAGAAGGAACCTGCTATATAGAAATTAGAAACATATAAATATATGTAAAAATAATCTCACATATATGTTTATGAGCAAACCTGTATCTTATTGAATTTTTCCCAAGCAAAAAGCCAATCATCCAGCTTTCCAAACTTGACTCCAGCTATGTAAGCAACAGCTCTAAGATTAGGTGGTATTGAAATGTTCTTATTTTTATAGTTCAGAAAAAGTTCCTCCCCGCGTCTCTCAGCATCAGAATACTCAGCAGTAAGAGCTGTCATTAATGCAAATTTGCGAAGAAGCCTATGATAAAATTGTTAAAATTCAAGAATGCAGCTCAATATCACAACCTAATATTTACTTTTTTTTCATGACTTCCCTTATCTTCCCATCCAAGCTTGTTGTACAAGGGTAAAATTAACTGAAGAATGAATCGGTTTATATTAGGAACGACATTTGTTTCACGAAGAATGAGTTTCCAATGATTCAAATGCTGCATTGCAACTGACCAAGGAACAATTTGTTCCTCTAAAATCAAGTAAGTACATAGTTCTAAAGGTATTGTTGCTGGCAAAAGCCCCGCTCTAATTTGAATGATGAAAATAATTTTTGTAAAAAAAACTTTTTCTAATGCTTAAACAATCTTACTGTGACAGAGAAAATGCATCATTAATGAGTTGAGCTCGATCCGAAGCAGTTAAAAGCGTATGATCGGACCGTAAAAGTTTAACCAATGCCTTCCAATTTTCAATAGGATAGTTCACTCTGTAAAAACCTGTACCATTTATATTTGCTTTAAACCATTCCACATCCGCAGGGAACTCAATTTCTATATCTATTAAGTGAAAAGCATAAAATATACTCGTACTTATTATGATTTAATTATGCCTTACTGTGAGTTTTATTGAGGAGTAAACGAAGAGGGTTTTGATAGACACTACTATGATATGTTAATGGAACGAACCATTTAAAGTCAAAGTCGGATGTTTGTGATTGAATGGCAGGGTCATTAAGAGCAAGAGCCTTAATAAATCTGGATTGTTTGATAGTATATATATTAGACCGATTTTGTTGTTCAAAAGTCACGATAGGATATCCCATTTGCAAAGTCCATGTATCCATTAGTTCAGGAATGCTGATTTCTTCATTCACAAAAGAAGAGGCGTGAAAGTCATTTATATCCGTTGTTAAAGGAGCCGTCACCCTTTTCGTATCCTTCCATGCTTCAGACATAGCATTCCAAAGATCATATGTCACAGCATTACTGAATTTATGTCGACTTAGAAAAATGCGTAACCCCTTTCGTAATGCTGTTGGACCAATAAAATCCTCCAGCATATGAATTATGGCTGCTCCCTAAAAGTAAAATTATTTATTTAAATGAAAATTTTAGAACTTATAGTTTTACTTTTTTGTACGATATGGAGTCAAAAATAGCTTCTATTTCTCTTGGATCATGAACAGGAACAGATACAGGATGAGATGTTGATAACGAGTCCAAAGAGAGAGCTGGAACAATTATCTCCATAAAAAATTGATCTTCCATTCTCCATGAGGGCTAATAAATTATATATAGTAAGGATATTATATATATATATATACAAAAATAAAAATTGGAATTAAATTACCATAATATGATCAACTCCTTGATATTCTAACCATGATGCGAAGCCTTCGTTAAGCCAAAGATCATTCCACCATTTCATTGTCACTAAATTTCCAAACCATTGGTGCCCCAATTCATGAGCTAAAAGCACAGTAATGTCTTGCTTTGCTTGAACAGAAGTTTCTTCTTCAGAGTACATCAAATTTAACTCTCGGAACGTTATCAATCCCCAATTTTCCATGGCTTCTCCTCCAAAATCTGGAAGTCCAATCAAATCCTGCTTTGATAATGGATACGGTAATCCAAAAAAGTCATGATAATAGTCCATAATATTCACTGCTGCCTCTAAGGCAAACCCCGATTCATCGATAATATCGCTTGCGGCAATAACAGATACATTAACACGATGAGCTGTCATTTTACTTTTGACTTCAAAATCGCAGATGACGAAGGCTACCAAGTATGTGCTCATCTCTACTGTTTCCTCAAATTCATCACGGATCTTGAATAGAAATCATTAAAATAATAATTTTAGATTCGGATATGTATAAACTGTTATATAGAATTATTACTACTTGTTATAAAATTTTAGGGATACGAAAATAAAATACTCAAATTATGAAGAATAAAATTCATATATACATATATGTATTATATGTACCTAAGCTCCTCCTTACCTGATCGGGTTTCCCTCGAACATTTGATATTTCCTTTTTGGGTGTATTAAAATATGCATCAAGGCTTCTATCATGAGTAATTGTCATAAGAAACTTTGCCTTAAGTTGAGGTTCATCGAAGCAAGGAAAGGCTTGTCGAGCATAAGTTGGCTCAAAATGTGTTGTACCAAGTTTTCTAGAATATATTAAACTCATTACAAAGAATTCTAGATTTTCAAAGAAATATGAGTAAAATTTTCATGAAATTATAATTACTTGCTAAAAGTTTAAGAGATATGACAAGGAATTATAATACTTGAGATTATAATATGTAGGTGGATTTTACTTATAGAAGCAAAGTACTCTGCATGAAATCCCTTAAAATCAGGGCTTATAGACCTTTTTTCTGTTAGTGTTTCCATACCCAACTTTAGTTATTTTATCTTGCCGAATAGATAACTAGGTCCATTTTACAAAAATACAGTAGTTCTCATGTTAATTAGATGGAGGAGACTGGGGACAGTTGCGATACTGTTTGACTTCGGCTCGATTACTGGCAGCTTGTTTCCGTGATCTTGACATTTGGGTTTGAATAACTTAAAAACATTAAGAAAAAATGAACTCAAAATTTGCAGAATTATATACAAAAGAACCTCCTGTATATAATTCCACATAATGCGGTTTCAAAGACCATAAATTTCGCGTAACGTGGTATTTGGCACTATTCAGACTCTTTTTATAGTCCAATACAGGGGTGTTGGTAACTTTAACTATTTGGGAGTTAGGGGCCTTAGTTTCGAAAATCATCAACACCTTTATAAAATTACTTATATATATATATATATATATAAGCAAAGTGTTACCTAGCATTGCTTGGGCCAAGGAGGGTGCCGAAATGGTGAATGTTATTTTATTTAGAACCCTTCAGTGCAGGTGAGCATTATAATTTATTGGTATTGTATAAAGCAGGGGTCAGCAACCTATGGCATGCGTGCCACTTTTGGGACACGGAGGCATATTCACTGGCACGCGCAAATTAGAAAATATTTCTGTAGTTTGCGTTTGTTTTACCATTATTGTTGATAGTGGCACAACCATTGATTAGAAATGTTGAAGTTTGCACTCTATGTCTCAAAGGTTGCCTACCCCTGGTATAAAGGAACACAAACCTACCAAAATTTTCTTCATACTTGCAAAACCAAAAAAAAATATGGAGAATAATGTCGTCGATAAAATAACCTGGTTAATTTTTGCTAATACTGCAAAAGTTATTTAGTTAAATGTTAGGAAATTAAAAATACTACATTTACAATAGATTTTTTTCAATAGAGTTAGGGCATAGAATTTCATGTCCAAAATGCATGGTTTTGTGGGATTTCTTCTTAAAAATTGAAAATGGACATTTAATGAAAGAAATTAAAAAAAAAAAATTTATAAAAATATTCCGAAAATGACAGATATTTAAGTTATTGTTTATGTGTCAAATTTATATACAAACGAATTTCCAGACAAATTTCAACCAACTTTATTTTATCTACGAATCCAATATTCTTTTCGAAATTCACTTTTTTTTTTTTGCACCTGGAAAAAACGAAAGTTCAAGCTTTCTATGTCTTACGGGATGTGCACCCATAAGGGCCACAACCATTAACTCTATTATATATATATACAGGATCGTTCAGGTAAATCTGGACCATCTTTCAATTTCAATTTTAAAGTGAAAAGTTGAATATTAGCTTTAAGTTACTTGCGCAACTTTTAATTCAAAAGAAGTATTTACGATGGAGGATACCTGGAGGTGCACCATTATCAAATTGGCTTGCGCGGGACCAGTGTACATCAAAAAGATGCTCGGGTATCTAAACAGCACAGTATGAGTTTTACAACCGCTGGAAGGAGGAGGGGAATATAAGAGAAAAGTCCTGAGACTCCGATTAACGTTCTTGCCAAAAAGGGCAAATAAGCCTTGCAACAGTCTACAAGGCCATAAATACTGACTTGTGGATGAAGTCATGCCGCTTCTTCAAAAGAAATATCCTTATAGACAAAATGAAGGCCACCCGGGCTACTCACGGAAGAAAATTACTGAACAATTTGAAGTCTCATGGTGACCGAATCACCTTTAATTCGGATTAGAAACAATTCACTATAGAAAGTCCAACAAGATTAAGAACGATAGATAGTTGGCCATAAAGAGAGTTAATGTCTTTAAAACCTTTTGGTCATTGGAAACAACATCAGTGTCATGTCCCCTCTTCTTTGATCCAAAAGAGAGGGTGGGTGCAGACAGGTATTGTGAACTTCTGTATGACCAAGTGATACCTTCAATGAAAGCTAAGGCTAATGGTGTCGATTTCCGGGTTCATCAAGATTTTTTACCCTCTCACAAGATCTGCAAACCCCAAAACTTGTTAAAAGAAGAGAAAGTACCCTTTTGGGACTCCCAGACCTATCCCTCTAACTCCCCTGATATGAATTTCTATAATTGAAGTGTATAATTTTTCATAGGGGAGAGGGGGGAGTGTCCTTTAAGTATTTTATTTGATACCTGGCTAGTCTTAAAACTTTTGGTTAACTTAGTATACAAACTTGTGATTAAAAAGATCGGTGAATATATTGGTTGTATTCTGATCATTTACATTTTATAGTATTGAAATGACCGAAATAAAGTAAATACTCGATCAAGATTAAATTATTTTCTAACCATACAAAAAAAAAAAAAAAAGGTAAAAGGTGGACTTTGAAAAATAATTTCTCACATTTAAAGATTTTAGTACTAAAAAGTCCCTACAAAGCGTATTTTTCTTATTCCGAAAAACTGGAATAAGTGGGGGCTCCTTCTATTGAAACTGTTATATATGAGAAAAATAATTGGGTAGGTTTAATAAAGAGAACAGATCAATAGGGGCCAAAAAATACCAAAATATCGGAAGATTTTACTTTTAAGTCTTCAAACCTTACACTATTCAATTTATATTTGTAAATGTATTTCTATTAACCTTGGTATAAATAAAGAAATGTTTCGAAAATTAAAACTAAATTTTTCCGACATTTGGATACATTTTGGGTCCATTTTTATCTATTTCCGTCCGTGTGCAGACACATTAACAAAAACCTTATTGCCGAATTCCACTTTGCAGAATAAAATAATAAATATATTTGATGATGAGTCATGCTCCCATACAATGTAATTATGATTCCCATTCATAATACTCCAAAATTAAAAGAAAAAATGTTTAACTATTTGTAACAAATTGCATAATTAAGTGTTCATTAATTAATAATTAAAACTTCTTTAAATATGTTTTCTCTTTCTAATTCATTTATTAGGGGGGTCATGATTTTTGATACAACGGTTCTAATTGGGGTTCATACAAACTTTTGAAGCACCTTCATAATTAAACGAATCAACTAATTATTGCAATTTGTGATTAATAATTAAACCTTTTTTCTTTTAATTTTGGAGTAAGATGAAAGGGAAACTTTCTATAGCCTCGGCTACTATAGACATATGTATATATTGCTTGAAGGCGCTGGTGTCTCCTCTATGTAATAATTATCATTCAGGGAGTTGTAGTATTTTATCTTATTATGGCACCACTCTCTGTCGCCTTATTTACAAACTAATATAAGTAAACAACGTTCATGTCCCATACAAAGAGACGCCATCTGTGGGGATCAAAATTGATATTTTTACTATATAAAAGAGACAAATTTCCTATAAATCTTGATTGAACTCTATCAAATTGGTTCATGAATTAATAAAAAAAGACTTAACACTTGCATTGAATACTATTGATGCAAATGATAAGCACTGAAATTTGAATATAATCAAGTAATGTGAACTGGAAATCCCTATAATGGTTAGATTTGTACTATTTCTTTTTGATCGATTAGGGACAAGAAAAATAAAACACTTATAGAAAATATCTTATTCTTTCCATTATGATAGTTAATTTGAATATACAACATGGAAATAAGATTGTACAATTATTTAATAACATATTTTTAATACATTTTACGGTCAGATATATAATAAAACTAGGCAACAGAGTGATAAGATTTTGATGGTTTTTAACCTCCAATAGTGAACTGTTTTGCTTAATATTAATGAAAAGAGTAATAAAAATTGGTTGTTTAGAACCCCGAAATGACCTACATTATCAATGCTGACGTCACGCAAAAACGCTCTATAGATTTAAAACTTAACTATTCTTATTTTTTAAGCAAAATTAAAATTCTGTCGAAAAAGTAATGGGAATTGTTAATTTAAATTGCCCGCGCTGAAGGGATTGAAAAACTTTTTTTTCTAGGTCGGCAGCACTGTTTTCCATTACAAACACGATCTGTAAACCAGTTTGCTTGCAACAGATAGATAAGTCAGTCTACCTCACTAGTGCTCCCCTATTTTTACAATGAACGAAATTATTGAACAAAGACTTTGCCTGAAATTTTGTGTTTGGAACAAAATTTCATGTGCTGATGCGTTGAAAATGTTAGAAAAAACTTTTCGGGAATCATTTTTATTAAAAAAACCAGGAATATGAGTGGTACAAAGCATTTAAGGAGGTATGCCGCGTTCTGGACGACCTTTGTCTTCTACCACCAAATCGAACAACGACACAGAGAAGGAAATTGTGTTGGAAATCGCTATACCAGCTTATGGGAGTTATCACATTGCCTTAATATCTCTCACGAGTAAGTTCGTACCATTCTGACGTGGATTTTATACGACGATAGCGCGCATCGCACAGAGCCACGATTGTGAGCGAATTCAAAGCCAAACACGCAAAAAATACTATCGATCAACCACCATATTCACCCGATTTAGCTCGATTTTGACTTTCTTTTTGTTCTCCAAACTTTAATTGACACTCTGTGGAACCTGTTTTGAGTGTATCGAATCCATAAAACAAAATTAATGGAGGAGCTAAAGGCCATGCCAAAAATAATTGCCAATAAAAATGTTTCGAGGACTGGAAAAAACGTTGGCATATGTGTATTTTAATCCAATGAAGATTATTTTAAAGACGAAAAAATAAATTTTAATGGTTAAATGTGAAATTGGTATTTTCTTTAACAATTCCCTGTAATTTTTTGACAGAATTTACTTTAAAAATAATCAAATTCTGAGATATAAGTGTCAAATTTATAAAGATTTTATTAATTTCAGATTAAGAAAATGAATTTTAAAAATAGTTTTTGTAAATAGAAATTAAACTTATTTTCAAAAATCGCATATCAATAAAAACTCAGGGGCTAAATTGCAAATGGTTTAATTTCAATAAAATATTCCGTCCAACCATTTTTGGCTATATTTATTTTGACGGCAAACTCAAGTTCCTCACTACTCCAACACATGATAGCAACTGACTGTATTTCCATGAAAATTTTAGAATCTTGCACTAGAATGAGATCACGTCCACCTCGTTACTACTTTTTCAGCCTGATTGTCACGTATGATATATTTAAAAAAAAAAGTTAAGTTACAACACGCTGAATGCATTGCCATTCCAGACTTTAAAGATTTGATATCTCATAACGAGATCATAAACTCAGTATCTTTTAATCTTTCGTCAGTACGTTTATGAAAAAATACATAGAATGATGATTTTTACGGGATACGTTTCTAACAAGGTAAAAATGAATCCCCGTTTCTCTCGATAACAGAGAATCATAAATCAACTTCAAATAGCATAAATGAATATAAAATAATTCGGCAAATAATTTTTCATACTTTTTTCCAAACTTTACCTTTCAATACCGTTGATGTCTTTATAACTAGACAAATAGAATCCAGTAAGTCTTTCAATGAGCGGGTACTCAAATTTAATGCGTATAGCATATGTGATCCCTGGTCTCATGTAGTTATTAGTTTCTAAGTAGATTTGTTCACGCTCTTGGCACTCTAGTAAACGTTCGACTGAAATTTGAAAATAAAATTTACATAATCCTCTAATGCACACATGATTTTGTCTATGAATTATTTACCTTTTAGTCTTTCATTAATGGTTCGACTCGTTAGTGTTATGTTTTTGGAATGAAAAACGATGAACTGAGTTTCCTCTGTGACTGTGAAAATGAGTTTTTCAATTCCTTTCACCCAAAGTGTTGTTAAGTTCGGTGTCATCTCAATGTCATAGCGAACGGGTCTGATAAACATTGGAAGGCGAATATCATCCCATGGAAATTCTTCTCCGTTAGTTGCTACGGGAGAGGAGGAAGAAACATCTTCATCGAGGATAATGAAATCCTCAGAATCACAGTCTATTAAATAATTAGAAAGTAAATTAGATATATATATAAGTAATAATTGAGGGATTAAATCAATGAGTATGCTAATTAGTAATTACTATTGAATGGACGTATAAAAGCCACTACGAGGGAGGTAAGGAATATCGAGGTAAATATGAATATTGTTAATCCAACAGCTTGTGCCTTGGAACAGGTTGCAGCAGGTCCCCTTTCATATAGATCCCTTTTGTCGACTCCATACAGTCCATTTCGACTGTCACCTTTAAGACAAAAATACAAACAAAAAATGAGCTAAAAATTCGTCTCAATAATACGTATCTACAATAAAAAGTTACCTCGATAAAGTTTTTAAAACCTTAACTTGAAAAAAATTACTGAAAGAATTATACATACAACTTTTTAAACAATATCATCATTCGATAACAAATATGGTATACAACTATTATTATCAAATTTGATCTTACAGTTACATTAGGGGATGTCAAAAAGGTTAGTAGATCGATACAAATTAATGATATAATTATGAACTACGTTAAATTGGATCAGATTTATTAATAATGATTTTATAAAATAAACTAATTAGAACAAAATCTACATACAAGCAAAACAATCGCACACTTGCCTCGCCTGTACATTAATAAATCGTTTAGAGTCCTTTTGATTTGTTCCAAAACATGTTTTTTCAAGGTTGATGGATTGTGTCACAAATTATATATTTGAAGATGGTAGTCTTTGTAAATGACTCAAGCCATAACTGCTCAGGAATTAAAATGAAGACAAATTAGGCTTTCATGTTGTACATATCAAAGGTTCAATTATCTACTAAGTATAACAAGTGCATGGAAAATGATGTATCACATCTCTTATGGGAATTGTCAATTCAGAAGAAAGCAGTAATTGCCCTTAATGTATAGCTGCTTCCACCTTTTACATAGAACAAAGAAGTTGGTGGAGTATATGTCACTTTTATTGTATCACACAACCTTTCCTCGGAAAAGAAACAGAAAAAAGGCCCAAATTTTTTTTGTTAGCTAGCCAATTCTGGGCCAATTCTTTCCAATTGATAACATCAAAATGGGACCACCAAATAGAAGGACTTTAATCTTACTGTCTATAAAATTTTTATTTTCAATTCCCCTGTTTATTATTATTATAGGTATATATATATGACTTTAAAATGTATTATAAATATGTTATTAGATCGTTATACAATCTTATTTCCATCTTGTAAATAGAGAATAACTATTATAAAGGAAAGAAAAAGATATTTTTCTCCAACTATCCTACTTTTCTTGTCCCAAACTAATCGATCAATTTTTAGAGGTTTTCACTTTAATTATACCTATTCAAATATAAGTGTTTATGATTGTCATAGATTAGTATTCAATGCATATTTTAAGTATTTTACATTCATAAAGCCCTTTGAAGGAGTTCTTTCAAGATTTATTAGATATTTATCCGTTTTACGTTGTAAAAGTATCAACTTTGAGTTCCCATTAGTTTTAAAACCATTTTTAGTAGAATAAGTGATGGATTTAGTTAAAAATGAGCCTAATTAAAATGAAATAATTTTGAATTGAGAGTCGGGTCAATTGAAAGGAAGGGCACTTTGAATCACAAAAGTCAATAATATATTAAATGATTAAATGATACCCTTTTATTCTGAAAAACATAAATATGATATTCAAACACTAACAAAATATTGAAATAAGACTTAATTACACAACAAAAGTCAATAGGGCATGAGCAAATTACAAAAATATACGGGGTAGGGCAGCAAAACATGGACTCTTAATGAACGTGTATTTTCTCATTACTATGAAAAGGTTCAGTGATTATTTTTGATATTCTGTTTCTGCCGTCCTTTTTATACAAACAAATGGTACTAATCATTTAGACATTTCATCATCATGAGCGAGCAACAAGTAAAAAAAAAAAACAAAAAAAAACAGTGCATCTCAGATATCCTAGATGCTGCAGTTGATGTGATGAAGATTACGTACATTGTTAAGTGTTCTAGGTGCCTGGTTTTTCATTTGGCCAAAATTAAAAAGACCTCTCCAGGATGTCAAGAAGAGGATGGCATAATTTAAAGGGGGATACAGAGTTCTTATTAAGTTTGGAGAAAAATATAACGAGGATCCCATTAAGTCGATGAATCGCCTCACCAACGTCTTCTCTGTGGCTCCTAGGACCATCAGGAGGGCTATAAGGGACAACTTGGGATTAGTTTCTTTCACAAGGACCCCATAACACCATCTTACAAAGGCATGGAAGGAAGGAGGCTCGAGAGGTGCAAGAAAATCCTCACATGGATCAAGGTAAATGGGTCAATTGTGAAAAAAAATTCGGGAAAGAACATTTTCACATTTGATCAATTCTACAAACGCTGAAACAACCACTAGCTGGCAGAAAAAAAAAAGTCCAAAGGTTATACTACACCAAATATTCGGCCCAAACAATGTTCCTCGACATTATGGTCTCTGATAGAAAGATGATGCCTAACTTATTTTTCAAGGCTGGTCAAAATATCGGCCAGCCTTGAAAAATGATACCAGATTTGAAACCATTAGACTTTTCTAAATGGAGCATTGGAAGAAGGAAGCCGAGAGGACCTCACACCCAAATGTGGACTCACTGAAGTCCTCCATAGTTTTTTTCTACATGTTTCGTTAACATTATTTTTTTTACTTATCTTTGGGAATTTAAATTTATTGATGTATTTCTAAATCCATCTCTCGAATCCACATTTTGATTAGGTGATGTGACAGTCTATAGCTTGGGGACGTAATATAACTTTTTTTAAACGCCCTCTATCTGAGTAACATACGAGTATTTAATTTGAAATAATATAATCATTCAGCTATTTGTACTATGTTCCTGCCAGACAGCGCCAATCTCTGCTGCTTTATATACAAGCTAATATAAGTTAAAAAACGTCGGTGTCCAATTGTAAGTTAACTGTAAGAAGCAGGAAATTTATAAAAACAATTAAACTTTATCATCATAAAATCTCATATTTTTTTGGAAGCAAAAAAATCTAATAAAAAGCCAAAATTCCTTAATTTGGGGGGGGGGCTACAGCGCCTCCATGGATCTGTGGACGCTTTTTCTGTCTTTCCTTATCCTCCCTTTTGAAATGTGACAGTCTATAGCTTGTGTGCGCCGAAAATTAACATGTTGTGGAGGTGATTAGTTATGACAAAGGTCATTGGCAAGAATGACTCCGATATCGATCCTTAATTCTACTCTGAGTCCAGCAAGGACTCCCAATAATAGTTCTTTTTTTAAAAATGGCGCCTGCTGAGATGGCTTTTCACAGCGTCGTCTATGTGAGTAACATACACCCATATTTGTATGAAATAAAATTATCATTTAGGGAGCTGAATTATTATACCACGAGATGGTGCCACTCTCTGTCGTCCATACTCCATTGGCATAAACTTACAGGGCTGCCTGAATCATTTCTGTTTGGTATGGCAGCACACAAGTGTAGAAAGGTCTATCTCAGAAGTGGGGCTCTACCTCACAAAATTGAAGCTCTTCTTTCTGAACGTTTTGCAAATAGTAGTTTATGTTTTCTGATATCAGACTTCCTACACGAAAAATAATTTATTTATTACTTGTGTTTGAGTAAATTTATAGAATTAACCTGCTTGTACTTCAGTTTTAAAGATATATTTATTTTAATTTTCAGTTAATGATTGAAGGTAATGTTATACATTAAAGAATAAGAATTTATATTTGGATTAAAAAAATATATAACTCTATATTTTCCCCTAATTAAAAATGTATTATCTGCAAGGTGGTGTGAGAGTCTGTAGCTTGTTGTTAAAAAAATGTCGCATGCTCAGAAGAATTTTCACAGCGCCAACTACCTTAGAAACATACACTTATAATACTTTACATTAAATAATAATATTATAATTTAGGGAGTTGTATTATGTTTCCACGAGACGGCGACACTCTCTGTCCCCTGATTTCAAAGTCATATAAGAAAACAGCGCTTATGCCCTTTTTGCAGAATAATTTATTTGAATACTTTTAAAAAAAATACATTAACTTGAGCTACTAAAAAGTGAAAATGGAATACAGACAAAAAACTAGAGATGGAGCTCCAATAAATCATAAACTATATCGATTAAAAAATTTAGGGATGATGTAATAATATATCAGGATAAGGGATATTAACAACCAGAATTAGGGCATTTTATACATTTCCTTAGTGTCAATTATAATAAAAATCAACAATAAAAAAAAGGTATTACTTTATCTTAACTATACATATATATAAAGCATTCATTTTCAACATGAGCAACCTAAAAATACCCGAAATTTTATGGATCATAAAAAATATCTGAGGAATTTGCCGGATCACCAATAAGCACATAGTATTGCTTAAATACTTGGCTCTCGGGTTGTGCATGTGAACTGCTTGGCTCCAAGGGAGGATAAGTTATACCTCTGCTGAACCGCTCATGAACGTTAACACCTCTTTAATACGTCCGACGATTCATAACTTACCATAGTTGAGTATATTTTGATAAGAAAACCGAAATAAATCAACAAATTACGTACTAACCGCTATATCTATGTATGTACACAGACCTACACATGATCCTCTTTTATTCCGATCATCATTAAATATTTTTGGTTATGATGATTAATGGATTGATACTGCTGTAGCGTGGTGTCATTTTAACTTATTCGCGGGTTATTGTTTATTAATTTTGATTTACATAATATTATAATAGCACAATTACTATGTATCTATTAAGGACTGACTGTTTTTTTAATAATTAATAATGAATACATACCCACATATTTTTCTAAGTACATATAGAAATGTCTATTAAACATCTCATAAACATTTAAATTTAGAAAATTGTAAAAAAATGATAAATATAAATTTCCAACTAAATAAAATATATCTTTTTTAAAATAATATTTATCCTTACAATATTTTGTGTAAAATAAAAAAGTAAATCTAAAAACTTAAATTATGGGCAACACTTCTATAAGAGTCCAGTATTTTATCTTGATTATTGAAATCATTAACAATTTTTTGGATCCTAAGAGCGGTATCTTTATATTTTGTTTCTTTCTTGTAGAAATTTATCCTCCCGCTACATACTGCTCGGTCAGTGATTCATTTTTTCAGGATGTCTAAAAACATCCGAATAGTGGGGTGGGAGGTTCTTACGATCTCGTTCAAGGAGTGGTGACATCCTTCGGATGAGTTGTTCGTTTTGGAACCACTCTCCTTAGCTGCATCATAGCAATTCCAAAGGGCATGACTGAAGTACGTGGGCCGTCTGTTAATGTTTCCTGTCGGTCTTCTAATCTAGGTATCTTCAAGATAGTCTAGAACTGGTAGAGATTATTCTAGATAATCATTGTAAGTGATGAGATGCTCAAAGTATTAGTCCAAAAACATTGGGGAACAAACCCCAGAAATGCGGTTTTCAAAGTAAAGTTAGGACCATTTTCGTAAATGGATTGAAGACCCTTATACTGTATCAATTTGAAAATACAATAAGAAAAAAAAAAATAAAAAAAATCCATCCCTTTTGGGAAGAATTGGGGAAAACTTTAATGAAGGAATATATGGCTGCACGTTCAAAATCAGTCATTATTTCAAGAGGAGCTAGACTCAGCTCCCATTCCTTCAGTATATTGAGAAGTCTTGTGTAACTTATTTCAGATTTTGCGGCCATTAAAGTATACACTAAGGGTATCACGTCCCTATTCACCAAACCATGTGTGGTATAAAGTTGGTGAAATAACAGGGGTACAACTTTAAACGTTCCATTTGCATACCAAGTCGAAGACTGAGCCAAAAAATAAAATAAAAAACTAGGCATCTAAAACGAAACTGTGATTATGGGACCATAATTAGGCTTGTGTTAGTCCTTATTTATTTGGTCAAGTCCGTTCTTCGGACCGGTCTTATCATTCCTTGAAATCGTTCCTTAAGACTGTCCATCCTTCGGACTGTTAGAACTGATTAAAAAAAAACGAGAAATAAAGTTAAGGACCAAGCTTTATACGTTTTAGAAATGATATGCAGGACTGAAACGGACTGCACCAAGACTGAAATGGACGCAACTATAACTATAATATAGGATTTGAGTTATACACTGAGCCCAATAATTTTATGAAAATTAATTTTATGGCCCTAAAAGTTCAAACTAAGTTCGAAATTAAACGCAGTGTAACATGTACGCCAAATAGGAATGCCATATAAAACAAGGCACAATATACACAAGTATCAATCCGCTTAAAACAAAGATCAAACGTTCCATGCATCAAATAAGCATTCGAGTAAGATTGCATGAAAAAATTAAGGAATGCTTATAAATCACCAATCAAGCAATGTAATTTTTCGATTTGAACAAAAGTGATTCGTTTAATGGTGTGCCTCCACATTAAATGAGTTTGTTTTCAAGTATATTTATATATTTCTTCATCTCCAAATATCGTTTCAGAAACCCACCCTACATATGTAAAATTGTAATCAAAGAATTGGAATACAATATCCTCAAAAACCTTACCGGATTAAGGATGTTCATTTGGTAAAGCGCGAGGAAAAGGCTGGAGGGAGACGTATGGTAGTACTGTATTTATACTTTTGTTAGCATCAGCTGCCTGATATATGATTTTCGTGGGATAAAATATCTTAATACTATTGAGAAGAGGTATTTAAAAATTTGAAATAGCAATTTCATTGTAAGATATTATTGTCGTGTATAATTTCATTGCAATTATATTATATCTACGAAATCAAGCTATTGAAGGAACAAAATATACTACAAGTAGTTGATAATTGTTGTGGTCCCTTACTAAACCAGAAAAAAAAATCAATCAGATAATGAAATATGGTATCTATCTCTAAGTGATTAAAATCTATATCGATTGAAAATAGAAATTATTCAAATTTGTTAAACAATATCTGTATTGTTTATGTCATGCAATAAAATGAAATTAATCAAATATGTTTAGTACTAAATGTACTAACACAAGATATTGTCCAATCCTCGTCAAATTTTGAAGAGTTTCTTTAAAGTTTAAGTTTCAAGACCAGAACAAAAGGGAATCATATCCCATTAGTTATTGAAAACAATAGGGCAGAGCGATCAAAATGTCCTTATCAAAGATGACAAATTACAAAAATCAGCTAACTATTCAACGTGGAAAAAAGTCCAAAAATATGTAAATACTAACATCAAATTAATTAATAAATATTTATAGGATGTCCTTGAATGGCAGTACATCTGTTCAAAAAAAAATGTCTTAAAGATGATGAAATTTGAGATATTGTAAAAAATCGCAACTAGGCTATTGGCCATTAAGTATGTAAACTACACTACTACTTATGACAATTTAATTATTTACATGAACACGTGTTTACTTAAAATAATGCATATGAATCAAGGATCCGAAGATCATTAAATGGAGAAGTATACATATAATTGTACAAATTATCTTTAAAAAGTCATTTACCTACATAAGAATTTTCCATTCTTACCTTGTAATACTTATCTTCATAATTATTTATGTATTTTATGAGTTGAGATCTGACGATACACACAAGGAGAACACGATGTTATCCACTAAGACAAAAATCTACATTACTTTTGTTGTCAGCTGTCCAGTTTGTCTGATTCTTTTCTCGTTATCAGTGTTCTAAATACTGATTGTTTGAATTATAATTACATTCTTGTAGGTTGTGAACAATGAACAACGGTTATTCAATAATTGGGAAGAATTAGCTAACTACCAACTAATTTTGGGCCTTTATCGAGTATAACGCCATTATTCTCTATAACTTTTTTTTTTTTGTTGACCGAGCAACAAGTAACTATTAAAGATATGTTATTACATCGTTATATAATCAAAGGTTAATAGAAATACAAAGTTATACCATAACACGTGTACGACTGATGTTTGACTTCCACCAAGATTTTTTATATTGATGTCATAGTGTATGATTGCTTGCGTGTTTTGTCAAAATCTGTCTATCTTGCGCAGCAGTCGGTACGATACATCAAATTGAAAATTCTATCATGCCCGATTACATTTTGTTATGGGCCTGTATTTGATAATATCTTACTTTTTTTATTGTAGTAAAAAATTAACAACTACATTCGAAAGAAGGAGATGTTTTTCTCTAAATATCATAGTTTTCTCGTTCTAATCGACCAAAAAATAAAAAAATTGTACAAATCTAGCTATTTCTAGAGATTTTTAGTATATATTACTATGATTGTATACGTAATTGTGTTTATCATTGACATTAAGTAGTATTCAATGCAAGATAATTATTTCTATATACATGAAACAATGTTACTTTTTAGATACTTTTTCACGATAATTAGAAAGATTATTTTTCAAAAGAACATGTATTTCATTAAATTCAGTCAAATTGTATCAATTCAATGAATACTCAAATTGCATCTCATTGCCACATAATGAAATGACTTAATTTCCTTAATGGGACATCCTTTAAGATTGAAGGAAGCAAGAGTTAATGTTACTATAAATACCCAGGTCCTCAATTTTGTTTTATTAATAAAGATTACATTCTAATACCAATAACTTCAATACCAAGCGCCTAGAAGAGCCCCCATTTGGGGGGGGGGCGTCATACAAGGGGGTTCATTCTATACCCAAACACAAAAACTTTTTTTTGGAGGTCAAGGAGACTAGATAAGGGGTTGAGTTATAAATCAAAAAGTGATTGGCGTTTAAAAAAACAACTATACGATTAACGATATTTTCTAAATATATTCAAAATCAAAAAAGTTATGGGAAAAAAAATAGGTGAAAATTGCAGTTTCGTTTTTTCAAGTGCTAAAAAATGCAGCAAGATGCTGGAATACGTGATTTGTAGATCAAATAAAGTGAGTGTGTATAGATTTGACACATAAAATTGATGTTTGATTGAAATATCAGTCATTTTCTGAATAATTTTTCATTTGTTCTATTATTTAATTATCAAACGTCATTTTTAAATTTTTAAAAAGAAATGCTCGAAACAATGTATTTTGGACATGAAAATTAAAACCCTAATATTAAAATGACAATAAAGTATTCTTAATTTCCAGAACTTTGTATCAAATTAATCATAGGAATATTTGCACAAATGATCCAGCTATTGATGGTTTTTTTATCGACGACATTATTCTCCAAGTCTTTTTTGGTCTTGAAAGCTTTAAAAAATCTTGTCTTTTAGGTTCGACTTTATAATACTAATAAAGGCTATTTTTGACTTTTTCATAAAATTAGTGGAATATAGTTTTTTACAATTTTCTTCGTGAATTTCGATTTGGCAATTTTTTTACATATATAAAAGATGAACTTGTCATCTAGACAATTTTTTTTATGCGTATATGTTGGTATGTTTTTAAACTATTTTTCACACATTTTTTTAAAAATTTATAATAATACATATATATTTATAGAGACAGGCGCCCCAATTATTATAATGCTCACCCACACCGAAGGGTTCTAAACATTAAGAAGAAAAAAATATTGATTATAGTAAATATGATTTCCACTCCTTGGCCCGAGCAATGTCGGGTAACCCTTTGCGGGTATATGATAATATATATATCAACCCAAATCAAATATTGTAATTCCTAAGGACATTTAATACAAGATTGTTTAAATTCATTTTCCAACTATTCACATTTAAAAATCCCTCTTAGTTGCTCAAAAAAAAAAAAAAAAGACGTTTGTCCCACGTATAGATTATTCACTGAGCTAGTTCATCAAATTTAAATAGTGAACGTGTTAAGCTTGAAAGCGATTCTGATTCATGGATTCATATGTTAATAAGTAGTGATTGATGTGTGTTCCCTCGATTATGAATAGCTAAATGGGCACTCTGTAGAGTGCAAAACTCCGCCTATGGTCATTTTTCCTAAATTTGATTTTTAGGTATAATAAGTATCTTTAGTAAACCCGCATAAATACACCAATTACAGCTCTGTACCTCAATAGGTTCATAAGTTATGGTCGATTTAAGATTTTTTTTTAAATCTATTGATTTGTTTATTCTCTCTTTCCTTGGAAAAGCTAACTACTAAAAATTAAATTTAAGATATAACTGATGAAAGTGTAACATGTGAGGATTTTTTGTGCATCACCTATTTGATGCTTATTGGTAGTATTTCAAACATGTTAAAAAAGAAACTGAAAATCAATATGCTAAACCTTGCAATTTAAAGAAAGTTCTGAAGGAAAGTAGCTTAGTTGGCATGACGTTTCATTAGAACAGCTACAATCAGCTGTGGCAAGAGAGGAGGGGAAGAAGGAAATACACAAGGACATAGGGAAGAACTACTCCGATGTCGATCCTCGACGTCGATGTCGGATTCCAACAAGTACTTACAATTATAACTCTGCTACAAATCCTTGAGGTTACTCTACGTCTCTTATTAGCATACACAAATGTATCTTTGCAGAAAAGGAAGTTGATTCATCAGGATTAAACAATAATTATAATAACTTATGCAAAGAAAATTCACTCTCCATATTATCAACTCCAAAAAACAGGGAAGCTGACAAATGCAACCGATTAGCATTACTGTTTAGTGTTTATATGTGGGGATAGGCATTTCAAAGAGTGTGAGGAGAAGACGAAATCGAGACTTATGGTATTCCTGAATTGAAATCCCTGTTAACATCAACTGCATATTTTATGAATTTTGAAGCAGAAAATGGATTACTTCTATAAAGAAGAGAACTTGACATATTTAAAATAACATATGGGGAGATAAAATATTGTAAAATTACAATAAAAAATATATATTATTATGGATTTAAAACACCGAAAGTAGGCTTTAGTTCATCGTCCAGAATAAGATGTTAATGATCTATTATAGAATGAACAAAAAAAGAACGATAGCATCAACCGTTTTTCCTTTTCTAATGACAAAACTGTTATTAAGATACAAGAAAACGACTAATTGTATATTTAGAATTAGCGTTCAAATATAAATTATACGTATTAAACTGAGTTATTACTTAGTATTAAATTAGAGTTTAGTCCCAATAATATGATGTCAATTCAAAAAGTGTATATGTGTACAAACGCATTATTGATGCATTGTAGAGTTTTCTAATGAAATCACAAAAGAAACAGCACGTAGAAACACAGTTTGATATTCGGTTAACCCATTAATTAATCAATCAACAACCTACTTAATTAATTTTCTTCCTAGAACGAGCTTAATAAAGGTGTTTAAGTGACAGTATTGGAAAAGTATTAGGAAATCGATAAGGATTTAATTTGAGTAGAAATTTTGCAAATAGTTTTATTCAAACTAATATAAATTTGCTGGCATGATATGATTCAGAGTGTCGTTAAGTGATACTTATGCCTAACCAATAACATGTCTTAATTGCAACATGCACATTGAGCTGTATCATTTCAAGGCTCCATAGAAAATAAAGTTATAGCTAATGAAACTGATCCTATTAATCTTTAGGAAATCTTAATGAAAATCTAACTATGGAAAAATATAAATACTTTATTTTAATTTTAAACATACTTATATAAAATGAATATCAAAATTTTCTTTGAAGATATGAAAAAACCTTCTTTAGTTTACTTTGAAATATATAAGCATGAAACACGAATAACGCCCTCAATTTTCATTAATTATATTCTTTATTGCACACTATGATTAAAGTAATATAATTTCAAAATAAGTGAAATAAAAATTGATAAAGAGGCTTTTGTCTTTTCCACCTACCCTAGAATCAAAATAAATATAAGTACTACACTTTATCAGTGCAAACTAAATTTAAAATGCTAAATGAGTATAAATTTTGGTCAAGGGGCAAAAAAAATCTCATTTACCGGACGCAGATAAAAACGCAACATCATCTCCATCATTATCCATGAGCATTGGATTCCTTGAGTTCCACATAGTTCTAGAGGCATGGATGCTAATTCAGTTGTCGTCTCCAGGCGGATTGAAGTACCATCTCCCAAGAAAATGATGTTAAGGGTGAGATTGGTGAAGATTCAACTAGGGAACACTGGAGAAGAAGAGGAACAACGAGAAAGAAGAGGAAGAAGGAGAGAGCCTCCCTGCCATACAATATGAATTATGAAAGACTTGTGCTCTGAAGCGATAAGAAAGGGAGGGATTATGAAATCGAGAGAAGGAAGCAAAAAAAGAGAAGAAGAAGAGAGGGGGATTTAAAAGAGGAAGAAGAGAGAAGGATATCGATTTTATCTCCCTGAATCTTTACATCATCCCTCGTCATGATGATTCCCCGGAATAACGTTAACCTTGCATACTCCACACACAATATGATATGGGAAAAGAATACTAATTTTAAAGAGGGACCTAAATCTTAATATACATATTTAGGCAAACTATTTTGAATACTTACTCAATGATAAATAAGCTTTTTTTTTGTTTGAGATGGTTCATTTTGTTGTGAATTCCTTGCCTTCGCAACTCCTTTACCAACACGATAACGAGTGGTGTAGTTAAGGCATATATGTCATATAAGAAACATGTAAGCTAAGTCTCAAGCAGACTTGCTACAAATGAGGTAGAAGAATTTCTGAGATATTACAACAATGATTTTTTTGTAAGATCGTGAGGAGAAGGCTGGAGCGAGGCATATGGATTGCTGAATCAAGACCATTGTTAATGATTTTAGGAATAGAAAATGAATCACTCGTATAAAGAGAAGAACCTTTCTACATTTAAGATAACATTAGTGGAGTGAAAATATTATAATTGTATTTAATTTCATATATATTTATTTTATGATTTATTTTCAAATCAATTTACACCAAAGATAGGGGATAATTTTTCTTTTAGAGGAAGATGTTAACACACTCACGACTTCAATAACTAGAAGTAGTACCCAGCATTGTTTGGAGTAATTAGGTGTTTACCAGAATGCAATTTTTCTTTGATGAAATGGAATATTTCATCAATACAACTACATTTTTATTTGTTATATCTGAAATATTTATATGGTTTACATCAGAGAAAACTATGTTCAGTGCACCCGGTGGCTCGTTTACATATATTCATACTGACCGAAAGATATAAATGAACAAAAAAGAAGAAAGAGCACATCCATTAACCGTTTTTCCTTTTCTTAGTTAACTTAGTTTTTTCTTTACACATATGTACTCTTTACACATAATCAATTATGTAAATCCGGTGTGTTTTTTAGCTGGTATGTTAATTTGTAATTGGTAGTATAAAGAAGGATTTTTCCCCTTAGCACTTGTCATTCCTGAGTAGTGAATATCCTTTCCTAAATAGATTCATTCATATTCAGAACCTAATTGAACTTTCATGTGTGCTCTTCTTTTCAGCCCCTATACTCGACGCACGATAATTCACGATTGAATGGTCCTACCGCAATAGTGCTTACTAAGCGTTTTCAGTATACACTTATAACTTTTCAACGTTTTATCGTATGATTCGATGTTCCCAATAATAAACAAGATATAGTTTGTTTAAAAAAGGCAGAAATACGAAATTTATTTTTCACTAACCTAATTTAACAAAGTAATTAAAAAAAAGTTAAAACAACTTCAATGACATCACGAGTGATTGATTTTACCTTCTTTCAGGATAAAAAAAGGGGACTGGAGTGCGGTCCTCGGTCCTAAATAAGGACCAATAAAAAAATACTGTCCACATCCCCTCGAAGTCAATGGGCTGGTCATTTTATGAATAAGAAGTTTTCAAATAGTGAAGAATTGTTTTATCTTATTAAGACGTGCGTGTGTTTTTGTTTAAATTCTGAGTACGGCGTTACCTCAATTAGATACAAAATTAGTCAGTTTTTTGTTTTCAACTATCCATATCTGCTTGCTTTCCCTTTATCTTTATTATTAGCGTCGATTCAACGTGCTTAAATTTGATTTTTTTAGGGGTAGCTGAGAGGGGGGAGAATATAATTATATTCTATACCCAAAACACAAAAAATATTTTTTAGAGATTGTAATGTATTCGTGATTCCTTCCCCCTTGTTCTCTTCTCTTATTTTCTTGTATATATATATATATGTAAAGTACATTCTTTTACCTCGTTTTAAGTGTAAATAGTCTTGTTATTTTATGTATTTATCAGAGTAGGTTTTTGTACTAATAAGAATACAGATGTTCTTATAAACAAACCGTTGTTTTATTCCTTCACACCTTTCCTTCTCCTCACTTCTCTCGGTCGTCGTGGATCTCTCCCCCTTTAAATAGTTTGTGTCTCCTCAACCTTGTCAAGACACAACAGAGATCAAGGAGACTGGATGGGCAGTTGAATTATAAAATAAAAAGTTACTGGTTTTGTAAAAAAACAATAACTATACCAATAACATCGTTTGCTATATTTATCCAAAATCAAAAAAGTCATGCGCAAAATAAGAAATCCTTGAAAATTTAACTATCATTTTTTTTTTTTTGGTGCAAAAAATGTAAGAAGATGAAAATAAAGTTTGTAGAAATTTGTCTGTAGATTCGGTTGGGGTTAAATTTGACAAATCAAAATTGATGTTTAACTGAAATATCTTTTATTTTCTTAATAATTATACATTTTTTCCCCTCTTTTTTACATGCAACGTCAATTTTCAAGGAAAGAAATGCTCTAAAACCATGCATTTTTTACATAAAATTTTAGAATTAATATTTAATATTGTATTTACAATTTTTTAAACATTTTATTTAATAATTTTTGCAATACATGCAAAAAGTTAACTAGTTATCAAGGGTTTTTTTTCGACAAAATTATTCTTTATAACTTTTTTTTTGCATGTATTAAAAAAATATCGTTAAGATTGTGTACCACATTACAATACTAATAAATGATTTTACTACTTTTTTTTGCAAAACAGTGCAAAAAAGTTTTTGCAAATTTCTTTACGAATTTCGATTTGGTAAAAATAAAATACGGACTTCTAATCTAGACAAATTTTTTCATTCATTTTTAGAAAATTCATAAAAATACATTTCACATAACATGCAGCCGTTATATTTTAATGATTATATAATACCCTAACGCTTGCCTGCAGCGAAGGGTTCTAAACATTAAAAAAATTGTATTGACCATTGTAAATGTGATTTTCCGCTCTCTGCTACTTGGTCCGAGCAACGGCGGGTAACCATTTGCTAGTAATTCCATATTAGAAGAATTGGTTTACTACCAACCAGTAGTACCGGAATCATAGGGGTCATTGCCCTCCACCAACCCCTGGAAAAAATCCTTTGTACGCCCATGATGACGTCCAAATTATATAATGGTCCCCCCTTTAAAATACATTATTTATTATTTTTGAAGGGGTTATCAATTTCTGTATTTTAAATTTCAAAATTGAGTATACATAAATAGGTATTTGTGATAGAATACATAAACACTCATGCACACTAGTTTAGGATAATTATAATTGAGCAGTAATTTCCCGGTTCAACTTAAATGTGAAGCTCTTTATGTGATGCAATTACAATGAAAAGATCACTAATTCAACCATAAGTAATTTTCGAGATATTGAAGACATACTTGGAACTCAATCATGGTAGGGAAAAAACAACTCAAAGATTAAAGGAGAGGCCTCTTTATTAATGGTTTAATGGATCATACATCGTCTCAATTACATGTAAGAGACATTTGAAATTCTGCCAATTTTAAATCCTTTTGTTCCTTGAAGACAGAAAAAAAAATCCCTATTATGATGATTAGAACCTGTTAAAAGTATGTATTTATTCAACTACAAAGTATATACAATTACATGCATAACGCCTGCAAGATTTGAATTATATAGCTACATTGTTATTTCTTATTTCAAAAATATGAATATGATATTCATTAGGGCAGTGGTTCGCAAAGCGTGGTCGTGGGACACAATTGAGGTGTCGTAAAATGATTTCCAAAAATGAAGAATATATTTTAAATTTACATTACTTTGAGAGGCATCAAAACTTAAATAATGATTTATATACATATTTTTTATAAGTATCTTCTGGATCATTTAAAAAAGTATATTCCTGAGGAAAGTGCTCCACAAAAACATAACTGGATACGCCCCCTTTACTGCCAAAGCTAATCATCTGGGTCATGTAAGTTGGGCTTAGCAAGCTTTCATGTGACAGAGTACAACAAACAGATTTTGACTCTAAAAAACTTGACGAATTCTGGATTTCTGTTATGAATGAGTACCAACTACTGGCTAAAGCAAATTTGGATTTCCTTATAGAATTTAGCTGAACTTATTATTTGTGAGAAGACATTTTCCATATTAACTAACTATATACGTGCTTTGCTCAAGGTACATCCGTCAAATTAAGACCTTGGTTCGTTTGTGAGCCTATTTGGAATCCACAGTCTGTAATGTTATTTGTTTGTAAGTGCAAATTTTGACTTTACTTACAGCAAAAAAGAAAATGGATAGTTTAGAAATGATTCCCAGTATAACATATTTCACTGATTCTATATTTACAATGAATTCGATTATATCTGCGTTATATATTTCTTTTTTTTTTCTTCAATATATTAAGAATTAAAATCTTATTGAATTAGGGAACGCTAAACACAGTGCATCATATATACACGCTCGATGCTACATGCAAAACGCCTCCCAGATTTCATTAATATATTTAGGTTGTTATTTCTTGGATCCAAAACGGTAGTTTTTTCATTCTAACATACAGACAAACTTTGCTTTATTTATATAGATTCTAGAGAAGTGAGCTTCCTTTTCTACAACATACAAGCTATCATTGATATATACGAAACCGGATTAAACATAAAAGACGGACATTGGTTGAGGATTTGTTTTGGAGTTAAATTCTTAAGTCTTTGTTGGACTCAGAGTGGAATTGATTATCGATATAAGATCATTTTTGGATTATGTTTTTACTTATTTCTTTCTCCCCTCATCCTTCGTTACAGTTGCTTATAGCTGGTCTTATGAAACGTCATAACAGCTAAGCTGCTCTCCTTTTTTCGTTCCCACACCATTGAACCTTGGAGGCTTAACTTTTGCATTGGTACCTCTTTTGAGCTTGGACAAGCTATAACGGGGGTGTCGATTTTTGGAGAGGTCATATAAGGGGGGTTTATGCTATACCCAAAAAACCGGGTTTTTTTGCAGCTCAAGGAGACTAAATAAGGGGTTGAGTTATTTTTTAATAATTGATTGGTATTTTGAAAACAAATATACGAATATCTACGTTTTCTAAATTTATTCAAAAGCAAAAAAATTATGGGCTAAAAAACAAATCAGTGAAAATTTTAATTTTATTTATTTCAGATGCAAAAAAATGAACTTCCAATGGAATATGATATTAGTCAATGAAATAAAGTTTGTTGAAATTTGTCTGGAGATTCGTTTGCATATAAATTTGCAAAATAAAAATCCATGTATTTCTGAAATATTTGTCATTTTCTGAATAATTTTCAATTTCTTCTCTCTTTTTTTCCATTTTTCCACCAAACGTCAATTTTCAGTTTTTTAAGAAAAAATGCCACAAGACGATGCTTTTTGCGCAAAAAAAAAGCCGTCGTAACATCTGTACAGTATTTTCAATTTCCGGAACATTCTATTATTTAAATTTTTGCAATATTTGTAAAAATGAACCAGTTATCGAGTGTTATTTTTTCGACAACATTATTTTTCATAACTTTTTTGTTTTTGCAAGTACGAAAAAAATATTGCTAGGTTCGTGTTTCTTTTACAATTCAAATAAATACTATTAACTATTTATTTTGAAAAAATTAGTGCAAATTAGGTTTTTTTTCGCATTTGTCTTTGCGAATTTCGATTTGGGAATTTTTTGAAGTAAATAAAAAATGGACTTTTCATCTAGACAATTCTTTAGATGCATATATGTTGGTATGTTATAACACATTATTTCTTTTATATTCATATAATACGGCTAAGGTTACAATAGGCAATAATAAAAGTATAAATGGGGGGGGGATTTGCAATGATGAGACTTTGTAGATTATGTAACTTAACCGGATTGATATAGTGTGATAGTATATACATAATATAATTGTCAGTAAATGTAGTATATAGAAGTATTTCCCGAATAATTTTTTAATTTTCTCAATTAATTTGACCATTTTCAAAATGATTTCCCTCTCCCTCCTTGTCCTGAGCAACACCGGGGAAACCTTTGCTAGTCTTTTATATTGTTATACGAAAGTATGCCTGTTAGTTGACGCCTAATAACTCTGAGGTATGCAGATCGGACCAGTCTTAAGACCGGACTCCACCAAATAAATATGGATCAACACAACACTACATACAATTATATTTCTTTCATTGTGAAATGATATAATATATCATTTTATTGTTCCATTTTGAGATTGTGGAAAAATATCATGTTACTATTCGATTAATTAGGCCATTGTTAAGAAATAAATAAACCAAATTTATTATTTTTTTATAACTTCATACATTCCTTTTGAATTTACGAATAATAAATACTAAGGACATAAGTCAATTAGATTTGGTTTTATGCTCTAATAACTTCATATACTTAAATACATTTTGTTCATATTTCAATATCACCATTTTTTACGTACACTTATTTATAATTATAAAGCAAAGATTGTCTGTATATTTGTATCTGTTCTTTTTTTAAAGTTTTTTTTAGTGCATTTTAGGACTGCATTGATACTTGATCGTAGACAAGAGTATGATTTGAGGACTAATTTGTTAACAATGAGCTCAGCCAAAAACCACTTTATATAATTAAAACAAAGTCTGTTCGTCGGAGGCAAACTCATTTTTAATAGCGAGCTCATTAAGAAAAAGAAAAGAAGAGTGAAGACATTTATAAAATAGAAATTAATAAATGTGAACATGAATGAAAATATTATTATACATAATGGAAGAGGGAGCAGTTTTTTTATAGTTGCTCCCTGAATAGATGTAAGTATTATTCTTAAAGAAACAACATATACGAATTCAGTAATCACTAATGATTGAAAGACGAAAAGTAACTCTGAGGATTTGTTGTAGTCTTATGTGAGCATCAGTTATTGTTGTACTCAGAATAGAATTGAGGATCGACATGGTTGTAATACTTTCCGTATTATTCCAAATGGGGTTTGTGTTTAATTTACCTCATAGCTCCTCTCAGATAATTAAATGATCTCAAAATTGATCTCCTCCCAAACATTGTTCTAATTGTCAATGCCAATGTTTGGGTTATTTAATTTTTACTTACAGACGGCTATATTAATTTCATCTATGAATGTGACTTTACATGAGGTTTAGCAACAAATGTGTTTGGGTAAAGTACAGACAGTGAGCGCTATAGAGACTAAATTACTTGTTGGCGCATCACGTCTTATTTTTTTTTTCTCAAACTGCTATTATTAATGTTTCATCCTTGAAGAAAGAAACGCTATGTATTGAGTAGCTAGGTGTGAGTGTATTCATGAAAAAGGGAGTAAAATTGAGGATTTTTGGGGAGTTACACCCTAACATTAAGAAAGACTCTGGGCAATGCTGGGTATTACTGCTAATATGCATATTAATACAAAACTTAGGGCATACCAACAATCCCTACTATCGAATATATTTTGTCATTTGGATGCAGTGTTAATGTCGCTTTGTCTTCATCACATTTTGTCAAGAAGTAATAGTATTTGTAACACCCCCCTTCCGATTTAAATCAAACGAAACATACAAAAAAGTAGTTATTTACTACTTCTAGAAATTGAATTGTTGTTTTTTTTAATTCTAATTTGATTATTGTTGTTAAATAATTTTCAGGCGGTATGAAACTCACTTGAATGTCGCATGTTGAGAATCCCTGTCTTAGAAAATTCCATCTTTTTTCAAAAGTTATTTTCCAAATTAAGTATGAGGAGAAGTAGATCTATATTTTTAAATATCTCACGATGACGACTGATGTGAGTTTTAAATTACATAAAAGTTGTATCTAATCAAAATATTATTGAATATTCTACAAATTTTTTCAAGAATTATATTTCTACCAAACTTTTTCATCACTCAACAACAGTTTTAATTGAAATGGATTGAGGTATTTAAAAAAGGGGTTACTCCCAGGAGGAGATGAGATCATTATTATTTATAGATTCATTGAACTTTTGAAATTTACTGCATAAAACTTTGACCTTATCGATAATAAAAAAGAATGATTTATGTACATATTCATTAATAACAGAAAACTCAGTTTCATATTATTTGTATTACAGTTCAATCATTTCGATTTGTTGAAGTACTCAAATAACAATCCCTCACCTAATGCTTCATTATTATTTGAAATAAAAATAAACCTGATTTATACATAACATAATATATTCTACGACAAGACATAATCCAAGGAATATATACTCTACAGAGTCGAACATATAAATATAAATTTTGACTTCACCTAGATAAATAACGCGGGTATTACAGTCGAGTTAACGGCCATGTATGATAGGTTAATAGTCTTAGCAAGGATAAGGTTCCGATTTTTCTGCAAAAATATCAACAACAACAGTAGAAGCGACGCAAAGGCCTATTATTACTGAATGAACTTCCGCAGGAAACGACACTAGGGCTACAATAATCTCAATCAAGTACCCCAGAACGAGTATCTATGCTGTTCTAAAGCCGTTGAATGAGTTGGACTTCGTCACCAAGAGGCCTCCAAAGCCTCAAAAAGAGGCCCTTAACATTCCTGGTTGGCCCAAAGAGTTCAATTTGAGGCAAATCTAACAAAGCCCATGTCGAAGCTGACTGAGAACCACTCTGTGAGCATCCTAGCTCTGCTGGCATGAACTCCTTTGACTTTGATGTCTAGATAGAGTAAGAGCCTATGTTGTATCTAGTTATGAAAATCCGGTGCATTTTTTAGCTCTCCCGTTGTTTTGGAATTGGTAATCTGAAGAATAAATTTTCTTTTTATTATTTAACTCCTGAGTTGTCAACTTTGTCGAACATTTTTGTGTGCTCATAAGGAACTCTGAGGATTTGTTGAGGAGTTATAATTGTAAGTCCTTATTTGACTCTGAGTAGAATTAAAGATCCACATCGGAGTCATCTCCTTCTCCTCCCTCGTCAAACGGATATAGCATATCTAATGAAATGCCATGATAGTTAAGCTTCTCCCCTTCTAAACATTAGGCAAATTGCCATTGTTACCATTTTGATTTTTGGTTTCTTTTTTTTTTTAACATTCCCAAAATACACACAATTTTCCTCCCTAGTCATGTCCCACCCTCCATGACGGCCATTATCATGCATGAGGGCAAAAAAAGTGGATATTGGTCACGTCATTAATCCCTGTACCAACTACAGGTATATCATTGACGCTTGGTAGTGGCTGAGGGAGGCCGAATCGAAGAAAATGTTATTTCTATGCTTATTTTGTTAAATAAAGGCCTTATACTTAGACTATGTTACTCTCGTTCATAATATTGATGAAGTCAAACTTTGTCCGGATTGATCTGTTAGACTTTGTGTAAGTACTTGAAACGCACATTCACCCTCTTAAGGCTATTTCTCTATTAATAAAATAAGTATGAAATGATAGAAAGAATGAAAACAATCGTATTTTCAATGTAACTTTATTTATTAAAAATTAGTCAGATAACCTAAAATAAATAGATCCACCAAAAACATATTTTAATTTTTTAAGTAATTCATTATGTAATCATTGTAGTTTTAATAAACTAATTCAATTATTTCTTTCACTTTATAACTATTCTAATCATAATAAAATATAGCCATTAGTTGGTCAAAAAAAAAAAAAATTGGAAAAGTGTGCGTTTCATGTATAAAGTATTCCTTGCATTATCTAACTACTAACGATGAATCTTAGTAATTATAGATATAAAATTGTATTAATAAATGTCACTTGACTGAACTCGATAGTCTGATAGACATTGCCATGACTAGGATTTTCTACAATTTTGACATATTTTTTTTAGAATTGCCAAATTTGAAAAATGAAATCTTAAAAGTGTGACAAAAGGTAAAAATTTGCAAATAAAAATCAATAAAACGTACCCAAAATCAGTTGGTACTTGGTAGAACGCCAATTATTCCTTACTATGGAGTTACTATTCAATATTTCTTGAATATTGTTCAAGGCTTAACATGAGCGAATTCGAATTCAACCAATCAACGTTAAAACACTGACAAGAGGAAAATAATAAGAAAAATCGACAACTGACAATAAAAGACAATGCACAGTATTGTTTTTGTGCGGTAATGCCGGGCTCTAAGATAGTATCTTACACCTGTTTTTATTAACCCAGTGTCCTTATATTACATAAGTCCAACTCCCTTCTCCGATGATCCCCCGTTTTTTCTAATCTTCTTAAATTCAAGGATATAATATATGTAGGACACCTAATCATCTGGAATCATCATAAGTCTAAGAAACATGAGCTAGTGGATGAAGAGAAGGACTCAAGGCCCTTTGCTTAATATATTAATATTATTAACAGTATCCTACAGCACATGTTATTTATAATCTCTTTTCATACTTGGGTGCAACAAGAAAGAGGGTATTTGTGGAGTCCAGTAGCTGAATTGTGACTTGGCATAGTAATATAAATTACAAATTATAGCATGACTACTTATTATCTTGAACAAAAAAAAAAAAAATAATAATAATAACAAGTATTATCTTCATCAATAATAAAGCACCTTAAAGCATGGAACATTACTCTATAATAATGAAGAAGCATGTTTTATATTTTTATCTATGTACTGAACATAATATTTTATATTATTATGTTTGTAGAAGGTACAGAAAATAATTGCAAGTAATTTATAGCGGAATGATAATTAAAAAAATCTTCGTTTTCTATCTTTGTTGTCATTGTATATCGCTTCAAAAATACTTTATAACATTATTTCAAGTATAATGAGACTAAAAAGAAGCAACAGTGAAGTTAAGTTAGATTGCTTACGAGAAAATAAGTATGATTTCATTCTTTATTTTCACGATTAATTGATGAAATAATAAAGAATTCATCATTGACCATATTAACAAGAAGAAGAAACATGGAACAGAAGAAAACTGAGACGGTGCCGTTTATCTATCATTCCGCATTCGATATCATAATTCATAATACATATTATAATAATATAAAAACATGGGATTGAAATATGAGAACAGTTATTTAGTTAGCTTTTAGTGAGCATAGAACGTTTATGTTGAGTGTAGGAGTCGTGGACAGTCGTAGATATGAATGGATGATTATGATGATCCAAGATACTCTAACTAAGTAATATTAAAAAAGGATTGCAGATGAAAAGAAGATAATTATATCCCCACCATCTTGTCTCATGACTGAGTACTAATCACTAATTATGCTCATCATGAAGGGAGGAAATAAGGACTTCCCAGCCTATAACTCCGCACATGTCACCGGCGCGCCTCCGCCTCTACAACCCTCTCTGATCTCTGAATAATATGTACTAGGCTATTTCGCCTATCATCGTCCAATTTACAGTAGTAAAGGAGTAGAAGAGAAGAAGAAAAAAAAAACATAGTATGAAATATATGTAGTCTTATTTGTTCAATAGTTAGCTTCAAGTTCTCGTCCTGTTGTGTCAGGGCTTGTGATTGTGTCACTTATCGAGGAGTTGTTCCCTTCTCACGTTACTTGTGTTGTTGCTCAGTCTCTTTATTTCCTCTCCTACTGCTCTCCTTTCTGTCGAAAACTTCTTTAAATACATAATATTAATAGTACTACACCTTCAAAACACACATTTGGTCTCTAACTACTCTACTCTACTTGCAACTTCACTATGGAATGTGATCCATGTTGATGTAGTTTCATAAGAGAGCTCTTTCATTTCTCGTTGTTGTGCATAGGTAAGAAAAATAAGAATTTAAATGTTTTCCCCCAATGAATGAATATTGAAATCCCTGTATATGAGAGACTTAGCCAAGTACTTGACTGACGCCTGCTGCTATTTTGTAGTTAGTTGTAGAAAATGAAATATAAAAGATCCCTTCTTAAAGACTGTTACGTCACGATCCCTCAAGCCCATTTCCAGATTATGACAATGATTAGAATTCTTAATATTTAGCAGATGGCATTTGTTAGAGAGTTTCTCCGCTCCATATTTTACATCCGGTCTCTTTCCCCTTTATTCGTGTGTTGGATAACATGCGTCAATGCTTTAGGAGGAAGAGTGTCTTCAAACTCTTCATAAAGTAGGGGTGACCCCTCTCCCCTTCCCTTCCTTCAACTTCGTGTCATTTTCATTATATTATAATTATCTTGCGGTGTTCCTCATCATAACTCTTGATGGCATGGATATGCCAACAGAAATTGCACAAATATGACGTCAAATAAAATAAACATCTGCATGGAATCAATATAATTAATATCAACCTTAGCCCGGCTTAAATGATTACAAGTTCAAGTTTGTCGGAAGTTAAAGTACATACAATATACAGGATTTTGAATGATCCTGCTTTTCATTTCTCCTTATCCTTTCCGGTTCTTATGAACCTTGTAGGTTTCTATTAATCTGATTCAAATGATATACATTATACATACATTTAACTCATTATATCCACGTGTTGTGTAAATAAACATATTATTTGCAAAAAGGTTTTTTTACTTCTATTTTTGCAGGTGTGTTATTGAATTTATTTATATGTTAGGTGTACATGTATATGTTAAGTCTGTCTATACTTAACGTCGGTATATGATGTATATTGTAGACTAAAAAGGATTGATTTTGCAATTGAGATAATATTGTCTTAAATCCTACCTACAACGAATCTGGTTGGTCCCTCTATTATATGCTGTACAAAAAATATCTTAATATGTACACTTCTAACCCTTATTGGAAAACCAGGACTATGAATTCTATGTGAGTTGTATTTTAGCTTCTCTTATTCCAAATAACTTATAATATGAAACTCTGAGTACTCCGCTATTATTAATGACTCCTTTGGTTACTTTTTCAAGAGTTATTACTCCTAATATTTAGATATATGTTTATATAATTATAAGAGGAGAGAAAAGTTAAATAGAGGTGGGACATTTCCATACTTTTTTTCCCTCCAACCTTCTTCAATACCCAAAATCCTTTAAATTTTAACTACTATTGTGGTATTTCTCTTTGATACTCTCTTTTTAGAAAGGGCCTTAAAGTATCCAGGCTTTTCCTTTACTCTCCCTCTCTCTCGATTACTCTTTTTATGCGTATACATAAATTGGTATTGCATAGAGTTCTCTCCTTCATCTCGTTCATATATATATATATATTCAAATATTGCGGAATTGTTTCCATGAGAAACGTCAAGAAATAGGCATTCACAATATGCCCGTGGTAGAGAGTAGACACTACTAAATATTTTCACTACTCTCTCTCCTGGCTACAACCACGACTTCTCACATTTCCTTTTTTATTCCTTCCGACAGGATAACGCATCCTTTTCGTCGATCAAGGAATGCTGGATACTAGTAAGTGCCAAAGACCAGAAAGAAAAATGAAATTCCCAGGCATACGAAGTTCAAAATTCCGACATGTCTATGGCTCACCAGCCAAAAAGGCTCTCACTTACGAAAACATCAAAATCACACGTAATGCCCATGACTCCAATTACTGTGCCGTCAATCCAAAGTTCCTTGCTGTTGTTGTGGAGGTTGGGGGTGGAGGAAGCTTTTTGGTGATTCCGTTGGACCGTACAGGAAGACAGAGTCATACTGCTTCTAAAGTGAGTGGGCACAAAAGACCCGTTTTGGATATCAAATGGAATCCTTTTAATGACAACATTATTGCTTCGAGTTCAGAGGATTGCACTGTCAAATTGTGGTACATTCCTGATGGAGGACTAGTGGAAGAACTAAGAGATCATCTGATTGAGCTTCAAGGCCATACGTAAGAATGAATGAATAATGAATTGACGTCTATTCATACAATCTTATATAATATACAATTTATACATATATATTGTGTATTATATAGCTTTTGAATTTATTAATAAGCGAGTTTTTATATTTCGAGCTATTCATACAAACTCTGCCTTACTCCTTTTCTAGAAGAAGAGTTTTACTGTTAGAGTGGCATCCCACGGCTGAGAATATTCTTTTAAGTGCTGGATTTGATCATGTCATATTGATTTGGAATATTGCAAAGGGAATGGTAGTGAATAGTATCAATTGTCATACAGACAACATTTATTCCATGTCTTTTAACAGGTATTGTATAAATTAACGAATGAAAATGGGGGGGATTTTATTAACTTTTTTTTCATCTAGGAATGGGTCTCTTTTAGCCACAACATGCAAGGATAAAAAACTTCGTATTATCGATCCCCGCTCTACAGAAGTTCTAAGAATTGGAGATAGTCATACGGGGAGCAAAACTAGTAAAGTATGTTCATCATTTAATATAAATACATGTTTTTTGATGGGCTTAAGTTATTAAATTGATGCAAAACATAGCTGTTTTTTTGCATGCAATGTAGTGAGAGGATGTGTTTTTTGAGGAAATTAAATTGCTATGGCGAAAACAATTATTACATATAACAATAATAATGCGAACTATTATTACTAATATCAAAAACGGATTTCAAGGCTTTTGATTGGATTTCAGCAGTGTCCTACTTACATAAGCATTCATTTTCTTATACCTTCAGGTATTTATGTAATATAATGCAATGAAGCAATACTATTTTTCAGCAGCATAACATAAATATATCTAATGTTATTGTGCCAATAAAGAAGCGTTTAGAAGGACTTGACTTGAAATGTAAGATAAATTTTTATGTACATTACACTTATACCTTAAGAACGAAAGGGATTTGCATTTTGTCTTATGGATGACGCAATTGCTAATAATTGTGTTGTGTTTTTTTTTTTGGCTTCTTTTTCTCAACCTCTCATATTGTATTAGGATATTTACAAAAAAACATTCCCAATATCCTTGATCTCAAGCTTCATCGTAGGAGTATCTTTAAGAATGTAAACTATGTTTGTTTATTTTATAGGTTGTGTATTTGGGGGATACAGGTCGGTTATTAACTACAGGATTCTCAAAGTCATCTGATCGTCAATATGCAATCTGGTCTCAAAACGACTTATCACAACCTCAAAAGTCTGAGAACATTGATTCATCCTCCGGTTCGTTACACATTTGTGATACTAATAAAATGCATGGCTTAAATATCTTAATAACTCCCTTCATTTTGCTAGGAGTCCTGTTTCCCTTCTATGATCATGACACTCGTATGGTTTATATTGCTGGGAAAGGAGATGGGATAGTACGGTATTACGAAATTATAGATGAACCACCCTGGATTTGTTTCTTATCTCAATTCATATCTGGAGCACCTCAAAGAGCATTCGGAACAGTACCCAAGAGAGGTTGTGACACTTCACAATGTGAGATATTTCGTTTTTACAAGCTTCATGCTACCAAAGATGTGATTGAGCCCATTTCAATGATTGTACCCCGAAAGTCAGAGATGTTTCAAGATGACATTTATCCCGAAACGACTGCACCTGCTCCATCATTAAGTGGTAAGATATCTTTGAATCAAGGATACCTGAAAATATATGAAAAACGTATTTTTCTTTTTACCACCTATATGATTTTTAGCCGAGGAGTGGTTGAGCGGGAAGAATGGTCATCCTATTTTAATGTCTATGAAGTCAGGTACAAAAGTCCGTACATACAAACCCGTAGTCTACAAGCCAAATGAAAACGTCATTGCCGTGTCTGAGAAAAATAATGATAAAAAATTTATGTTTTTGTCTGAAGAAACAAAGCCAGACTATCGTCCCTTGAACAATCGGACTGAAATTCGACCAAGTCCTCAAATGGATCATAGACCTCTGGGCGCAGAGACCTATAATAAAAAGGTGGTATGTTTGTGATGATTGAAGAATTCTAGTCAACAGTACAGTCATTTACAATTTTTCGAATAAGAAAATATACATAAATATTTTAGTAAAATCACGTATTTTGAATTTAGGACTTTATTTTCATTTTCTGAAAAATAGATATGAATATTGTACTGTATTATTTATTTATTTCATTTCCCTATGTTTATCAATTCCCAAATGATTGAATGTCTCTTAAATGATGAAAAAATAATAAATATACAAATAACTTTGTAACGACAGAACCTCAATTTATTTTTTTACTTCTTTAGTTATTAACCATTGATACTGGATCCTCCTCCAAATTAGCAAAAACATCACGCAACCTGGGCACCAAATTCCAAGATGTTCAAAAGAAATGGACAGCAAGCATACCAAATAGTCCCTTAACCCCTACCACTCCCACAGAGGATATTTTCGATCAAATCTACAAAACTGCACCCATTTCAGGCTCAACAACTGTAAAGGAATTAAAGTCCATGTTTGACCCTAGCTACCATGGTATTTATCTTAATAACCAGCTACATGGTTCAGAGTCGGATATACGAAAAATATATTTGATTTGAAGCAAGAGGTCGAGTTTTTGAAGAATCAAATCGTTACGCGAGATAGAACAATCCAATTCCTGGAAGATGAGTTAAAAAAGAGCCATAGAAGATCATTTGCTTGAGCAAACTGCAAATACCCTGCTTTAAGCAATAACGTATTTACAAAATTCTAGTTTTTATCCTTTTTTTTGTACTGTTACTGGAGATTGGTTCTCGTTAACTAAATAATAATTGAAATAGTGGATAGTGAATGCATTTGAGACCAATGTCTAGTCTTTTTGCCTTTGATGAAGAACGGTTGTGCTTCATCTCTATGAAAATTAATGTATATTTTCATTTATATATAATTATGATATATATTTCTTGTGAATTTTATATATTTGGCCTTCTATGCATTTGAGTTATGTTTCATCGCATTATACCTTTGTAATCCGTTCCCTCCACAACTGATAAATACTTTCAAACACTTAAAGTGTTTGTCATTTTGTATTCCCTTAAAGAAACTACTTCCATATCATTCGAAATTAACTAAGTTTAATAATAATATTTATAAATCTATTGAATATTTTTTTTCTTTGGAAATGATGGAAAGAATTTATTCCGTGTCAGAGACTGTGTACAATAATTTTGTATGATCTAGAAAAATCCATTGTATGGAAGCTTATTTATTACGTCATATATTATTTTTTTTGTCCCTGTATATTTTTAAATATATTCTTTTTTCACCCATGATCTGTTCTACTTATTTATACAATCAATTGCAATACCTAGGAGTAGTGTTGGGTCAGTACTTATTTATTCGGTTCAGTCCTGACCTAGGGTCGGTCCTTCGGGTCTTTTAGGACTGATATTCAGGAATAGACCGGACGGAACTGTAGTCTTCAGTCCTAAATAAGGGCTGACACTATGTATCAATCCTTATTTATTTGGTTCAGTCCAAGGACAATAGAAATACAAGGTTGTACTGTCCATAACGCGTGGAACGACTGATATTTGATTTCCACCACGCTGTTAATATTGACGTCATAGTAGATGATTAGTTGCGCGTTTCGTCAAAATCTGTTTTCTTGTCCAGAAGTCAGTACAAAATTTTACCAAGCCCGATTACAAGATGGTCTAACTTTGTATTTCTATTAAACTTAGCTCAGTTCAAACTTAGGACTGAACCTTTAAGACCGTCAGTCCTTCGAATTGTCAGTACTAGAACTAGTTTAGGATCGGTCTAAAGAGAATGCAGTATGATCCAAAAATTTATGTCCTAGGATCGGCCTTATCGGTCGTTTATGGTAACTACAAGGTGAAAACCTTTCATCCAAGAAGAAAAGGCCCAAAATCATCTGGTAGTTAGCTGAATATGTCGTTCACACCAAGGTTAGTAGAAATACAAGGTTATATCATAATTCGTGTACGACTGATGTTTGACTTCCACCACGCTTTTAATATTGACGTCATAGTAGATGAGTGGTTGTGTGTTTTTTCAAAATCTGTCTTTTTTCCCCAGCGTAAGGTACGATACATTAAATTGAAAATTCTAGTGATAGTGATCCTATAGACTTTAAGTGGTTGCACGTTTTGTCAAAATCTGCCTGTCTTACCCAGAAGTCGGTACAATACATCAGATTGAAAGTTCTAACCAGCCCATTACATGATGGTCTAACTTTTTATTTCTATTAAAATTGGTTCATACCACCTGCTTTTATTTCTTAACTACTTCCAGACTATCATTGTCATATTATTGCTATATTATTTTTAAAATGAATTACGTAGATGTATTTCTTAATATTGAATTCTTACATAATATTTTATTCGATACTGTATTATAATATTTTATTAAAAAAAACATTGATAAACATACATTTGTATCTCTATTATATAGCCAAAATTCTTCATCGAAATAAAAAAATGGCCAATATATATGTGGTGTATATACGATAAGGGATGAGCAAGAAATTGTATTCATGTCATTTTAGAAACAGAACATAAGTATTAAAACTTATTACTTCGTTTACTTTTCAAAAAGAATAAATTATGAAATAGCCATGATGTATAAAGTCAGAGGAAGGAATAGACAGCAGACAGAAAAATACATAGGCTATTTTTGTGTTAGCGTGGTTACGCCGTATTTCATCATAGTGATAAAATACATTGAGTGATGACTGATGATGAAAAGAAGTAGTTGACGGCGTCAAGAAAGAAAAAAATAGTTGACCAAAAATGTTAAAAATATAAAATGCACTTGAAATATGTTTATTTAAAAAAATAAAATACTAATAAAATGTCAATAGGTTAATAAAGTATGTTTTAACAGTTTATTTTATGAACAAGATTAATATTTCATTCCAATTTTTAAATTTCAATATAATTTTATTTAGCATTTCAAAATATTAATGATACATTTGTGAGATTATTCGGACAGTAATTCATTTTAAGAATGAATTATTATAGATTCTAAAATTGAATAAGATTCGTGAGGACGCTCCAAACTTTGATCCCTTTAATCCTTTCACGTTCAAGTTTTCCTAAATGATACATTTTAATACCTGTAGAACATTTTGAAATATATTTAATTAGTGTGAATATATGGTTTAATTCCGGAGATTAATCAAATACATTATGATTAATAGATTCAAAGGCCTAATTATATTTCTTAAAACTAATATTTTTTGATGATGGAGCTAATAGCGGGAAGTACTATGTTTTCGATTCTTTTGGTCAACTATCTTTTTCTCTCGTATGCTATCGCGACGTCAAAGAATTTCCCATACTATTGCCCAGTATCATCAGTCATCACTCATCTCTCAATGTACTTTATCTCTGTGGTTTTTTAAGTTTTAGGACTGACTTAGACTGAACTGGATGGGCTGCAGTCTTGAGGAGTCTTAAATAAGGACCAACACAACACAAATATTGTGGGCCTCAAATACATTTGTATTTATTTTCAATTTGAGAGTTGAATTTCTTACCTCGAAGGATCTTTGTGTAGGTCATTCATATTTTCGCTTCTTGGATAATTGCCATGGGAAATGTATTTATCAAAAAAAGCTTTGGATTGAGAGTATAAAAATTACTAATTTGCGAGGCCGTTTAAACTGAGACCTCAGTTAACGCTTTAGTGAATAGAGACAAGTTGCAGTCACGATCAATATACTTCGTACCTTTTGATAAGATAACCACTTATTTTATAAGGTCATGTCTATTCATTAGAAACCCTAGTCAAAGTAATAAGAAATGCTTTACGGTTAGCTTCATTTCCTGCCACAGCATTGAACATGTGTTCTCGCTATGAAAAAATGGCTTAACATTACGCCTTAGGTAAATTTATATTGAATACTATTTTGAGAAGATTGTACTTGATTAGTAATATCTTGCGATGTAAGTGTACCAATATAAGAGCTATTTAAGATACGAGCTGAATTTGAGCTCAACCAGAGTTGGAAATGGGGCGTGAGAACATTTTCAAGTGCAATCATTACAGTTATCTCTTATTGAATAAATTGCTTTAACTTACGAGCTCCGTCCAGAAACAAACTCGTTTGTCAAGGGATTGTATTATACCTAGCATCTACCTATATCTCGAATATAATGATTTCTTGGATCTATATATATTATTGCCTATTGTCAGTATTTCTTAATTTCAAGTCAATGATGTTAGTGTCCAAATCTTGTTTTAAGTATTCAAGTTAACAACTTCAATTATCATCTCTGTTTGAATTAAGACTAATACTCCGACACGGATAATGAAAGTAAGTTATGGAATTAGTAACCTGCATAATTGAGTTGATTTAAACATTAGTCCATAGATGAAAATAATATGATCATGGAAGAGGATCCTGCTTTTTTTTAGTGGTTAAAATAATAATAATCTTTTTTTAAAATTTTAATACAGTTGGTATCCTTATTCTTGAAGAGAAAACATAAAAGTATAAATAATCACTAGTGTGTCAAAGACAAAGAGTAACACTGAGGATTTTTTGTGGGTTTTATAAGTGTGAGTCCTTATTGGACTCGGAGTAGAATTGAAGATCGATATAGGAGTAATTCCTACCTATATCATTTCTAGATACGGAGTGGTGTTTTTAATGAAACGGCATGATAGTTTTTCTCTAAAAAATTCTTCCAATTGTCATGATTACCACGTTCATTTTCAGCGTTTTTGAAGCATTTATTATTTTCAATTATGATAATTACTGTTTCCTCTACAATCTATAAAAATCTGTAAATTCATAAAATAATGTTATGAAGAACCCTTTGCGTGTATTTTTTTTTTTTACTTATCTAAGCATGACTGACTCCAAGTACTATATAGGTATGACTAAATTATTTCTATTTGTATAAAATCCAACAAGACTTGAATGTTGTTTGTCTCATCTTAAAAAAGAAGGATCTTGTTCAGGAATTTAGTAATTATGTAAAAGGTAACTTGTATCTATGTATGTATGGCAAGACATGGATTACTCCTTTGTCCTTATCAAGCCACTCCTACTACAAACTAAATATTGTTAAATACCTTTTTATTGAAAACAAAAGGTGTGTGTTGTAACTGATATTAAGATTCTATTCTCCTTCTCAATCACTAGATAATTATATTATGTATTTTATATTTACATATCCCATGTAGATACACCATCCGGCTTCCATGAATTGCAAAAAAATATATATAACATAATAGGAACTCATCTACATGTGATAACGTATATTATTGGAGCTTATCCTTCATTAATATATTTGTACATACTACATTAGTATGTCTGACGGTTATATGCACTGTCTTAGTCCTTTATTTTGCCTATATGTATCGAATTTCCATGGTAACAGCTCATTAAAGCTCTCTAGTTGATGAAAGTGCACCACCACCGCTTCTAGTTCTTCTACCTTCCCTTCTACATACTTAAGTAAAAACATAAATCAATACATTATATACATAGTATACTTGAGTAATTTTCAATATTTTTCATAAAAAGTTTGACATAAAAGCAAGCCTGAATGATTTTTCTCAAAATGTAATTGTGATTATAACAATAAATTGGGTTTTTACAATAGATGTCTCCAGTAATGTGTATCTCATGTTGCATAAGCGCGATCGGTTTACACTAGATGGTGTAAGAAAGATAATATTTTGTACTAAAAAAAATTTACAGACAGTTTTGCCATTGTTTGACTCAGGGTTGTCTTAGTGGTCGTCAAAGATGGACACCTGCAAAAAAAAAAATAGTTGCCATATTTTGCTGTTTTTATTCGAACAAGGCAAAAACGCAAGCCACGCGGCGTAAAATATGAATAGTGTTTATGGCCCTGTTATTGTAAAAGCATATTGTGCGGTATTGTGGTTTCGTCGATTCCGTTCCGGTATTTCGGATACAAGGATGCTATGGAAGGCCAATCGTCGAAAATGTGGATAGAATAATGGAAATCGTCGAGTATAAATAGTATTGTGCCAGTCCTTATTTATTTGGCCAAGTCCAGTGATAGGACCGGTCCTATCAATCCTTGGTAATGGTCCTATCAGTAATTGGTACCTTTACTTAAGATCGTTGGTCCTTAGGACTGTAAGTAATAGAACTGATTAAAACAGAATAATAAAGGGAGCTGTATTTGCATTATTTAGCATACTATCACAAATGTACGGTATGATATTTTAATTTATAAATTTACTAGTAATCACAGGCAAAGTGATAATAATTAGTTTTTGATTTTTCTTCGTTTAATATATCATATTTATGACTTAAAGGGAAGGAATTAAGGATATCTCAATATTGGTAGACCCATATTTTCATAAGTTTCACGAAGTAAATCAAGTATTTCAACTATTCAAATATTAACTCTCTTTTAGTGATATTTAAAATATCCCTAAACAAAAACACGTCATATTATATCCTCCAAAACCACAACATCATAGGCAAGGGATTTTTAAAAAGAAACTTTAATAAATGGTACCATATGTTTTACTCCCGACCTCTCGTCGCACTCATACGTATGCCCAGTCCTACGGATGGGTGACGCCCCTATTGTCCATACACAGAATATACCGAACTTTGGTATTTTAATGCCCCGTGATTTGCTCATTTTTTTGTTTCTCTTTAAATGATTTTTCATGGAGAAGATTTAGAGGGATAATTATTTTATACAAATTGATGCAAAAATGAAGTAACAAAATATTTTAATTTGAAGCTGTGGATGATTAGTCACCACATAATTAGTTTTTGGCGATTTAGCAAATCTCTTAAATATGTTGATTTTTTTCGGAATGAATCCGGGTTTGATTTGGAATCTGATTTGGAAAAATTGCACCAATTAAGAATTTTAGCATGACATGAAATTTAATGGCATCCATTTTAGCTCTATAGCATCATAATCCGGGGGAGTTATTTGCATTCAATATAAATGATCATGATTGGCTATCATTCGATCAAAGGCACAGAACAATTAATTCCGAGTCCAGACTGGAGTAAAAAACCTCTGCCAAGCATAAGTGTAGCTACGTGATCAGGGACCAGGCCCCTTTACTTGACTATATGAACATGTATATTTTATACATATACTAGGAGAAAGTATGAAAATGAATATAAATTGCCCCCCCTCAAAATCTATTGGTACTTAGCCAATTCTTCCAAACATAGAATTAGTGTTCATTGTTCACAGCTTAACAAGAGCTAGTTATAATAAAGCCAATCAATGTTTAGAACACAGATTAGGATAAAAGAAACAGAAACATGGTCAGCTGACAACAAAATACACCAAATACTTTTGTGTTATATCGTGAACTACAAATATATACTTATCGTTCATGTGTAAAAGAGACTTATGTGGAAGTAAGACACACTCGGACCCTTAGAAAGGATCAGGGATTCTTATTACGACGACAAATCGGTTTAGAATGAATTTAGGAACATGCTAGAAAACATTTTATTTTTAGTTGACGGTGTTATGATAGTTTTTAATAAGTAACTGTCATTATTATTCAGAAAATACTCTCTCAACGGTAGCTGAGGACATCACTGTGTAAATCAGAAAGTAAAATTTGTATTTGATGGTATCTAACGGCAATTCTGCCAAATATTCAAATTACTTTTAATAAAAAATATTAAATTGACCACATGCAAATCAGATAATTTTATGTGTTAATGGGTAGTGGTTCCCAAACAAGGTGTATTGAGACAAGTTCAACTGTGACGTACTATTTGTGACAACCATACATTATTTGCAATAACTTATAATAATCCAATTAATTCGTTTCATTAAAATAGGTCTGTCAAGAAATGTTTATTTGTCTTTTGGTGTGCCTTGGGTACACACAAAGTTTGGGAACCACTGTTTAAGGGGACATGTGATGACGAGGTTTCGTGCACTATCATCCAGTTAAGCCTGATAATTAGTTTGAGATTAAATATAGAATTCTCGAGCTTTTGAACTTATGCTTGTGAAAGATTTTGAGATCTTATGTGAATTTACTACATAAAAATATAAGAAAATCGTATTTCAGTTGGGAAAATTCTTTTACAAAAAAGAAAGATTTATCATCCAACGTAATCTCCAACCACGAAGGAGATGGTAGTGTCTTTGAGGGAACTGATGTCCGAGTCTTCTTAGAGTGGCCAGCTGCATGAGAGGCAAACTCGTTAACTAAAGACAGCAGAGAGGCAAAGATACACCATAGAAAAACAAGATTCTAGCTTATCTCGAGACATAACTTCAGTCTTCTTTTCCTGCAATCTTTAATACGTTATTCTTCAACTCGCTAATTTTTAGTTGTTATCTCATATGAGGTAAAAACGGAAAAAACAATACAAATTTATAGAAATTATCAGTGATTTTATCGCTCTTCGGAAATGGTGAGGGCGCTCTCGATAGTAATTCAAAACAATGAACGTCTCCCGCTCTCACTCAGGAATCTTGATCAGCACTCAATTGAGTGCTGCTCACAAATGCTTTGAGAAGAGTTGACGAACTGCTACACGGTACGGTTGTTAATGTTGCCCAGGTTCATCATTTTAATCAAGTATCATCCAATCGCCCGGTCAGAACTACACAAATTGGCCTACCCAGACTGTCTTTCGTTTCATCAATGGACACGAGCAAGATCTTGACCTTCAGCTGCTCCTTGATTTGAAAACGATCTCCATACTTTTTCTCCATTTTCCTAGTCACGGTGGTGGTTCTTGATGATTGTCTTAGTACTCCTTGTTGTCGATCTTGGGCAGGGGGATGCTTGCAGAGACCAAGGCCATCACCAGGTCAGGGATAATGATGTCATCCATGTTTTTGTTGGAAGAGATGACGTTGAACAGCTTCTGTGTAGCCTTGTCCCACTTCATGTGCAACTCAACAATCTTTTTGTCCCTGGTATACTATCCATGCTACTCTAATACATACTTCCTTTTGGCCTGGGCGGTGTAGCTGCAAAGCTTGGAGAGCAGTTATTTTTTCTTTGGCTCATAGGTCCGTATCTTGGTGGCACCGAGCTCTTTAATGAGGACTGAGGGGTCCACAATCTTTGCCATAGTCATATACTGTACATTGTAATACTTAATATTTAATACAACACAGTATAAAAGCTAAGTGTTTTCCAGTAGAGTTATTTATCCGTAATAAAAAGAAAAATGGATACATTTAATATTTCTAGAGGAAAAATTGATTATAAAAACCTCAATGGCTTTGGCGGCAAGATGGATAGGATGAACAGGGGTGGGGAGCATAAGATATACATAGAGATCTCTTGTTTTGGAGGGGAAAACTTATAATAAGGCTGTTACTATGGAACGATTGCACTAGTATACATTTTCTACTTAAAAATCCAAAAAAACAAAACAAACAAAAAAGTAAATAAAAGCTAAAAATGCAAATACATCTTAACAACACATAATTTGGACACTACTATTGATCATATCGAATGATACATCAATTAATTGTTCAATCAATTAAACTTTCATAAGTAATCAATTTGCTCTTAAAATGCAATCTAGTATTTAAACTGACTTGAACATGTTGTCTGAATACTTCTGGCCACCCCTGGATATAACTAATGAATGCTTTAAATAAATCAACACTTGGGTGACTTACGTTCATTTATTTCTTGACTTAGAGCTGCGATGGTTGCGATGCGCAGATCTTGTGGATCCAGTATAAATTCTGAGACATAGGGATTGTCAAAGCTATAATTGCTAGCGGTGTTTTTTCGAGATCCATCCGACACTTTCCCATTGTTTTTTGTCTTCATTTTCTTATCCTGAGATCTTTTGATCTTTGACAATAATCTGAAATTTGAAGAGAGATTTGAATTATGTAGATCAAGATAAATTATTATTTTATTCGTAACATTGTATGTGGATATGTAATATGTGTTTATATAAATCTAGATCCCTTATAAGCCATTTTGATGCGTCAATGTGTATATACCTCCTTTTAGCAATACTTATTTTGAATTATTGTTGATGCAGAAACGACTTGTATAAATATATAGCGGAAAGGACTGACATAGTGATATACCTACAGGGCGCGACAACATAACTTCCTTTTTTCAAAAGACAATTAAACAAGTTTTATCCATTAGAAATGTTTTATTGTTCGTTTAATAATGATAGTATATATTTAAAGTTTTGTCTGAAATAGTTTTAAAAATAGTATAAAATTGTTGAATATACTGAACTTTGGTATTTTAATAACCGGAGAGTTTTTAATTTTTTGTTTCTCTTTAAATATCTTTTTACAAATATATTTTAAAGAGATATTTATTCTATAAAAAAAGGTGCCAATTATTTAATTGGCATCATACCCTATCTTATAATTGTGAATGAATAGTTGATTAGATTATTATTTTTAGGCGATTTTGCAAAGTTTTAAAAAATATTGGTTATTCCTGAATAAATCCGATTCTAATTAATGTGATTTGGACAGACTATTTTTGTAAATTTTGAATTTGATAAAACCAATTTTAATTCTCTAGCATTGTTATCTGGGGAGTTAATTGTGTTCCAAAAATTTCCCAAATTTCAAATTATGAGAATGAATTAAAAAATCGTTTTTTTCTGAATGGGAAATGGAAGTAATTATCTCACTTCATAAATCGATTAAAAATATTCTCAGGAGCTTAATTGCAATAAGTAAAATATTATGTCAATCTAATTTTGGACAATATTTATTTTGTCTGCAAATACACGGTCCTCATCACTCCAACGCATGAACACGACTGACTATATTTTCAAAAAAAGCTTTAAAATCTCACCTCTATAATGAAACCAGGGTTAGCTTGCTATTACTTCTACTGCCAAATTGCCACGCCTTATAAAAAAGGGTATTATGCTGTCACACCCTCTACTTAAATTTGCATGAATATATAACATAATTTTTGGGGCTTTAAAATCCCAAATCGCTCCAAAACTTTTTTAATCTGCTTTATAATCCTTGATGTCAACATTTAAGGATTTTGAAAATTTAAGAATGCTTATCATTTTTTTTTTTTTTTGGTGGTGGGGGGGGATCGATATTTTATCTCCAATTTTTCATTTTTTTATTGACTCAAAAAATTATCGCAACTTAGAAAAAGGGACGACACTCTTCAGTTGGTCAGTGAGGTAAATATGTTTTTCAATTGCATCAATAAAGTTTTTTTTGCTATAAAAATGTGGAGCTGCTCAAAAAAAAAAAAAAAAAAAAGATTTCAAAACTCATGTATTGTACGTATGGTAGGTATTATATGCACCGTCCCTACTGAGAGTCTTATAATGACATACACACAGATTTGTTCAGAGTCATCAATTAATAGTAATCGAGAGTATTTTTTAGCTCACCCGGTTTTTTTTTTAGATTTATCCCTCAAGGCTAAAGGATTCAAGTCCTTTCATTTATATTATCTAAGCCTATCTAGCAGAAGGGTCCCTTTGACTTTAAATGAAAATATTTCTTGATAATTTCTGCGTCGTCACCTAATTAGTGATTAATTTCTGATTTGAATTTAAAAGTAGTATTGACCAACAACCCCGCCTAACACCCATGATATTGATTTATGATTGGGCCTTCTATCGTGTATTAGCTCTACTTCTCAATAATAATTATAAAAAAAGATCGGGGTAAAGGGTTCGGGGGATAGATGGCTCGGAGAGTGAAATCATTGCGGTAAAAGGTCAGGGGGTAAAATGGTACTGTTCTCAATAGAATTACATACAACAATGGATTAAACCTTTTCTGTGCTTATGATAGATGGAGAGGAACAGTGATGATTGTCTGTTTCCTCTATGTGATAATGATAATTATCATTCAGGGAGTTGTATTATTTTGTTACAATACGGTGTCACTCTCTGACGCCTGATTTACAAACTAATATAAGTAAACAACGCTCATGCCCTATTGCAAGTCCTTGTTGGACTCCAAGTAGAATTGAGGATCTACATCGGACCAATTCTTGCCTAAGTCCTTCTGTATTCCCTTCTCCTCCACGTCACAGCTGCTTGTAGCTGATCTAATGAAATGTCATGACAGCTAAGCGCCTCTCTTTCAAAACATTCTGCAAAACCATCTTGTTTTTTTTAAACACCCCTAAAATACTCCCGATGGATTTTCATACCTATCCATTACGCTATACAATTTTATCTGTTATAATAGGTTGGTATGTTAAAGATCCAAGTGTCTTTAATGAAGTTGTATCCTCATATGTATATAATAAGTAAGATGATATTCTTTGACATATAAATTAGACAAGGTCAAAATATTCAAAAGGCTTACGCAATATAATATGTAGTATAATTGTCATGGCATTTTTATCATTATCATTTTTTTTTGCAATATAAGCCATTATGAATATAATGTATATTACCTAAGGCTAATTCCTACTTATTTTCCCCTACTTGTCTTTGCATGAAAATAAATGTGAAGAAATCTCATTTCTTTTAACCATGCATTTTTATATTATGCTATAGCTACAGAATGTTTTAGTTTAAAAATTTATTAATTAACATAAAATTTTGTGATAGTGATCAAATTGTAATATAAGTTAATTGAAAAAAAACCCACAATTTTTGTTCGAAATAGCCACTCTTAGCCCGGATTATATGGCTGAGAGATTCTGAAGGATTAACCACATAGAAAAGTTCATGGGATTCTGGTCAAAGCTGCCAGGAAAACTTATATTTTCCCCCTAAAACCCTTAAAATGTGCTTTTAACCAGTTCAAGACACTTTCTCAAGTGTTAGAGGTGCCCTGTCATTGATGAAAATGTAAGGGTCCCCAACATATGTGTCCTGATGCCGGGGAAGGATCTTGTCGACCAACAAAGCCTTGTGAACGTGTTAGTTAAACTTTACACATTCCTTCATGAAAACAAGGGGCATATTCTTCCCGTCTGACATAATACCGGCCCAGACTGGGCGGCATATTGCACCTGGTGATAATACAGTGCTCCTAAGGGATTGCGTCAATGTTCTTTCCTAAAACACGGTCATTTTGGGCGATGTGGATGGCATCAAAGGTGAACAATTTGGCAGATCCGTGCTTCCTCTCCACAAGTGTATCTTAATTCCCCCATGTAATCTGAGCAAAGGGTGGTGGTGATTTTGAAAAAAGGTTTTTTTAAACTAATTTATATTAGAATGTAATCATTTTTATTAAAGTTCAAGCTAATTCGTAAATTGATATTGGATTTATAAACCAAAATATCTCTTTACCTTGTATGTACATATTGAGAGAGAAAAGAAACAATATTCTTATGTCGTAAATGAATAAAAAAGTGAAGGAAAACCACTTTTGAGGGAGGAATTGATTATTTCTTATCAAAGCAATGACAGTTAATGAGTAAGGACAAAAATAAATATATATATATACACACTAATTTACTTTGGAAGAAATAATAATAATGAAACCATGCTTCTTTAGAGAGAAAGTCGAACCACTCCCAAGAGTAGCTCCTATTCTAAGCAAATCATTTGCTTAGAATAGGGGGCGAGAAGAATAAAAATATATTAATTTGTCTTTCAAGTGAGTTTTCTTAATTTTCCGAATTAGGAATTGGGACTTTCTTGTTGGAGTAGGTACCTAATTTCTCTATTCATATTCATAAGAAAGGTAAAAAGGATATTATACAATTTTATTAATTCAGTCCATTAACTTCTTCACTTACTACCTTGTTATCGGATAAAAAGAATACTAATGTGTAGCTAATTTGTATAATTTATACGAAATGTTTCACATATGTAGATAGGTGATAACCGAGAATAACAATGGAATTATTGGGTGTTGTATGGAAATATGGACACTCCTGTTCACTCCTCTAACTTGAAGTTGTTGCGTTAAGCAATTTTAAAGCTAGAAATTGAGTCAGAAACGCCTGAGTGTATTTTTTTTTCTGGATTGCACGTCACTCTCAATGTGTAAAAATGAGCGCAGAACGATACATTCGAATCACATTCTAGGCGGTACTAACTCCCACAGATATTTTGACCCTCCCAAGGTGTCCAGTGACACAGTACACCACGTGAAGCAGTTGCTTCTCAGCAATTAGAACAAAGAAGAAGCTCTCGAACGTTAAATGATTGTTTAATCAGTTTCAGTAAGCGACGTCATCTCAAGGATGAAGCACCATGAGGCATCAAATGGGGTCGCTCTTCCCCTTATCTGCTTTCCTGGGGATAACCACCTTACTGCGGCTCATAATATTGGCCAGCCGGCAAACAAACTCATCTTCAGGGTCGAGAACACTTTCCTCGGTCGTGTAGTTGTCCTCCTGTATGACTGCGCTCCTACTCATATGACAAACACCATACAGAAGTTCTTCTATGAAAACGGCAAAAGGTTGGACTCCAGTGACTGATGTACAAGATTAGCCCGTAGAGCGCTCTCTATCCAATCAAAACCTGACATGATCTCAAATTATAAAAAATAAGAGGAAGTTAAATTTGCATAATTTTCTTGTGATATGAACTTTGCGTATAGCTTTGATTATGTAGATTTCATAATGTTTTCAGTCATCATTATCATTTAAAATTATGTTGAGTTTTTCTGCGATACTAGCACGGACCAAGGTTAATAGAAATACAATGTTTGACCGTCATGTATGTATTCGGGCTTGCTAGAATTTTCAATCTGATGTATCGTACCGACTGCTGGACAAAACACACAACCACTCATAGCCTATAACGTCACTATTGGTAGAATTTTCAATTTAATGTATCGTACCTGCTACAGGGCAAGAAAGAAAGATTTTGACATAACACGCAACCACTCATACACTATGCCGTCAATATTAAAAACAGTGGACAAGTCGTGCCGAATGTTAAACAACCCCTATATATTCTCTATAACCACTGTAGACAATACAGAATTTAATACATATGAATTTGCTATATATAAAGGGTGATTCAAAACGAGCGGTTTTTGGATTGTAGAAATAAAACACATAAAATATTATATTATGGTCAAAACTTTATTATAAACCGAAAAAACAATCCTTGACAATTATTTCTAGAAAAGAATCCCTTTCATATGTTGTTCGCAACTGGCCTTTAAATGGTCCAATCTTTCGCGCCAATTTTCGATGACGCGTTCCAGCATTGTGACCAAAATCTCACGAATAACTAGCTCAATATTTGCTTCCAATGCTTCAATTGTCGCTGGTTTATCCACAAAGACTTTTGCTTTTACGTAGCCCCAAAGAAAAAGGTCCAAAGGTCACACACGATCTTGGTGGCCAATTCACCGGGGCAAAAAATTAATTGCTCACCAAAATCATGTCCCAATAAGTCCATTGTTACGGGCGGTGTGTGGCAAGTGACACCGTCTTGTTGGAACCAAATATCATGGAGACCATGTGCTTCAATTTGAGGTATCAAAAAGTATGTTACCATGGCGTGATAACGTTTGCCGTTGACGGTAACGGCTTCGGCTACACTCTTGGCTACGGCCGCAATATTTTCTACACTGCGAGCTGTACGTGGGCTACCAGACGACGGGACATCCCAGCAGGTTGCTGCCCCTTCAAATTTTTCGATTATTCTGGGAATTGTGTGGACCATAAGTTGGGATTAATTTTCAAAAAACTTCTTTCACACAACGCTGATTTTCATAGTACAATTGAACAGTTTGCACACGTTGTCGTGGCGTATATCTTTCCATGAAGAATTGTAAAACAGTTTTGAGTAAAAATGACGTATAAATTTGATAGAACTCACGCGCGTTTGTCAAAAAATCCCTCCTGGAAAAAACCGCTTGTTTTGAATCACCCTTTACAACGAAAAGTGTTTTATCGGTTGCTCATATGGAACTTAAAATCAGTCTTCCCTCCCGTTCTGGTCCTGTCCCTGTTGTCGGTCTGTGAAAAAGTATGAAATTTAAAGTACCCTCTACTGATTATTCAAAGCATCATTATCTCTAATATGCTAGTAAAGTACTTTAGTTTACCAACGGGCTTGAATGTTATATGCCCGAGGATAGTTGCGCTACTTTGCGTATATTATTGTTTATTGGTAAGTTGTATACTTATTTGCTTATTACTATTACTCTAAGAAAAGAGGCGAGAAACATATTAATGAAAATAAAATAATCTCCTTGAATACTTACACTTTATATTGTGTCAGTCTTTCTAAAGTAATGAAGACTTCAGTCCTATCCAGTTCAGTTCTGCATATCAGTAAAAAAGGGGTAAGTCAATTTTAATTCTTCTTGTTTATTCAGATCTAGTACTGACAGTTTGAAGGACCGGTCTCAAGGACTGATGGGTCTGCTTCTAAGACTGCACTGGACCGAATAAAAAGGACTGACACAACACTACTGATAAGTGCAGGCGCTATTCTCAAATCTTCTGAGAGTTTCGCCTTCATTCTTCTTCTTTTTTTTTTTTTTGCGTTTTTGGTATTGTTCTGGTAAAAAGTGAAGAGTGGATTCGAACCTATACTAATAGAAATCCTTTCACTATATGTTTATACTAAGATAATAAATTGGAATCACAAATTCAAATAATATAAATATTGATTCATTCTATTCCACTTGAAATTATGGGGAATTATCACATCTTCCTCTCAACATGTATGCTACTTCAGATGAATCATACTTCTCTCGAGTAGTCGGAATATGTCCATAACGCGTGTAGGTGCATAATGTCCAGGATGTGTGTTTGCTATATAATTATTTTTCTCTCGCCTACTATATTTTTAGATTGTTTAAGCCTTAGGGAAATGAATAAAAGCAACATAAATGTCCTTGCATGACAGTTCAATAATTGAGAGCAACTCCAAACTGTGAGGAAAGTGGCAAACAGAGCTTCACGGAATGTCAGGATTCAATGTTATTTTTATTGAGGAATTAAATTGTTTGCTTGTTCGTAATTATACATTACATAGATTTTACATAAATATAATCTATTATAATTTATATCAAAACGTTTCCTGCTTACAGTTTATAGAAATCTTCTAAATGTTTTTGTAAATCACAACAATCATCAAATATGCAGTGGAATTAAATTTCCATCATTTAACTTTGTGTTCTTTAATTTAAATCATTTATAAACAATTGCCTCTGTTTATCACTTTCCTTACACATTTGAGCTCTTCACAATCATTGGAATGTCTTGGAAGGACTTTTATCGATAGAACATATTGGACTAATTTAGCAGCAAAATTCTAATGGTAATAAAATTTTACAGAGCTTTCGAAATATTGTATTGCTATCACTTTTTCGTGAAACGGGTGCTACGTGTCATTAAAAGTATTTATAGATTTATAATATATTAAATTTACAAGTTGCCATGAAGGAAATTAAAATGGCTCATAGCGGATTATTCTGCTGTTTATAACTTTTTTTTATTGTATTTTTATTTACTTAATTTGTTGTTACATGTTAACTTTTTGGGGTTTCACTCAGTCGGTTAGAAATGGCTTTCATGAAAAATTTGACAAGTCTATATATTGAAAATATTTAAATATATATATATATAACACAAAGCATTTGTTAAAAATTATAATTTGTAAAATAAAAAAAACGCTATGTGTTACCGTTTGGAGATCTTTTGAGTAATAATTTGAGTTTGAATAATATGAGATTGCTCATTATATATTTGACAAAGGGATGACTTTTCAAATGTGTTTGAAATTAAGATCAAAGATAAAATCATTTAAAAGTTAATTTGTTGTAATATGTGTATAATTAAGTCGGTAGTCAGGATTGAGTGAGTTCTGGACCAAACTCAATTTTCCATCTGAATAAATCAATAACTTAGAACATCTTTATGGATCATGCTTTAAATGGGGTATGAGCATTGTTTAATTATATTAGTTTGCAAACAAAGCAGTAGTGAGTTGTGCCGTCTTCCAGCAAAATTATACAACCCCTTTCATGATAATATAGTTTAATCTATATTAATGAAGCAAAGTTTGTCTGTCTGTCGGAATGTATGATTATACGAAAAAGAGTCACGCGGTGCACTGTATATAGTGCTCCATGATGTATATTACAAACATACTTTGATTGAAGAAATAACAATGTGGTTGTACTAACGAAGTGTATATGTGTGTCCATATATAATCGAACGTGAACACAGGGTGGACTGTAGATATTTATAAATATATATGTTACGGGCAATGTGGAAAATTGGAAATTTTGCAAAATACCTGTTAGTCAGGGCAATTTGCAAAATCCCCGGGCATTCTATAAAATTTCCAATAGAGTTGTCATTTTACATTCTGATAATCTAGTGTAGGGATGTCCAACCTGCAAATCATGCCCCACTACTCATTCTCACTTTAAGTTGTATTTTTTAGCAAAATTGTTGCAATATCATCAAAACGCGTAGACCACAATACAGGGAAGGGATGGCGGTGAGTAATGATCCACCTTTTGGACCAGAGGTTTACCTGCATAAACCTGTGGGTCGGGTGTATGATAGGATATTAGAAAGTGTCAATGATACACAGGATAGGGGTGGCTATAGGTTTAGATCCCTCTTCTGTAACCCATGGGCCAGGGTGTATTATAATATATCAGAAAGGGTCCTTGATACTCAGGATAGTAGTAGGATATATTTTGATCCCCCGTAGGGAAGAGTTCTACACCTTCTCAACCTATTGGCCGAATTATAATTTGCAAAAGAAGATGAATTCTCTCATAACAATTTCTTATCATACAATAATTTGATTGTCTGAATACAATATTAATTTCATTGAAAATACACTAGATTACTCATTGCTTTCAATGAAATTGTATCATAATCAAATTGCTTGCAATGAAATTATATAATAATCAAACCTTTAATTATCAAATTGCTTATTTTGAACTGTTTCATAATCAAATTACCCACAATCATTTTACCTGACATTGTAAAAGAACGTAAAATCACCACCCTATTGGAAATTTTAAAGATTGCCCGTACATTTTGGGCATTGCCCGCTTTAACAGGCATTTTGTACATTGCCCACTTTAACGGAAATTTTGTACGTTGCCCGTAGCATATACATATATGTGTATAAATTATATAATTTTTTTTGATATAATAAATAATAATGTATTTATATTAATGAAATATTGCAGGCACATACTGTATACAAGGAATACTGTTTTTTTGTTGTTATTGGTCTCTTATTGAGATTATTCATAATTCTTTAGCACTTTTAGTGTACGTTAAGATTTGAATTAAATACGCTGGTATCCTAAAATGAATTTTGTTTGTTTCTATCTTTCTATTCTATTATTTTTTTTTCTCAGACTCTTATTATTATTCTTTCAATCTTGTGGAGAGAACCCATAATGTGAATTGACATAATTATTATTGTATTTAGTAATTATGTGTGGGTTTGCAACTGAAAAAATGGAGGATACCACTGATGATTTTTTACGGTGTTATCTTCTATATTATTAAAAGAAAATTTGTTTATTAACCGACCCCTAATTACTCCTGGCAATGCTGAGTACTACCCCTAACATAAAATAAACGGATGCTACTCACATAGAGCTACAAACTGTCACAAAACCTTGTATATGTTAATTTTTTTTGATGTTCTATTATGATACACATTGATTGGAAAGGATTATTCTTATAGGCAGGCTAATCTATACTGCAGCAGAGGTACACAATCTTTTTTGAGCCACAGAACCCCTTAATAATGTGGCTATAGTTATTTACTCCCTAAAAAATACATAATAATATATTTTTTCAAACATGGATAATGAATTGTCTGGCACCCAAAGAGATGCGTGTACGTGTATCAAGGACCTCTTCAAAATCCTAGCTACTACCCTTTGTATAATGATTAATGTTAGGCATGGATTCAAATAAAATGAAACATCGACTGTAGAAAGAAAGAAACCGATAATGAGGGTGGTCAAAGAATGTTTGGAAGGAAACCAGCTCAACTGTCATTACGTTTCATTCGAGAGGCTGCAAGCAGCCATGAGATGAAATAAATCAACACAAATTCTACTCCATATTTAAGCAAGAATTACTCCAATGGCTATCCTCAATTTTACTCTGAGTAGAACAAGGACTTCCCCATATAACTCTGCAAGAAACCCTAAGTCTTACTTTGAGTCTTTCACGCACTTGTGGTTATTTTAATCTTATGGGTTTCTCTTCAAGAGTATAAAAATAATGATATCAGGCTTCGAAAATAAAAGATCATCTTCAGATTGCAAGTATCTTCAATTTTCATATTTTTGTTACCTATAACGATAAATGATAGATAGACCTGCCTACTTTTTTTTCACTCTTTTTTTTTCATGAATATCGATTTTGGGAGTTTAAAGTTAGCAGAAACTCCCTCATGACTGATCTGACAGATTTATAAAAAAATTGCTATTTTGAGGTTTTTTAAAAGTTAAAGAAGAATAAAAACAATTGTTAAACTCTCATGATATGGAAATTAAGATTAAAATTTGATCACGTCTAAATAATAATGTTTTATATTATTGTAACTCGTAAACACAAAACATAAAAAGGTTAATTAAAGAAAAGAGATTAGGCAATGCGCAAATTTATCTTTTCTAGCATATTTTTCTTTATTTTTGTGTAATACGACTATTTGTAAGAACTGCTTGAAATCATTCTTTGAGAATCTTCCCAGCCATAAAAGATGCCACTATACGTCCATGAAAGTAAAAATGGGTCAAACGTAGAAATTAATTTAATTATTTACCTGTTCTTGACAGATCCATCAATTTCTATGACATTTGCTGCCCTCATTTGTAACACTATATCTAGTTATAATAATGTTAATATAACAAAAATTATAATAGGTTTATTAAAAAAAAAATCTGTCATTTTCAATTGGTATTTTTTTTTTACTTTTAAATTTATTTATTTATTAATGTTTATCTCCTTGGCAATCAAAACAGTACTTGTATGACGGTCGGACTCGAAGATTTCTATTATTTTATCCACATTTTCGACAATTGGCCTTGCATCATTGATATCAAAATTACCAAAAAAAAAAAAAAAATTGAAATGGCTGTTACAGTATCAAAATAATAAACACTATTCACATTTTCAAGCCAGATGGCTTGTGTTTTCCCCTTGGTCGAAGAAAAACTGTCAAATATGGACTATTTTCTCTTTGATGATATCCATTTTTGACGACCGCTCAAACAATACTGAGTTAAACAATCAAAAAATTAAACAAGATGTTTTTTAGTACAAAATCTTATCTTTCTTAAGCCAACTAGTGAAATCCCATTTTCCTTCTCTCTTTCTATATCTGTCTATGTTTCTTCCCCCTTCTCTTCTTCTTCTGTAACTTTATATATCCCTCTCTCTCTTTCTTTTCTTTTCTTCTACCTTCATTCTTTGTTTCTATTCATCTCTGCAACGCAGGCACACTCTGATGATAATTATAAAAAAATACACCTATTTATATACGAAATTATGTAACGTTGTTACTATTTTTTGGAGCTAGCACCCCCCCCCAATGACGAACTCTAGAGACGCACTTCGTCCTTAGGACTGTCAAGAACTGATTAAAAAAGAAAAAATAGAGTTGATTAAGGACAGAACTCCATAATTATCTAGGATTGATAGGATTTAGGGACTGGACGGGACACCACTTTACTCTTCACTCCTAAATAAGGACCGACACAACACTATGTCTTATATTAATCAATTTAAAGATGTTTAATTATTCAAGGGAAAAAATGAAAGAAAAAAATATCCTTAATTTTCCAGTTTTCTCGAATGATAATTGAAAATGACCTTTTTTTTTTAAAAGGATACAAGTATCTTGCGAAATTAGTATAAATTTAGAAAGGCCAGTATTCGAATAATGTTTATTTGATTAACAACACTAATTAATTGTAATTTATATCGTGTGGAATTTGGAAGAAACCTTTAAATAATTAATGAATGCCTATGTTATTTTGATATTTGTTGTTATATTTGTACACATTTATATAAATAGGTACGTAATTAAAAATGAATCAGCCTGAATCCCCTCTTATTCACCTTCAATTAGTTTATATTTTTCTCCTAACTACATCTACATTCAAATAGAGATTAAATAATCGATCAAACCCCCTAAAATCGACAATGATCTGTTCAAAGGAGACTTAGAAAAGAGGCTAGAAGCCTATCAATGGAAGAAAAAAATTATCACTTCTAATACTCTTATGCAATGATACATGGCCGATGGGATTTCTGTAAGTGTGCGAGGAGAAAGGGGGAACGAGACATATTGTGTAACTGAATGAAAACTAAAAAAGAGTTTATTTATATTTAACATATTTATATTATAATTCTAAACTAAAACGAATTACTATAAAGTATAATTATATAACTTCTGTAAATTTCTATTGTAAAACCTCCTTGTATACTACATTTTTTGTTGTTTCTCTCCATTTGATGTAAATATAATCAAACCTGCACTCCCTTTTGGCACACTTGAAAATACACCATGTAAAAATACTGATTTTGGGGAAAATAAAGCAACTTTTTTAAATGTTTGACCCTGTGATTTATTTATTGCTATTACCATTGCTAACTTACATTGTTCATTCATCAACCATAACGAATACTGACGATACATACTAAAATTAATTAACTCGTCCCCTTCTGAATTTCCTTTTTAATTCGTACATAATATATGTTCTGTTAGTACAATAATTCATTTTTTGGATTTTTTTTACTGTACATTTTCGAATATACAGCCCATACCTTAATAAAACTCTGAGACGCAGGGAATGGATCTTGTTTTTTGATAAAAATCAAGATATTTGCAAAAAATCAATCCCTCCCTCCATAGGCCTGGAATCTGGTCTGATCAGAATTAAACATGGCTTAACGTACGCAACTCAGCATTCTGAACAATTTTTATTTCATGTTTAATGTCTATATTTTTCTCCGTTTTAAAATACACGCGTTTCTATCATTGTTTTTCTAAGTGGGACATACATCACATACAAAAACACATAAATTATTTTAATACAACGTAGGATTTAAATCATATGTATTTATTTTATTATTCATTTTTAAATCAATTTACACTAAATGTAGGCTAGAATTCTTCTTTTAGAGGGATATGTTAACACCGCCAAGGCTGATAAAATATTGAACAAAAAAGAAGAAAAAGCACACGCATCAATCGTTTTTCTTTTTCTAATCATGTAACCAAGCTTTTTCTTTCATCAGATCCTGTCTTTAGAGATGGGATCTCTAAGAGCGCGAGGAGAAGGCGGGAGCGAGAAATAAGGTATTATTGAATTAAAACCCTTTTTAACTGCAGTTGTCTTTTATATGATTTTAAGGTGCGAAAATAAATAACTGCTATGAAGAGGAGAACCTTCTATATTTAAAATAAAAATACTGCAGGAAAAATATAATCGTCACATTGTTTTGTAGCTTTGATTTTAGCTTAGAGTTGAGAGGGAGTAACTCAATCTGATTGGTTAGAATCAATAACTAAAATATAGAAAACCTTATATTTCCCTACTCTACCTCCCAACTCTAATTTGTAAACAAATATTTTTACCTTTTAAGGCTTTGATGAAATATGATACAATATCAACTCAATATGATTTACAAACGTTATTCGAATAAATAGTTTTATAAAATGAGTCATTATTTAACGTATAAGATGTTATTGAAGGAAAATAGCAGACGAAAGGGAATACAAACAATGAAAGAGAAAGCTCTGAATAATAATCCTCTTAATTTAAGCCATTAGTTAAAAAAAGAGAATCAAATGGTTTTAACCGAGAAAAACAAAAATAAATACTGGGTTTTTGATGTATACCTTTAATCTTATGATATATAAAAGGATTATTCAATGTTCAAATATCAATATATATATAATTGAAAATTCTTGATTTAAAAGAAAATTTACTTTTTTATTTATCCGTCTTTATCATATATTTTCCTTGAAGGGATTTCCTTTTTTCTAACAAATTCTTACTATAGTTTTCATTATACATCAAATCTAAAAGGAATTAAGTTATATTCCCTATTAAGTGATTACATGCATGTACCAGCGATAACTCAGTATATCCTTGTAATTACTATAATAAATAATGCTCTTTTTAAAATGTAGAGTGATAACTTACACTATATTTGTGTCAGTCGTTATTTATTTGATTATGTCCAGTCCAGTCTTTGGATTGGTCCTTAGGACTACAAGTACAACAACTGAGTAAAAAAGAGCAAATAAAGTTGATTGACGTCATCAAGGATCTAGCTTTATAAGTTATTAGGATTAGGATGGAACCCAACCGAGACGGAATTGGATGGGACTACAGTCTTTAGTCCTTAACAAAATACTACCTTAGACTACATCTTTTTGCAAGAAGTAGTCAGTGACAAGAAATGACATAGAGCTTGCTTCTTTGAGTAAATTAACTACCATTGAAAAACGATATATCTAGAACTGAACCGTTCAATAAATTTCTTAACAAATGTTTCCCGAACAAAGAATGTAAAAAGCAGAGAGGCAGGTTGGGTTTAGGGATGTGTGACATCCCTCATAAATTATAAGGGTCTGAAAAAAGGGGATGTCAGCATGAAAGTTTGGATTATTTATGCATTGACTTGAAAGAAAATTTGGACTTTTTTAGTATTGCATAAAAATATCAGATTTCTAAAAAAAGGCATTAAATGAAATATTGACATAGTCTAGAAAAAAAGACCCTCAAAAAGGCTTGGACTTTATAATAAAATATCATTCAAAAAATAAAGTAAAGGATAAAAAAAGAAATCCTTTGATAAACTTGAACAAAATATTAGACATAAAAAGGCTTTTCATCTTTTTGGGGAAAGTGGTACGATGTGGGATATGTTTATTTCCTTCCCCTCGCAGCTGCTTACAACTGGTTAAATAAAACGTCCCAACGTCTAAACTGCTCTTCTTCCAAACATTCTTCAAATTGTTAGGATGACCACATTTATTTTTACATACCGGTACGACATATATTATGCATAACTGCCAATCACACTCATTAACCAAGGGGTCATTCCATGTCAAATGGACCAAAATAAATAAAAAATGTCACCCACTCTCTCAGATTTGTATGATTGAGTCGTTCATGAGATGTAGATACTCATCTCAGACCAAAATTTTCAAATGTTTCTTTAATGTCTTATTAGCGGATTTTATCGTATATTTTTTGATCAAAAAGAGCTAATCTCTTGAAATTTGGTAATTGACTATTTTGTAGTGTGAGGACTCAAAAAGTTAATTCAAAAACAGAAAATTTAAATTACCCATAAGCTCAATTTTGATTGATACACTAGCAAGTTCTTGCTCAAGAATAAAAATGCCCAACTCTCATGAATATGAAACTTTCCCAACATGTTTTATACATATGTAGGATATCATGGCGCTAAAAACCGTGTTGGCTTTTTTATCATAGCTCCCAGGATGGGATCTCAAAGTTGTGTTACTTTTCCCCGGAAATTTGGTCAATGGTACATCACTTCTTTATAAAGTTGGACATAGTTTTAAAATATTTTGTTCATTCTTTTTCGAGACTTTGAACTTCGTTATTATTGCACAATGACATCGTTAGCCCCTTATTAGGGGTTTAAAGCCCCCAAATGTTTCAAAATTCAAAATGTTTAAGTATCAAATTTCAAAAGGTTAGCTCTTTTGGATAAAAAAGTTACAAGAAAATCCGGTATTAGGACATTAAAGCGACATTTGAAAATTTTGGTCTGATACGAGTAAATATACCTCATGATCGACTCAGAATTATGCGTTGAAATTGAGCACACTAAATCTACTCGTTAATTTAAGCTTGTGTGCCAAAAATCATACAAATCCGAGAGGGTTGGTTGATTTGACATGGAATGACCCAAGTGTACATAAATCTTCTCATATTTGAAGTTATAAATATAGGGATATGAGGACATTACATGGAACCAATTGAACACTCAAAGGGATCTAATTCAACTTGTCTTTTATTTTTATTTTAGCTATGCTCAACGTCCATTACAATCACGCTATGCTCTTAAGTAAATACAAGTATCCCATTAATGCAAAAATAAGGCAGTAGAAGAATAGCCCCCTTGGTGCTAAGCATGCAAGGAGCTAATCATGTATGAAAATTATACCCTCACACAATAAGTGACCTTAGTCTCTTTACTATGAATGTATGCACGTCTAATTAGGCTATTACATTCTTTTAGTATTAACTCTTTCACTGGAAAGAACAAACAAGTTGCATGGAACATTTACACAAAAACTATGAGTTAGTTTTATTCCTTTATATTTTGAGTATTTCATTCATAGAATTTGGGTAACCAAGTAGTATCGTTTTTTTATAGTAAGATTTAAATCAATTTCAACAAGAACAACATGTATATACATATTATCGGGAGTATTTATTTATTATAGTTAGACTTTATAAACCAACAATAATTTCCCGCAATTTCATCCTTCTATAGCCCCCATGGCCTCTAGTCTGAGCCTGAAGGTCTTCACACCTTGATGACGCAGTAATTGTACATATCCGCCCGTTCCTTCTCAACGGAGGCCTTCATGGAATCAACATTGGGTTGGGTGACATTTCAGGACTGGCTCTCCACGAATCCCCATATTCCATAGTCCAGGGGCGAGCAGCTCGATTATGAAGAGCCACAAGTTTTGAGGCCAGAAATCGGTGAGATTATCCTTGCACTAAGATTGACTCATTATGACCTTGTGCAGAGTTTCGCTGCCGAGGTTCGGGATAGTTGGCACCCAACTAGGGCTTTACAACCTCTTTCCTCACCTCCTAGTATTCCTTGGTTTAAATTTCAAAGACTACAATGGTCAAGAAGTCTTCAGTGACAATCTTGTGGTCTCCTTTACTTCTTGTCTTCCTGAAGAGGCTCTTGCCGTAATTGTATATACAATAAACGATAAATACGATATTATTTGAGGGGAGGGCTACAACACCTTCATGCCACCTATGTGGCCACTCCTGGAAATGTAAAAAATATATACAGTGATGTAGTGTATTTATAAACATTTTATGGTGTAACTGATTTGGAGTGGCAGTCCGTAGTTTATTATTGAAGAAATGAGGCATACTAAGAAGAATTTTAAGAGTGCCCTCTATGTGAGAAACAAACGTAAAATTATGTCATTTTTTATTAAATAATATTATTATTCAAGGAGTTGTAGTATTTTGCCACAAAACGGGGACACTCTCTTTAGGATAAACGAATAAAAGTAGACAACGCTCATGCTCCCATTAGGGAAATCCAAATCTATTTGTCGTTTATCAATATTTATTTACTAATCTACCATTACTATTTTTTATATTTATACAAGTCCTTCAATCCTTTAGGCAATGGTCAGTCATATACGACGAAGGACACGATGGCTCTTTTATAATTTTACAAAAATATGCTTCATTGACTAGCCGAATGCACATTTCATATGTATTTATATCCTTATATTGATATTTTTTTTGTCGCAGTGGTGGAAAAGCCTTTGAAGAAGGTCACTGGTGTGATTATGTTTTTATGAGCATTTACGCATTTATATTTGCATACCATGGAATCAAATATGTATACTTTCTTCTAAGGTATGTACTCATTTATTCTAAAAATACGACTTATTTTGACATGCTTAATATGTATATACTCCAATTGTTCGAGACTTTATCAAAACAAGGTTATTGCATTGATATATTAATATTGAGCGATCTTTGACCAAATATAATTTTGGCTAAGTTTATGTGATTTTGATAGACCTAGCTGGATCGATATTTTAATTGTTACGAAATAAGCTTAAATCTTAGGAGGAATTAAAATATTTAACTCCGGGTCACCCAAAAATCAAAATAAGTGTTGGTATCAGAAGTGGGTATTCTGCTAATAACTTAAGCTACTTAGAGATTTAATATATTCAAACTTCCTGAGTAGAAGATTGACATATTAATAGATTAGTAATTAGTAGAGAGCTTTAATAATAAAACAGAGTTTTCATTCAGTTCTTCTTACTTACTTGGAGATCTACTGGTTTTTGAAGATTTGATTTTTCAGCCTATAGTTATAGTAAAGGATTTGACTTTGCTTTTAATGGACTAAAAAATCCACATGGTAGGGGTGGGGTGTCCCCCTGAATATTCATAATTCCTCCCTTGTTGGAAACCTCTGACTTAGACTGATTCTTGGTAATCAGGGGGTCATTTTGACAGACCTTTACATTTAAAGAAAATTAACAGATTATCGTTTAATGAAATAACAAAAAGTCTCCCCTCCTGTAGTTTAAAAAAAAAGTAGTATTGAAATTTCAATTTATAAAAGTATTGTAATAGCTCAGGCGAGTATTGGTAATCCCTCAACTAACACAACTTAACAACGTCGTGAATTAGAAATAGTTCAAATAAAATCATTTTTCAACTTAATTCTGCGAAAAAAGCTTAAAATGTGGTACTATGATTCAAAAAGCGGTTAAAAAGGTAATTTACATGATTTAAACACTAATTTCCAACTAAAACATATATACATATTACATTTTTGAACAGGATATGAAGTTTTTAGGCCTTTTACTACCTAATTTTGGTTTAAAAAAGCTTAAGATGCGATATTTTCCGAGGTAAAATAGTTCAAAATCTACTAAAAATGGTATATTTAATGATTGAAACATTAGTTCCATACTAAAATCAAATTTTTGAACCAAATATGCACTTCTTAAACCCTTTCTGAACCTAATTATCCCGAAAAAGCATAAATGGTGGTTTTTTCTGTGGTAGCATAGTTCGAAATGCGGTCAAAAATGGTAAAGTAATTAGTTGAAAAATTTAGTTTCACATACAAAGATGACACTCCCACTAGATGGAGATAAAAAATTGAAAAATCTACTGAAGCCTCAGAATAGAAACCACACCGAAGAAAGGTGAGGGTCAACCTAAACAAGTTCCTGCTCCCCTTTCTACTAAACCTCTTATTAATAATGATATAAATGGGAATATAAAGAATCAAAATCTTATATTATTTAAAAGAGGAAATGCTATATCAAGAGCTCCCAATATTAAAATGACAATCAATCTCTAAACCTCCAATCGACAGGGGTCTTATTGAGTATTAATGGATTTAGGTATGGTTAAAAAATATAGATTTTATTATGTAAATATTCTTCAAGTATTCGAACTCATTCAGTTCTCCCATACTCCTTAAAATATTAGAAGGCGCTTCATACCTATTTAGTCATTTTAATTTCACAAAAGGTCCTTTATTACCTCCGCCAACAAAATTGAACAAAGTTCATATTATTACCCCTGTTTGTTTGTTAGTCACCAGGATTACGGCAAAAGTTACAAATGGATATTGATGAAAATGTGTATGAAGTTTATATATGATCACAGTAAGAAGCTTTTAAATTTTGAGAAGTCAAAGTGAAGGTAACACAAAAAGAAAAAAAAAGTATGGTCGGCCATTACTTTAGAACAAATTGAAATACATAGCTAAATTTGATTTCAGGCCTGGGGTTTGCACTCTAGAGAGTTCCCATTCTACCTGATAAATCTATAATCAGGGTTTGTATCCATCAAATTGAATGCCAAACAGATTAGGTAGAGTCATAAATAATTTGAGAGTGCTATAACTTTTCCCCCATAAACTCTGCATGAAAAATTATGTAATTTTAATTATTACAGCCCGTAGTTTAAGAAAGGTTTTTTGTTTAATATGATTATTAAGTGTCAAGGTACATGTGTGTCAAATATTTAAGTTAGTCATTTCACCACTGCACGATGAAAATATTTGTTTTTGTAGTAGTTTTCAAGATTCCTTGGGCAACCCCAAGCATAGACAACATCACCCGTGTTCATAACCTGATCGACTCCAACCCTTCGGCTGAGCACTCAAAAAGTTGCAACAGATGTATGTCTTCCCCAAATAACCGTTCATCGGATTCTGACCGACGATCTAGGGTACAGACAGATTTTGAGTATCTGGGTACCTTACAAACTATCGGAGAAGGGCGAAAAAGACAGAATGAATACAACACCCCTACAGCCCATAACTAAACCTGAATGACCGTATCTTACTAAGGAATATCAAATATCTGCTCTGAGGGGACGATTTTGGAAGACCTCATAAGGTTGTGTCGAGCGTGCAGTGGAGGATGAAGAAGATGATGAGGATGAGTTCTTGGATTAACTTAAAAAGTTACAAGACTACTGCCACGACGTAATAGTATCACACGGTGACTATATAATATGATTGAATAGTTATTCTAGCCATTTTTTTAATTGATAAAAATCCGAGTGCTTATAGTACACACAAATTATTTTTGACTCAATCTAATATCTAATAAATTGTGTGAGGTTATATTTATTGAGCATGTCTAATCAAAAGTCCAAATCCCCTAACGTATTCAATATATTTTTTTTATAACCAAACAACAAAGGTGCGTATTCTCCTCCTATCATTGAATGAATTATAAAAGCAGACTCAATATGTAATAGTATGTAAAAATTGATAAAAAGTTATGCCCGAATTTTTTTAAAAAGTATTTCAGCTTTCAAAAGCGGTCCTTAAGACTGTTGACCCTTCGGACTGTCAGTACTGGAACTGTTTAAAAAGAAGAATACATAAAGTCGAGTGACGTCATCAATGACCAAAATTTATAAGTCTTAGTACGGATATGCAGGCCTGAACTGTACCTGACCCAGACTTAACTGTACATGACAGTCCTACATACCTATAAGGACGGACACAAAACTAGACAAAGTCCCTCAATAAGTATCCTCAAGTGACTATCCCTTATACTATATTTGTAATGTAATATTTATAAAGTCATACCGTATGTCCTTATCAAACGTGGAAGTCATGACTTCTTAGTTAATGGCATAGTCTAAATACAACTCTTAATTTCATCTATTTCTCAAAGTAATAGTGAATATTTTTTCCTTTTCCAGCATTTTCTCCTCCATTGTGCCTCCAAGCTCCTAGAGAAGAAGTTCTTCATATACTATGTACTTATTTAAAATAACTGACAACGCAACTTCTTCTAACGACGGAGACCTTTCACATTAGAATTTACTCATAAGACTGTCAATATATGTTTGTTTGTGTTTTCTAAGCTTTTTTCCCCCCCTTCGGGACTCTCTCCATACCATTGCTCGCTTCTCCTTCTTCTTACCGATAATGTATTATACACTTATCCAACGAACCTCTGCCTACTCATTTTCTTCTCCTTTCGAATTTAAAGAGTGCTCCTACCCTCTCTTCTAATATTACTAAGATTATACTATTACTGCCTACAAAGAACTGCTCCAGAAAGAATCTATGATCCTCAATAACCATTTGTGTATCTAACGACCATAATATTATCAGTATAATATCCCAGGGACTTTTAAAATGTAACTTTATGTTTGAAAGCAATTATCCTGGACATTATCTCCCCCCCCGTCCATTCCTCTCCCGTTTATTAGGCAATTAATCGATTGTAAACGTTGTTAATTATGACTTACTTAATAGTCGAAAAGAAAGAACTAAAGCATTCTTCTTCTTTTTCAAGTCATTTTGCCTCATAAAACGTGGTACCACTGAATATTTTGAAATAAATAAGAATTTGGCTTTGCCCTTAAATCAATTGAATACATCATTATTGAAATAGGTTCTAGGATGTTACGCCATGGGAAGTTTCACCATGCAGAAATTTCGCCCAATTGAAGTAATTTGTAATACATTGTGCCATTCAGTAGTGTAAAATGAGTGCATTTCATTCAATTTTAATATATTCTAAAATATAACGTATCAAACGGTTCGAATTCATTATAATAAGAAAGAACAATTATTTAATATTAATTACTCAAATATCATAATTTCATAATTAATTACATAGGACTTCAAGTTGAAGTAAAGGAAGACCTTAAATTATATGTGGAAGGTACATTTATGCTATAATTTATGTATGAGGGCGAAACTTCACAGGGCAAAACTACACAAGACATAACTTTCAGTCACGACTGAAGTAAACTTTTTACATTCATTTTATAGATTGTGATTGAGGGACTCCAAAGATAATTAGATACGCTGATGTTGCGTAAGGATCTCGTCAACTGGTATGAACTCCTCCTGTATGATATAGTTATACTTTATAGATTATTATAGCCAGTAGTCCATAAAATATGTTTGGCCGGCATATTTAAAAATTACCACGGAAAGTGACCGTGGTAATTCTGACAGTTTAAAAAAAATGTTTGGGAGGAGAGTAGTGTAGCTGTCATGACTAGGGACGTGAGTCGGGTGTATTCTTTATCTGGTCAGTTTTTTGGAATGAGTAATATGAAGAATGATTTTTCTTCTCCTTAGCTGTGGTTATAATTATTTAACTCATGAGTGTTGAACTTCCTTTCCGACTAGATTCAATTAAATTCAAAACCTTAGTGAGCATTCGTGTATGTTCATAAAAGACGAGTAATCCTGAGGATTTATTGCAAAGACTCTTATTTTGGACTCGGAGTAGAATTGAGGATTGGCATCGGTGTAATTCTTCCACATGTCATTGTTTATTTCCACCCTTGTCACAGCTGATTGTGGCTGGTCTAGTGAAACCCCAATATAGCTAAGCTGCTCTCATCCAAAACATGCTTCAAATTATTTGGGGTAATATGTGGATTTGTGTTTTTTTTTTCAACATGCCCAAAATAGACAAGATTTTCATAAATACTTCCATCACGCAAGCAGTCGTGAGAGCAATGAAATCAACACAAATTCCATTCTGTATCTAGCAATGATATAATTAGGAATTACTCTAATGTCGATCCTCGATTCTACTCCGAGTCCAACAAGGAACTATACTTATAACTTCCAATCAAACCCTCATTATTACTCTAAAGTACCTATTTTTTGTGAAATGGCCTATTGCATTGTTTTAAGTGTTATGAATGATACTTAAATTGATACAATCAGTATTGCAATACAATTAATCACTGACTGAGAAGAAGAATTTGCATACATTTGATCTGTTTTACCATCATACACCAAATTTTTTTTATAAATATAAACAAGTTCTAATAGAGAAAAGTGGTTATATTTGGAAACGTCAGACTCTCACTATGGAATAAGGTGGTATCTTACTACACCAGCGGAAATCAACCTTTTTCATAATATTAAATAGTAGTAATACGGAACATAAGTGATCCTTGCACCACCAATTGCCAAACACTTATCTAAATTACTAGAAAGCTATATTTCTCTAAATAAAAGTAAGCATTCTCCAAGAAAATAATTAATTATCTTTGATCTTCTATACTATCTAAAAATGTACCCATTTTTGCACAGCCTGACAAATACGAGATGATATGTTCACAATACAACGTAAGAAGAGGTGATACGTCACCAAGCTTCGTCAGACGTTATCTGTCTAATTTACCCCTGTAAAAACTATGGCTACGTCAACTTGATTGTTGAAGCTAAATGAACGCATGTCACGGCGTTAACACATGACTATACCTTTTATTTTGATGTCACCCTTTCGATGTTTCCGCTTCTTTTCCCCCAATCAGTGTTCCGAACATTGATTGGTTGAATTAGCCCTTGTTATGGTAGAAACATTTCTCAACAAAGATTAAATACTAATTCCATAGTTGGAAAGAATTGGCTATTAAAAACTCACTTTGGGTCTTTTTTCTGTTTCTTTTGGTGCGAAAGGTTTTCTGATACAATAAAGCCAACGTCGCGACGAATATTCTTTCCTTTACATACATTTGCACATTATATTCCTTTATACTTTACTGATTTTCCAGTGCAGCGATACAGTTGCTGATGCTATGTAGAATTTGGCGGTATTTTTTTTTTCAAATTAAAAGCATTCCTTTTGTTTATTTTTTCTACTACGCTATTAAAGTCAACAAATTTTTCCATGCTAAACTTTACCAAGAATATCAAAAATTAAAATTAGTATGACAATGAGAGTTTATTATTTTATTTTACTTTATATTATCAATTAAATTCTCAAAGGGGGAACTCTTGTCCTCCACCATGCCCTAGGCCTAGTAGGAGTTCTTCACATATCTCACACTTTAAAAACGGCAGCCTCTAGGGGATCCAAATTCACATGGGAGGTGGCACATCCCTTCTTATTGATTGATTGAACATATTTGAAATCAATATAAAATTTTGCAAAAAAAAACAGAACTTTTATGTGGATTATTGATTATTTTCATACACCTTCAAAGAGGGTAAAAATACGCAAAACATTCCAATCGAAATTTTTCGATAATTACAGATTCGTAATCAACTTGTCAAGTGCGACTAGAATTTAGAATTCAAAAGATTTTTAAAAGTTTAAAATTTTGCTGACTTGTGTAATTAATCAACTTTACCTTCAAATTGGTTTATCATGTAGTCTGTGACGTGAGTGAAAACTTATATTCGTATAAAATAATGGATTTAATAGTGACAAAGATGTTTACCTTCTTTCAAGGATCCCAAGAATTTTACCTTGGATTAATAATTAAAAAATTTCCTCTTCAAAAATGATGTCACGAAAGGGATTACATAGAATTGTTGAAGTACCAAAATGACATATTCTGCCCATTCGTTGATAAATATTCAATCATAGAAAAAGATGGATGTAATCTGAGAAAAGATAAAAAAAAACTTTTTCCTCACTTTTTGTCTAATGATAAGAGTGTTTTCTTTTGTGTCTTTATAGATGATAAATAGCACACACATACCTTCATACTTGGCAATGAATTAACTCTAGACAGAAAGTATACAGCGTATATATGGTTATAATACGTATCAATTTAATCAAAATAAATCCCTATTCGTATACCCATTTTCTTAATGAATTGCGTAGAAATTGCAATAGAAACGAAGCAAGAACTATAATTTTATTTTTCCCAATAAAAACGTTTCTTTGCGTTGAACTATCTTTTAATACTATTTTTAGTCATTATGTATATGCACAGAGTGGGTACCCACAACTTTCAATAGCATTTAACTACGATTTTATAACTGTTATTTTGAAATACGAGGTTTCATTAAACAACCAAACGAGAGCTGAAACAAAAAAAAAACATGGACAAGAATGTTTGTCACACCTCTCATCCAAATTTGGTTTCGCTCCAATTTACCGAAAACACAAAAGCAAACTAGAAAGACTCAGAGTTGAGTCTGGATTACCCTTGTACTCTTTGATGAATTCATGTCAATTTCTATCAAAAAACTTATGATTACTTCTTAAATCTTGCCACAAATTGCACTTAAAGTTTGAAAAAATCATCTTCACAATGTAAAACTTGTAATTTACTGATTATGTTTGACTTACCATATCGGGGACAAATTAAGTCTCATGAATAAAATGAAAGTTTAACTTACAATTAATATTCTTGGGTATTATAATACATGCCAGAAAATTGAGTACGAGGCGTATAATTGAAGTATGTTTATGAATTATTGATCTGTATATATATTTGATATAAAAAAAAATTGGGCCTTTCTCCTTTTCTTGATTTTTTTCCAGATTTTTTTTGTGCTTATTCAAAGAATATGTTTCCACATTACTTAATAAAATTAATAATAATGTATCTATCACATATAACCCGGGAAAAAGTTACAAAATTGGAAAATGAATCAAATACCAAATGCATACCTCAAGCATAGCAATTAACATAGATGAAAATAATAATATCCACCGGTATGAAGTCGAAAATTAACGTGGTCACCATTACAGTTTGAAGAATGTTGTGAAGGCGATCAGTTTTGCTGTAATGACGTTGCATTTAATTACCAGCGAGGAACTTTGTGGTAAAGGAAATTTACAAAAACATCACTCTGTATCTAGCAAATATATAGGCAGTAATTACTCCTATATTGATCTTCAATTCTACTCCGAGTCCAAAAAGGACATACCCTTTATAACTCATTAGAGTTACTATCCGTCATTCATTAGCAAACACATTCATGGTTACAATTTATAGATTATAAATATATTAATGTTATCTCCTCAAGAATGAAAGAATAATGATAACAGCTTAAAAAACAACAACATTTATTCATGTAGCATTTACAAAAAACTCTTTCATGGAAGTAGAATTTTAATCTGTAACAATAAAAAATAAAGCTAATAGTTAGCTTTTTTTTGCTTGCTTGTTTTTTTAGTTGGGAAACGGAAGAGTGTCTTTTTTTCTCCTTAGCCGTTGTCATTATTATTTAATTACTGAGGATTGAAATTCCTATTCTACTATATACATTTATATAAAACCTGATTGAACATTTTTGTTTGCTCATAAAAATCGGAGAGTACCTTGAGGATCTGTTGCGGAGTTATTATTGTATGTAAGTCATTGTTGGACTCAGAGTAGAATTGAGGATCGACATCAGAGTAATTCTTGTCCATGTTTTTGTTTATTTCCTTTTCCTCCTCGTCACAGCTGCTTGTAGCTGATTTAATGAAAGGTTCTGACAGCTAAGCTACTCTCCTCCAAAATATTCGCTTAACTATCAGGATTACCATGTTTATTCTCGGTAAAAACTCACCATGAATTATACTCCACTCAAATATGGTAGCATTGTGCCAGCATACTATAGGTGAATGATTTATTTTATTAACTTGTATGAAGTGTTGAACCAGCTTCTTAAACCAAGGGATATCAAGGGTCCCACAATATCTGATCACAATAAAAAAAAGCGCTATTTTGTAATAATACGCAGGTAATTTGCTGGACCATAATAATATATAAATTATAGTTAATTAATTTCTTTTATCTAAATTCATTATTAATCCTATTCATATAGAAAGTAAAATATTTTTTACCATCACACTTTTTTTATCATTTTTACTATTCAAAATCTTTATTCCGAGGTGGAATTTAGCTTAACTTTATTCATAAAAAAAATAACAAATAACAAATCATATGGTGCTGTTTCGAACAAGGAAAATAATTGTTGATTATGACAACCTATGTGTTATTAATTATAATTATATATAAAAAAATAATCATATCTTCTATTTATCTGCCTTCATGATATCTACTACAAACAAAGATCATCATTATATATAGTGTTGTATATTGTAATCTTTTGGGTATGTAAAAACCCTGATAATTTGAAGAATGTTTGAGAGGAGGAGATCAGATTAGCTGTCGTGAGGTTTTATTGAATTAGCTGTTAGATGAAGGAAATAAACAAAAATCCTACTCCATATCAATCAACGATAAGAGGGTAGTTTTAAAAGTTTGTACAAAGTCCCAGATATGGCTTTTCGCGCGTAGTGAAGCCGTGTTTAGTTAGTAGAATCTCTTGGAAGAACACACACCAACTTTCAGGGAGATTGGTATATTTCTTTCTGTTTGGCATTTGTTTGAATCGGTCGGAAAGATAATGGCTACTCTCTTTTTGATACGCAAGGAATAATCCTCATTGACTATATGGGAAAGGGTAAAACTATTACAAGTCCATATTATTCATCGTTATTGGACAGTATGAAAATGGAGCAGCAAGAAAATGCCGACGATTGGCCCACAAAAATTTATTTCCCATCAAAATAAAACACCAACTCACACCCCAGTAGTTGTGGTTGAAAAATATTAATGGAAATAGGGCTCCAACTCGAGATACCCACAGCACTTGCAATCTCACACACCTTCACTCTTCTGTACTCCATCATCATATCACGGATTTTTTCGATTAATTCTGGATTAGTAACCTCAAAAAGACGTCCAGAAGGTTCAGCATCACATGTATCCATAAGACCCTCCGAAACTTTTAAAGCCACTTATAAACTGTTCTAATCTAAGGTGCAGAGTCCTCATAATGCTAATCAAGCTTAATTAATTTTCTGTCAAACTGATAGCGACTGACTGTATTTCCCAGAAAAATTAAAAATTTCACCCCTAGAATGAAGCCCCGCTCACCTGCTACTGCGTCTATAGCCTGATTTCCACACATTATATCAAAGGAAGTCATGTTGTCAAACCCAGTATAAATATTACACATAATCTTATAATATAGCACTGATTTTTATCGGGAATTTTGGGAGGTTTTACCCAACGAAAAATTTCAAAAAGAAAGATGTATTTCCGATAAACCAATATCTGAATATTTGATTAGGCTGCCACATTCTAGCGTAAAAAATATTTACCAAATATTAAGTTAAAATTTATGTTTTGTTCATATTAATTAAGGAAAGTCTCTCTGTATGTATGTGTCTATGAGTAAATTAAGTCCTTTTTGAGTATAGATACTAGATCTAAGATAAAACACTACAATCGAACATGAGAGTTATATCGCAGAAGAGTTAAGAAGAGAGAGTATTAGTGTACAGTGTCCGGCAATGAATCATTCAGTAGGATTTAAACTGGTTGAGAGCTCGTACCCCTTATTTTAAACTATTTTACGATACATGAGCTTATTCTATAATCCAATTGGAACATTTTTTTTGAAGAAACAACATTCGTATTCCGATCGAGAGCGATGATGGAGGTTCAAAGAAAAAGGATATCCAACTTACTCGACGCCCATGTTAGGGTTGCAGAAATTGTCAGGATTGTCATCTACTCGGAGTGGCTCATCTTCAAGGTGAAGAAACTGAAAAAGGATGGATTGCGCCTTGCACGGAGTCCTGTTAGCGGTGGTCTCAACGAAATTCGGTCTCCAGCCTTTTTGGACACGGTAAAAGAGATGATAGATAGGAGACCGAAGAAGAGCATGAGAAAGATGGCCAATTTTTGAAATTAAAAAAAAATAAAATAATAATATTTGAAAATTTATTTAAAAAAAAAAAAAATTCAGTAAATCCTTATTATTTTTTTTTCCAAAAAATACAAAAACCAAGCCCCCACACAAATTATAATCCTGCGGATGCAGGGGATTCTGGTCAAAGTACTTTAGGCCGCCGTCAACCCTGGACCTGAACCTCCTGGACTATGGGATGTGGGGCACCATTGAGAAGAAGGCTTGAGCGACCTCTCAACCCAATGTGGGATCCTTGAAGGCTGCATTGGACAAGGAGTGGGAGGAAAGGAGTGAGGACTCTGTTAAGAAGGCGTGTTTGGCCTTCCACCCCAGGATTGAGGCTATGCTGGCAGCCAAGTGAGACCATTTTGAGAAATGATTTAGATAATGACATCCCAATAAACCAGTAAAAATTTCAATTCTTTGCCTCTTTTATTTTCGAAAATCTGGGCGAAATAGTAGACAGGAATAAATTACTACAGGACTCACGGAATTTAATTGTATAAAAACGGTTCTTACAAATAAATGAAATCTTGCAGGCGCTTAGGTCCATATTAAAAAAAAAAAAAATGGGAATTATTTTATTTCAATAAAAAAAAATGAGATGAGATTTAGCAACAAGTTAAAATGTTCCAAGGACATTAAATCATTTTTTTTTCTGACGGTGTTATTATCATTTTATTATTGAAAAAGAGAACAATTATTATTGAGTAACTAGGTATGAGCGTGCTCATGAAAAACGGAGAGTAACTAAGTTTAGAATTTGTTGGGAAATTATCATTTACTCTATTAATGCAAAGTGTATGTTCGTCAACGCCCGAAAACTCCGGAAAATGCCGGGTACTACTGCTAGTAATATTTAAATTAAATTACTTAAATTTAACAGTATTTAATATCTTATCCCGGAATTTACTGGGATCCCCAAGTTTAAAAATGGATTTCGGTTTACGGTCAATTTCCTGGAAAATGAGAAATCCTTGTATATTTACACATAGATATCTCCAGTAAAAGTCGAGACTAGTCATTAACCACAATAACCTGAACAGTTTCAGGAATGATTCACGGTTATTCTGGATTGAGCATAATATGTGTGATGTAAAGTAACATAAATGTTGGATTTAAATAAAATATATGTATTCAAAATGATAACCAAAATAATGTATGTATGAAAACCCCGTCATACTTCATTTAGAGAGCATTAGACCCATAGAAATTAAAACATTGTTAGGGTTAAGGGTACATAACTGTTTTAATGTTAACACAGATATTGAAATTCTTTGAGGTTATATAATGATATAAATTTATCTTTTATCTTTTTATGTCATATTTGAAATGGAGGGTTTATAAATACTGTGTATCCCTTTCTTGCGTAAGAATGTGTTAAAATGTATACAGGATAAATGTATAGCAAAAAATCGCTTATATTGATCTGTTCTAATAAATAAATCAGCCTTAGAGATTCTGCAACAAAGGCTTCTTCAAACAAACAGTTCAGTTTTGAACCCTTGAATGAAAAAAAAAAAAAATCTTTGAATGCCATTAACCGTGTTATCAATTTTAGTAAAAATTAATATGTCTACGATAATACTTTTTTGTCCACTAGGGGGCAGAGGAAATTTTTTGTTAGGTACAATTCGAGTCCTCAGACTTCGTTTAAGCTCATTTCAAGTCCATAATTATTTTATTTTTATTTTTTAATCACTTGTCACATAGACACTTCGAAAAGAAATATTAAAGAGGATAGTAAAGGGAAGGCAACACTATCAGCAGCTCTCTTGGAGAAGAAGGTGTCTGTTCTAGTGGAGAAAGATGAACATTAATTTTATAATTACACTATAAACTTCTTTAGAATAAAAGAAAACGTTCGGTGAGGGACGGGGGCCCAGGAATCGTATTCAATTCGAGTTGATAGACCGATGTAGAATACGTGTTAAAGCAAAAAGCTATGCCAAAATCATCTCTAATGAGTAGACTTTCATTATTTTGTATCGAACCAATTCCATTGTTACCATAACCAACAAACTTCTTCCTGATATTTGATTAAAGAGGATTCATATTAGAATGAGAAAGCTTAGATAGTAGCCAATCTCATTTTGTCGAATAAGTTGCTGAACATTCTTTGCATATTTTTTGTAGCTAAGTAGATTACCTCGACATGGAAACAGTTTGAAATGATCCCAAGAGAGTCATTTTAAAGAAACTAGTCGTTTAATTTCCTAATTCTCTTTATCCTGCTTAATCTTATGCACTCAACACGAGATATAGCTACTAACAAGCTCAGTATACTTATTTCTCTTTCATTCCCAGGCAGTCTCAATATTGTTAGAGTGGTTTAATATAAAGTTGATAGTGTTTAGGCCTTTTTGAGTTAAGTATAAAACTGCTTTCGAGTCAAGTTGTGTCACATCTTAGCTTTGAGTCTTAGCTATCGAGTCTTTGATTGTGAGTTTAAAGTAAAGCCGCAAATCTTCAAAATATGGACTCAATTTCATGTCTAGTCGCAAGTCTCGAGCCTAAGTCCTCAGCTTTGGGAACTACTACATATCTAATTATGCTACCTCCATGAACTCATGAAACGAAGTAAAAATTTCATAAGTCATGGGGAAAAATGTATAGAGTGATGCCATTTGTTGTAGCTCCAAGCTGATATATATCATGAGCTGATCATGTGGCTGACGTTTTGCTTAAAAAAATAACCAGATGAAGGAATTAAAAGTAACGAAAGAGTGTTTGAGAGGCAATTTTTCAGAGAAGAACGGATGGACGGAAAAAGTGTGAAAGGGTCTAAGTCCGGAATATACAATGACGCATATCATCAAAATCCTCACTCAACCTCAACTCATAATGATAGAAAAACAAAACAAAATTTGTCTCTATTTATATTTGTGTGTCCGATTAGGGCTCATTTTTAAAAACGAGCTCATTCAGAAATACATATAAAGACAAGGGAAGTACATATATAAATGATGCTCAGGTACCATTTACAAGAAGAGCCAGATAAACAAAATTCATATTCTTTTAAACCTTTGAGTATAAACAAATATTTATAGAGTTGCATATGAACAATATATGTAAAACTGAATGAAATCTTGCGGGCATTTAGGTAAACTCATATTAACAAAGAAGCGTGTGTAACTAAAGCTCATATTAGAAAATAAATGTACATTGTAGGGCAATCAAAATTCATATTTCATACAAAGTACATAGTCAATCATTTTAAATAAGGATTTAAACAATTTTTATTATTATAGGCCTGTCTTTATGTTTGTCATTTTTTGATCTAAGAAATAATAATGTAGTATGTAGAGACCATCTAAGTATTGAGTAGTTACCTACGAGTGTACTCATGAAAAACGGAAAGTAACAATAAGGATTTATTGCGGAGTTTGTCTGTTCGTTGGCGCCCAATTGTTCCTAACAATGTCGGGTAACACCCCTAGTTCTTCAGTCTAAATTTTGATTGATGGCATTAATATATTTTTTGACCTTGACACCTCAAACAGACTCGATATGTAATGTGATTGAAACATGAAGGCTATCAATGACATACCATAACTATTGTCCCTTTTTCCAAATAGGTACGAACATACTTCTATAAGCAAACTGGAAAGTGCATGAAAAGGTGGAGAACGAGTAGTCATGTTGTGGGAGGAGGCTCCTTAGCCCTTACTCGTATACACTGTACAGACTCAAAATATGAGTTAATGTAATTAGAAGCCCTCTAATGTTAGTAATTTTTTATTTCTTGCTTAGCATTTACCTGGATATTATTACTACAAGCATAAAAAACAACAACAACGTATTATTCCTTTTGTTTTTGTTTCAAGGTAGGTAAGTCAAGTAAAAAAAAAGTAACAAAATGTTGCAGTAAAAATAACTGACTACAACTTGCAAAGAACCAAATGAAATGTGAATTATTATTATGAAGAAGGTTATACACATACTTAATATGGGCTTTCTATCACTTTTTGTTGTTCATATATTCTTAAATAAGCCATGTGGACCACCACATGGCTCAAATATTTTAAAGAAAACAAACTGCTTAAAAATATACATCTACGGCGGTCTCAGAAGTACTTAAGCCAACAAAGAAAACTAAAAGTGTACCAATGCATTGGAATCGACAAGAATCGGGCTTATTAAAGTATCAAAATTGGTTATTGGAATTGGTTCAATAATTCCAATTCCACCGATACAATGGCTTACTTATTAATTATACATTATTAAGCAAAAACAAAAACAAAAAATTCTAATTTTATGATTTCAATTGGTCTACCAAAAAAGGATCATATTATAGACTAACCTATTTTTTAGGACTAGTTCTTCTACCTGTTGGGGTCCGGTTACATTAATTTTTTTCTTTAACTTTTATTTTAACATATAATAAGTACAATAATAATAGATTTGTAAAACAAAATTCAGATCCATCCATTAAAATGAAAGTCCCCCCAGTAGTTCAGGCAATATGAATAGTCCTTAAGACAGTCGGTCCTGGGGACTGATCCTAAAAATATAGATGGTTTATTGGGCGGATAAGATATGTGAGGTATGTAAGTAATAAGATCATTCAAATATTTTGCAAGAAACATTCCATTTTTCATGATAATGCTATATAATTCAAACATTTATTATTTTTTACGAATTATATTATTTTTATTTTATTCCCAAGGGTAGTTTCCGGTTTGGGCCGAACAAATTTGACTTGTTTGATTTAAATGCAAAATTATGCTTAATAATATGCTATCTCTCAAAGAAATCCACAGTGTTACTCTACATTTTTCATGAGCACACTCACACATAGTTACTCAATACTTGAATTTTCTCTCCTAAAGAATAATACTATCATAATCGAAGGGAAAAAATAGTATGACGTAATGAGCAAGGGAGTACTTTAGTTTATAGAGCGCTACCTGACTGAGCCTTAGCAACATTTGCTCGATACTATTTGCAAAACTCGAGCAAGATTGGATTAATTATTAATTTTTAGATCAAAATTTACTGTTTTTCATTACATATATACAGACAAGCATTTCTTTATTTACCCCTTAGTGTATATCTCGTTTTCAATTTTTATCCCTTTTTCGGGCAGACACGATATCTTGTTTTAAAAGGAAAAATTAGATTATATAAAAGAAAATTCATTTTAGCAAGTGTAAACTGGGATTCGAATGTTCCCAAGGATAACTAGAAGGTACAGATTGAATTGAAACTAATAATATCGACACCTGATATGATGTCTCTCAGAAAACGGGGCTACCATTATTATTTTATATTATCGCATATGTGTCTTATCTAAATTTGAATTCTTAGAATTTGTTTGTCCATGAAATTGACATGGATTGAAAATAGATCGATCCGTTAAGGGGTTGATATAGATATACCCAATCTTAATAGAAATACAATCATGTAATTGGGCTTGCCATAATTTTCTATTTGATGTATCTTAACGACTGTTGGGCTAGACAGCCCAATTTTGATAAAACACACAACCAATCATATTCTATAATGTCACTATTAAAAAGCATGGTGGAAGTCAAACATCAGTCGTAGATGCGTTATGGTATAATCTTGTATATATATCTTCTATTAACCTTGGATGTACTCAAATAATAATACATTAATACATAAAGTGATGATACTGTGTACAATGGAAATTCTTTGACATTGGGATAGCAGACGAAAGAAAAAAATTAGTTGACCAAAGCAATTGAAAACATAGTACTTCCTACTATAAGCTCCAAAGATTAGTATAGCCATTGTACAAAATATCGATTTTAAGAATACAATTTGGTTCATCTCCTGAATCAAAATATATATCAGTACTAATTCAAACGCTATATCAAAATTTTAAAAAGAATAAAATTCTATTATTTGGGCAACCTAGAAAATGAGATAATTCAAGGGACCAAAGTTTGGAGCATAGTCTGGAATCTTATTTAATTTAAGAATAAAAAAAATTGATTTTTGATTTGAAATATAGTCAGAATCATCTCCCAAATCCACCGTTAATATTGTGAAAGGCTATATAAAATTATTTAAAAAGTAAAATGAGTAATATATTTCATAAAATAATCGGTTCAAAAAAACTTTATTAACCTATTGGAGTCTCTAAATTGATATAATTATATTAATAAATTATTATATATCAATACACATTTAAAGAAATAAAAGTATTTGGAGCGCCTTTATGTTTTAAACATACAATTTAAATGTTTTCCTCAACTACTTCTTGACATCCTCACTCTATTTATTTTATTTTTATGGACTGAATTGGACGGGGCTTGATTTTTTTCAGTGGTCCTCAGTCCTAAATAAGGAGTGGCCCGGTACTGATTAAATCTATTACTATTTCTTTTTTTCTAAATATAATATAAAGAGCTCTATACGATTTATATCTTGTACAAAATCCCAAAATTGTTGTAAAAAATAAGTGAAGGATATTAGATATGGCATGTCATTATTTTTATTGCTTAATGCAACCTTTCATTCGAAAAGAAACAGATTCTAGGCCCAACATCAGGTGGTAGTAATACCATTCTAGGGAAATTCTTAAAAAAAAAACACACACAAACTACAGGGTAGGGCAGTAAAATGGGGACTCTTAATTAATGTTTATTTGCTCATTACCTTGTAAAGGGTTAGTTATTATTTTCTGATATTCTGTTTCTGCCGTCCTTTTTACATAAACAAACTATACTAATCATTTATTTATTTCATCATCAAGAGCGAGCACCAAGAAAAAAGGCAGCGCATATCCGATCTCCTAGATGCTAGAGTTGATGTGATGAAGATTACAGACATTATTAATTGTTCTAAAAGCCTAGTTTTTAAGTTTGCCAAGATGAAAAAAAAAAAAAAAATGGAAAGACCTCTCCAGGATGCCAGGAAGTGGAGGCATAATTTAAAAATGGATACAAAGTTCTTATTATGTTTTGAGAAAAATATAAAGGAGGATCCTACTAAGTCGATGAATTGCCTCGCCAACAACTTCTCTGTGGCTCCAAGGACCATCAAAAAGGCTATAAAGCACAACTTGGGATTAGTATATTTCACAAGAACGCATGAAAGCCCGGAGGCTCGATAAGTGTAAGCAAATCCACACATGGATCAAGACAAATAAGTCAATTGTGAAAATGTTCTCGGACAAGAATATTTTCACAATTGATCAATTCCATAACCACCAGAACCACCGTCGGCTTGTGGAAACGAATAAAGAGGTCCAAGGGGTTTACTACACCAAATATGAACCCAAACAATGGTCCTCGGCGTTGTGGCCTCTGATGGAAAGTGCCTCTTCATGGCTGGACAGAAAATCGCCTAGGAGGCCCACTATAAAGTGATTAGGTGCACCATCTTGCCATGGATGGAAACCAACTTCACGTTGGGTAACTACGTCTGAACTTAGGATGATACTCCCTCTCACACCTCCGCCAAGTGCCAAAAGTTCTGCGTAGATAACATGGCTCAATTCTGGTCCAAAGAGATATATGACCCCTTCCTCACCAGATTCGAATCGACAGGACTTTTCTAAATGGGGCACATTGGAGAAGGAAACCAACAGGCGTTACGCCCAAATGTGTACTCACTGAAGTCCTCCATGGTGGCTACATAGGACCACTTGTCAGAAAAGTTTGTTATCAACTCCTATATGACCTTCAGGCGACGTGTAAAGGATGTGATTGATAATGAAGGTGGCCATATTGAGTGAAAAAGGATTGCAATAACCTTGTATATATGTTTTGTTAACCTAAATTTTTCTTGCTTATTATTGAAAATATATAATTATTGATATATTTCTAAATCCATCTCTGGAGTCCACGTTTTGCTGCCCTACCCTGTATAATTTTGTTTTTTTTGTGTTAGTGAGGTAAAGGGATGATAATCATGCATATAAAAAAATAAATCACATCCTAAACTATATTTATAAAATACACAACTCCGGGATTTTTCAATTCCATATTTGCCAAAATTAGAATTACTTGAATATGTTCTAGATTTACATATATAAAGTTTATTGTAACATCCTATAATAAATCTTCTTTTGGAACATTTCCGTTTTACATAACGTAAAAACATACACAAACTTTATCCGCTGGCAATATTTAATTCTTATGAATTGTACATCCGTTCTAACCAAGTAATTGATTAAGTTAAATCAATATACTTAGTTTTTTATACAAGTTTATACATATATGATTGTACAAATACATCGTACCTTTTCCATAGTGTATACATATTTGATGCCTGAACTGGAATTTTAGTTTATAATTTTAATGCTAATTTATTAATTAGCATAAGATTTTGAGAAAATGATCCAATTTATCTAAAAAAAATAAAACTTTTATTCGAAATAGCCACCCTTTACCCGGATTACATGGCTAAGAAGAAGAAACACTTTTGCAGAGGTAGCACAGGCACTTTCTAATGAGATGTTCGCCTCTCCTGGATGAGGGACGCTTCAGAGTGTATATTGTGGAGTGGTGCTGATCGGTACAAGTCCTGACCTGATGATGGATCACACAGAAACGTCTATGGGATTCGATTCAGATCAGTGCTACTAGGAGGCTTATATTATTTCCCCGAAATCCTTTTAAATTTACTTTTCACCAGTCCTATACACTTTTTGTAGTGTGAAAGGGTGAATTGTCTTCACTGAAGATGTAAGGGGCATCACCATATATGTCCTGAAAGCAGGGAATTATTCCATCGATCTACATGTCCTTGTAGATTTGGCAGCTGATCTTCACACACTTCTCTATGAAAATGAGGGGCATCTTCTTCCCATAAAAACAATGAAACTGGGCGGCTTCTGACACTTGGAGATGATGCGGTGCTCCTAAGGGATGCTATGAATATTTTTTCCTAAATAAGGTCATTTTGATCATTGTGGAGGGCCAAAACGCTAAGCAACTTTGTCCGTGCTGCCTTTGGCCAAGTGTCTCTTCTTTTTCGCCATGTAATCGAGACAAAGGATGGCTATTTTGAGCAAAAGTTTTTGTTACTGAATAAATTTATATTGAATTTATTAATTGAAAGAATTCTTCACTCTTTGCATGAGTATATGGATGTTTGGGTGTCCTGACTGTGTCAGGAATATCAGCAATAAATTTATTTTGTTATCTATTTTTTTAAATCAATGCTAAATCATGTCAATAGCCCACCGAGGTCAGCAACACTACAGTAAGATGCGTATTGTTTTATGATTTAACCACAAAGATACATTGGATTAGACAAAGAGCAAGGAACACGTATCAACATTTCGATCGTTTTTAAAAAAAACTAAAGACCGATAAGAACTCAGCCTCTTTCATGCACTTGAGTTCTCCTGGCCTATCCTTTGGGTTATTGTGTTTTGTATCACTTTGGCCGTCAAATAAATTGTAAAACACTGTCTAAACCTGTTTTTTTAAAAGTTAGATTATAAGTATTATTTACAATGCATATTTTGTACTGTTCATTACTATCTTGTCTAAATAAACGACACATTTACATTTAGGCTAAGCAGTGCCTTGAGCTTTTTTGAGCTCTTGAAAGGTGCCCTGACTAAAAAAAGTTTGAAAAACGCTGGTTTAACAAAGTAACTCTATATTTGGGTGAAGTAAAAGATTTGGAATATATTAGGGATGGGGTTTGAGGTATTTTTTCTTGAACCAATTAGAGATGGATAATTTTAACTTGTGACACAGGTAGAACCGGTTATTTACCGGGATATGTTAATACCCAGGAGTCATTTGTAGCTATATAGCCTTAATTATATATATAAACCTTCGGAAGTACAGAAGGGTTGTACTTCAGTAATATCTAAAGTAACAGTCGTGAGTGTTCTTCTAGTGCTCTTCACAAATCCCACCCCTACATATTATCACAGGTGTAATCACGATTGAACGATTTTTTTTTTGGATTAATTTTAATGCAAGTTGTGTATGCTGAATGATCTAGATAACTCCAGTTCCTTTCAACATCTTCACTGAATTGTTTATAATGAAATGAGTTTATTGTTTTATTGCTCAAAAGTACATAAATGGGGAAAAGGTTGTAAAATAAAATAATTATTTTCATTATTATATTCTATAATTAGATACATTGCGCAAAACGAGAAAAAGGGGTTGTGGGAATGATGATTCTATAAAAGCTCAGACCACCCACATGAAAATTAATTGATATTTGTCTCACACGATAAATTCAGGGATGTACACACGGGGTGATTTGGGGGCCTTTAGCCCCCCCAAATAGAGGAAGTTTTGCTATTTACTAGAAAATTAAATATTTGATTTTTTTTTCCTAAAAATTTTATATTTGAAAATTAATTTGATTTTCCAAAAAATTTAATTTTCTGTGAATAGCTATGTACTTTTGAAAATTTTGTCCAAAAAATGTAATATTTGATTTTTGTTACAAAAATTTAATTTTTTGTTTACAGGTGTGGATTTTTTTTTCGAAATGAAAACAGCTCTGAACTTTTGTAACTTTTTTTCCAAAAATTTAATATTTGAAATTCTTGTCCAAAAAACTTAATATTTGATATATTGGATTTTCGAATTTTTTTCCAAAGAAATTAACTTTTTGAGAATATCCATGGATTTTTTAGTATTTTTTCAATATGCTGTTTGAAAATTTTTTCGGAAAATTTATTTTTGTGCCCCTGGAGTTAAAAACCCTTAAGCTCAAATAACACTTCTCAACAAAATTACAACTATTTTTCGCCATTTTAATAAGATTACTGATTGTTTTTACCCTGAAAAACATGAAAATGACCTTTCTAAGGCACTGTTTCTGATTTTGATGGCTACAAAGTGTTTTATAAAAATATTTTTTATCCCCAACATATACATGATCCAGTAATTTTGGGGATAATAATTACATTTACATATTTTTCTCACCATAAATTTTGATGGTGACACAACATTCATTCCTAATTTTTTGCTTTTATGTTCTTTCGAACTGCTCATAATGGGTAAATTTATCAAATAATAAAGAAAAGAAAAGAAAAAGAGATTACGTATATTGTGATTAATTTCTTTGTGTTATTGGTTCCCAATATATTACAATAGATATAAAAACAGAAAATAATTTTTAATATGAACCAAACCTTGCTACCTGATTTTACAAAATATAAAGATATATGATATTCTCGGTAACGATAGGGCATACAAGCTTATCCTAAAAAATATATAGGAAAATACTTAAAATTTACTCCTGTGACACGTCGTTACCTTTATTGTATCACTAAACCTATAATCCAACTTTAAAAAAAAAAATGTGAAAAAAATTCTGAAATCATTCATATGGTAGTTATCCAAAAAAGGCAATCATACTAACTGCTATTATTAGTGATCTCCAAATAATGCATAAAAATGAAAATGCTAAAAATCTCAAAAACGCAAATAAGAATGCCGAAAAAAGCAAAAAATGAAAACTAATCTGGTAAAATAGAATGTATTTTCGTAAAAAACAAACATATAATAAAAATTTATCCATCAAACAGGTCTTTGTTCCATTGAATTATCAACTGGTGCGGCTAGGCATCGTCTTATTAGAGTACTTCTCCAAGAAGTATTTGAACTCCCTGACATTGATATTGGCAAGGGGATATTAGCAGAGTCCAAGGCCTTCACTAGGTCAGTATTGAAGACGCCATCGCTGTCATCGTTGAAGGGGATGATGTTGAGCACCTTCTGTCTAGCTTTGTATCCTTTGTTGTTTAAATCTACATTATTTTCTTTTACCTGGCAAACCGTCCCTGCTGTTCTAAGACACACTTTAGCGCTAAAATTGCTAAGCTTGCATTGCAAATATTTTGTTTCAGGCGCATCAGTCCAAATTTTGGTTGTACGGAGTTCATGAATGAGCACTGAGGGGTCCACTTTCTTAGATACTCAATTTAAGAAGGTGACCTTTCTCTTCGAATAAATGTAAATATATTGAAAATAAATTCTACTGGATGCCCATTGATATTCATACAGAAAAAAATGATTGTAAAAAATCTAAATAGGTTTGGTGGGTGAACTTATATAATATATTTTTGAATTTCAAAGTACTTTTCCCTTTATAATTCATGGTACATATGGATTCATCCTTTCTTCCTCTTATTCTTCTGCCCTTCCTCCTCCAACAATTGCACTCAATCCTCTCTTTACTCCGATAATTGAATATTTTTACCAAAAATTTTGCTGGCAATATGCAAACAAAGATCGGAAATACTAAAAAAATGCAAATAAGAGTCCAAAATACAAATAAATCTTATTTGCATAATTTGGACATCACTAAATATTATTCTCTTAAGTACTCCTAGACAATGATTGTCTCCACAGTTATAAAAAAATGAATTACATACATATATATATGGATATCCATTATAATAATATAATATAATAGTTTTACTAGGACGTATTTGCATTATATATACATATAAATTTTGAATTATTTCATTAATGCTAATTCATTATGCGTTTTTATTGGCGGACACACATACAACTTGTATAATACGGGTACATCCTAGTAGAACTATAATATTATAAAATAGTAAATGTATGTCCCCGAATAAAATAAAAACGTATAAGATATTTCTTTCAAAAACGGAGACCAATACAGACGGTAGATATTAAAAAAATTGTTCTGAATTCTATGCCTATGTTATATTCGGATCAGAAGGAATTCCTGGGCTGTGGAGGCAAGTTTATTATCTCACAAATGAATTGATTTTTTCATAAATCCCTGTGTCTCAAAGTTTTTTGTAAGATTTGGGGTTTGAATTCGAAAATGAACCAAAAAATTTTAAAAAAAACCCCTACTAAAAAATTATTAATAATTAAGGAAAAATTATCGGAGAACGTACATATATTTAATAAGAATTAAAAAAAGGGAAGAAGAGGGTTAGTGAGTTATTTGTATTATGGTTGAAGGATGAACATATTTATAATTATTCTAATTATAATAGACAAAGGATTGGAAGAACTTTAAACGTTGTCAATTGACAAGTTTTACTAAATTCTTGAGTAAATGAAAGTATTAATAATTTGCAATCAAATACGTCCTAGTATGTCATAATATTAAAATCCTAAATAGTATGTTATTGGATATTGGATACTGTATTATAATATTAGTTAGTAACATTTTATTAAACGCATTACATAACATTGGTACATATATTATAGATAACATTTATTCATAGAAATAATAAAAAAGCTAATGTTTATATATATATATATATAATAATAATAATAATAACAGTAAGTTTGCTTAAATAATGTAGAAGAAATCATGTTTTTCATAAGCATACACACATTTTAACTACTCAATACTTTTATCAATTTAAATGTGCCCTGGCCTCAGGAATGAAAGGATAATACTAAGGATTTGAGGAAAAAATAATAGCATCAGCTAGCTGTGACAAGAGAGGGGGAGGAGATGGAAATAAAAAAGGACATTTTTACGAATTACTCTAATGTTGATCCTCAGTTCTACTCTGTGTCCAACAAGGACTTACAATTATAACTCCGCAACAGATCCTCAGGTTTACACTCCATTTTTTATGAGCACACACGAATGTTCAATCAGGGTTTGAATATAATTAAATGTAATAAGAAAGGAAGTTTATTACTTAGGAGTTGATAATAATAAAAACTGCTAAAGCTCTGCCAGTGTGCGCTCTGGAGACTAAAGTACTCCTTGGTTCACAAATCATAATAGTTATTTTTCCTAAGCTGTTATTAATATTACTTCATTCTTAAGAAGAGAACATCCAAGTTTTGAGTAACTACGTGTGAGTGTGTTCATGAAAAATGGAGAGTAACAAGTTGATGGTTTATCTTCTATGTATATTATTAAAGTAAAGTGTGTCTGTTCGTTGACGCCTAATCACTCCGAGCAATGCAGGGTGCTACTGCTATTTGTTAATAATGAAGTTTTTTTATTAACAATAAATTTAGTAGAAAGAGAAGCAGGACCTGGATTAACTGTGTACCTTCCTCTGTCTTCCTGAGTTTTTTATAATGGGGCGTTAGTACATTTGGCAATGTTCTCACTATATTCAGCAAAAATGTTATTTTTATGAGGGGCTGTCAATTTTATCCAAATAATCTCAAATCTGCGATATTTTGGTGCATTTTTCGAACGGATAACAATGTTTCCTTGATCAGTACTGTTTATAATCAATATTAATGTGATTTTATACAGTTTTAATAATTTTTAACATCATTTGCTACAGGCTTTTGTAGGCAATCAGTGAAGTAATGTTAAATGTTAAAATAAAGAAACCGAAAATCCACATAGTAACCCCAACGGTTTGAATAATGCTTTGGAGGAGAGCAGCTAAGCTTTCATGTTGTTTCATTAAATCAGCCACAAGCAACTATGGCAAGAAGGAGAGGGAAAAGGAAGACATAGGCAAGAATTACACTGATGTCGATGTATATATTTTCCAAAAAAGTTCAAAGTCCAAAAAGGACTTACAATTACAACTCTGTAACAAATCCTCAAGATTACTCTCCGTCTTTTATGAGCACACACGAATTTTTAGTCAGGTTTGGAATATAATTGTATGTAGTAGAAAAGGAAGATCACTCCTCTGGAATTTAATAGTAATGTTTACCACTTAGGAAAGAAAATTTGCTCTTCAGTTTGACAACTCAAAAAAAAGAAAAAAAAAAAAGAACACGAGTTAAAAAAATACACCCGACTTTTATCTTTACCAAACATCCTCTTCCGAGGAATTTTTTCAAAATGAATTCATGCTATGTCCAGTTTTGGAGGTTCTGTCGACATTTATTTAATTTAAAAAAAAAGTCAAATTGAAAATAAGGAAACATCAGAATCAATTTTGTTGTCATTATAAAAAACAAGATCTAAAATAAAGATTTTTTTTTATGTATTTGGTATTCATAAATTTTATTTTTGTTAAAATATTAATGGACGACAACAAACAATCCCTCCCCACCCAATTCTACCCTTAAAAACATGCCTGATCGGATCACGTGTACTCTTTTTTTTTGGAGATCAAAATGTTGCTTCTAAATTGTGAATTCAATTATAATTAAAAAATGTAACATACCTTCATTGTCAGGGTCAAAAATATTAATTCACTTTTCATTTAAAAATGTCACATACCTTAATTGTCAGGGTCAAAAATATTAATTGAGAGTAAATAATTTTCAGAAAATACCTCATTCGTCACCTTTGGATTTTCAATAGTTAAAAATGTTTTAGTGGCTTTTTCTCTTTTTTTACGCAATGGTAGTTTCGTTTTTTAATTAATAAAATTGGTCATAGTTTTATAGGGCGGTAAAATATTGGTAATAATACACTTCAGCAGATTATTGATTGATCTAAAATTACTCATAACCCGACTGATTTATTCGACTCACCAGTTATCATATTAAAATTCCATGATATTAATTTTTGAAGGTGTTTGTTGAAATGATTATGGTAAAAAGGTCGCTGACAAAACTGTTTCTGTAATATCTTTGTGTAGTAATATCGTTGTGTACATTATCGTGTGTAATTTCATTACAATTATGTTATATGCGGGTAATCCAATTATTGAATTATGAACAAACATGCCATGAAATAACCCATTTAGTATCTTATAATACATCCCGACTCAAGGTTGTTCAGCTGAACTGATGAGACCCGAGGCATGTTAAATTTTTGAGCCACCACCTTTCTGTGCATCAAGGGACATGCCTAGGTATATTTTAGTATTTTGCAAGGGATAATTGGTGATTAAGGAAGCGGCGGTGGAGGTAATTAACATGCATTGGAGGCCAACAGTTCACCTGAAGAATCTGTGGGCTGATGTTAGAAGGGGGGCACCATACTCAGAGGAGCGGCGATATCAGAATTTAACCCCAGTAGTTTACTTTCCCAACCCGTAATCCTAGCATATAGTGAATTAGAAGGGATTTTTGATGATTAGAAAAGTGACTGCTGTGGAGTTTAAAATTCATTGGGGCCCATTAATTGACATGTACAAAAAGAGTTGTTTTGGATAATAGAAGGTCTATGATGCTCAGGAAAGCTGATGCAGTATTTTTGTACTAATTTTACAAAAAAAAAGTAACATGACACATTATTTTTGTAGAACAAATTCATCAGTTTAAATAATTAATTAATTAACCTTTTTAACATTCACGTTAGAAAAGGCTTTATCTTAAATTATGTAAATGTTTGATTACCCCATTATCTTATAATTGCATATAATTGCCATGCAAAAAAAAAAATACAATATTAAGTCTGTAGCTCTCCACAGAGTCGTACGGTGCTCCTCGCGCCAAATCTGTTGGTGGCTTTTAACTACCGCATTTCGACAATGTTTACACGAACAACACTATACTCATTTGAGTGAAATTGTGCTCATCATTAGTACTTAAAATTATAAATATCCCATTTATGAACATGAGCGCAAAAAGGAAAACGAGTCAAAATGATTCTGTGTCTAAGAAACGGAAGTGGCTAACATTAGAACAAAAGCTTGATGTAATGAAGCGTGATGAAGAAACTGCATCACATATCAGAATGGCACGTGATAAAAATGTCAACGAATAGTTAGTTCCAACTATTTCAAAATAAAGATCAATATAAAGTGCAAGTGCTACAGCATATTATTTATCGAAATATGTAGCTAAAAAAAGATCGATAATGGGTAAAGATGGAGCAACTCTTACTGAAATGGATAGAAAATTTGAATAAAAAAAGGGTTCCATTAAGTTAAATGGAAATTAAAGCCAATGCAAGAAGTATGGTGAAAAAGAACGAAGAAGTATGTGAAACTAATGAAAATTTTAATAGAAGGTGTTTCTGGTTTTATCGTTTTAAAAATCGAATTTTCCTTCATAGTTTGTGTATTGCTGGAGAAAGTGCGATCGCAGATAAAGTGGACGCTGCAAAATATCATCAGGAACTAAATATTATAGAAAATGGTGGACATAAAGATGAACAAAAATTCAATCTTGACGAAACAGGATTATTTTAGAAAAAAAATGCCAACGCACACTTTTATATCGGCAAAAGAAAAGTCAAGCCCTGAACGTAAAGTTTCAAAAGATCGTCTGACACTTTTATTGGATGGAAATGTGAAAGGGAATTTTAAATTAAAACTGATGCTGGTGTAACACAGAGATTATTTTGCGCAGATAAGGATTTAGATTTTAAAATTTTGTTACTGTTAGAAAATGAACCAGGTCATCATCTTTCAAGCCTTTCAAATTTAAATGAATATCTAAAAATTGCTATTTTACCACCAAATACAACATTATTAGTTCAGCCAATGACGCCATTGTAACATTTAAGGCTCATTACTTACGCTGAACATATGAGCAAGCGATAAAAACTACAACGGGAGAAAATGCACCATCATTGACTGAATTTGGGAAGACTTATAACATAAGAAATGTTATCAATGTATGAAAAGATACATGGTTGGAAGTTACAGACAGCAACATGAGTGCTGTAAGAAAACATATCATACTAGATATACAAATAATTTCATTGGTTTCCAAACTAATTTTGTGCAAGTCACCAATAACATTGTTCAATTAGGAAACTTGAGATTTAAGAACTATATTCAGATAATGTGATCCAGTGCATTGAATCAAACTCTAAAGAACTCTACAATGAATATGTTATCAATATTGAAGAACAACGACCATACAAAGAAGAAGAGCTCAACATGAGCGACGTAGCAGAATTAAATTAAGCCCCTACAAAAGAAATTACGCATCTACAACTGGCAAAAATGATCAGATAAATTGAAAAATTAGCAGTGTAAATTATGGAAGTGAATCTCAATGCTGAACGAAGCATTAAAATATATCTAATTATTAAAGATAGTACAACGTACAAAGATAAGAAAACAAAGATAAAAAAATTCAGACTACATTGGAAAAAAATTTGTGATAGCAAAAAAATAAAATCGATATATTTTTGTAAGTTTTGTTCAATTATTTATGTAAATCTTTTCTATTTCTTTTTTCGGTTTAATTGTACAATTATAAATTAATTTGTATTAATTCTGTTTGTTTTATTATTCATTTGTAGTATTTTTTGTTTTATTTAAAACTGAAGTGTTCAAGCTAAATTCACAATAAAATAAAATATCCCGTAAAAAAATTCTTCCAAACCAATTACCGCATTTAATGTATACAGGCTCTCAAACAACGTGGATTAACTCAGAAAAACATGTCAGTGGAACCGATTACCCTTGTTGTATGAAGAATTGTAAACGTATGTAAACTACGATTTTACCACGCAACGATAATACCCCAACCATTTTGTCTGCAAGCTTTTTACCATAATCATTTTACAGTGAAATATTTTTCAATACTCAAGTTTGGTTAATATCAATATAATATTATGGATATTTGTTCAGAATCTTCATGCTTTAGAGTAAGAACGTTATTTTCATCACAATCCTTTTAGTTTAATACTTACTATTTCCCCAATTCTAGAAAGTTGTTGAACCTACCGTAATAGTCTTAAGTTTACATAACACTAAATTTGCTTATAATTTAATTTTTCGGACATTTTTCTGCAGCGCTCATAGTTAGAATATAATTTTAAATATATTATTCATAATAGAGGTTATTTAAATGTTAAATTATCATGATGAAACTGTAGTCAAATAAATAAAGTATCCTTTAACTGCATTTTACTTTCAATCATTATTTTCCTCATAGCATAGTTTTTTATTTATTAATTTTCGCCTCATATTTAATGTTACAGTTATTGAACAAAAGAATACAAAAATGTTCTTAGAATCAATAAGTCAACGATAATACAAAATATGGCTACTAATAAATCTCTAAAAATTAAATATGCTTTTTTACAAACTGAAATAAAATTTAATGGAAATAATTTGATATCTGAAAATGAAGTAAAAAACGAGTTCAACGTTATTTTACCTTGCATTGATATATGAATATATATGAATCCAAGCAATGTTTTTCTAAATTTTCTTAAAAATATATTTTTTTAATATGATATGGGTCTTTTAATGAATATTTTATTTATCTTTCAATATCAAATAACTTATTTAAATATGGCAGGTCTCATTACAAAAGTTAAAATGAGAGGTTGTGTACTTCAAATATCGTAGTTAATGTTCCGTAGCTTTAAGAATTTTTTTATACCTAAATATTTTTCAAATTGATTTAAAAAAATATTATTTGACTTTTAATAATAGGAGATAAAACTAACGGATTTTATTGATATACATTTTCAGCTTATAAAAGAAAAGTTTTATGATAGTTATGTCCTTTGAGACCCACGTTTATCAAAGGTATCTCCAATTCCTCACAGCCATACAAACTTGATCATAAATCATTACATTTTGACCCACATTTGGGAGATCTAACTCAAATTCACATTTCCAGGGTCCTTCGTGAAACCTATTAATATTATTTACAATGATGGTACATTCGTTCTCAGGAGCCCTTCGATCTCTGTAGTAATGGACCTCTGGAAAAGATGGACAACTCACTTTTCTGTACTGATGACGTGAAAATAAACACTTTAACTGCAAATTAATGTAGATTTAAAGGATGTATATTATATAATGTGGCTAAATTTAAGAGTGGATTGAAAATTTATTTTCTTATGGTAGACAGTAGTAAATAAATTACTTACTCATACCTGTCGAACCCCATTCCGCGGTGGCTTCCAAATGCAATTTTTCCAAGGTGCATTTGTTTGACAACTCAGTTTGGTGTCCTCTCCCAATGCAACAACGATCTTATTTCCATTTGAGTCTGACTTTTTAATAACTCGATAGTCTCCATACGTTCCTCCTTTGGAGCTACATCCATGGCTTAGTCTGAGTAAAATGCAGTAAAAGACAGCAAGAAGGGCTTGATGCTGAATGGAACCTCCCATGTTTGTTGTTCTTTTGAGACGACTGCAACTCCCTCAATGTAATGACAATAACTTGAAGGAATAGTAAAGGAATCCCCAAGGGAAATTATATCACTCTTCAGTGCTACTAACACCACCACCATTCAAAAAAGGAAGGAAAGACAGAGAAGATAGAGCATTTTTTTATATAGACATGTACTATTAGAGCCCTTCGATACTAAAATTGGATTTTCTAGACTTTATCACTTTGAATGATGGAAAAACGACATTATACTCCTTCTGCCTGGAGTGAGTCAAAGGAAGCACATATTTCATTACAGTCTCATTGTTCATTTTTTGTATATATATTCGTAAATAAATGTTTTAAATGTCTCGAATAAGTGACGCAGTTTATGATTAGTTACATAATGCCTGACTATATAATATTTCCTTGATAACAAATAATATAGTTCATTTAAATGTAAATTTTTGTACATATTATAATTCGTTGAACATACATGATATGTACATACTCATACTAAGTTACTTATACATACTTTGTTAAAATTATTTAAGAATAATAATTAGGACTTTCAATCTATTAATGATCAGGTCTTTGATTCATCCCCTGAAAAACTATTACAAATTGAAATTTTTTGTCAAGTGCTTCCTTGCATCATCACTCTATGTATTTAATCTCTATGAGTAATATACATACATTTTATATCAAATAATAGTATTCAGGGAGTTGTATTATTTCAACACAGGACAGCGCCACTCTATCGCTTTCTTTACAAAAGCAAATAACGCATATGCCTCATTATTAGACACTTCGTTACCTTTAGTTTATCTATAGATTACTTAACATCTGGATAGATACTAGGCACGCAATTTTGTTAATAGAGCCCTGTAGATAAATAATAAATAATTTTTCCATTAAACAACAAGTGTAAAAGAGAATAATTAATTTAAAAAAAAAAGGGATTAATCATGAACACACATACAGGGACTTATCCCATCGTCCTTTGAAAACCTTCATTCGTGATTTAGTTAATTAACCATGGAGATGTTGAAACAAAAAAGATTTCGTAAGATAATATTATTTTTTAGGGGTGCAACTTAAAAAAGTGCATTAAAAGCATGTATGATTTAATTTGCTCAAAGAAAGAGCTATTTTTTTTTAAAAAGGATTTATTTTTATCTTTTTAGATCTAATTTCTAATCCGTATCTTCTTTATTAGTAAGTATGGAGGAATAACCTCTCATTAAATTTCATTATAGGAAGACATTTTTTGAGGGATTATCCATGATATAGTTATTATATTGTGAGTTTCTTTGTAGTTCATGATATTGTCCTTGTATAATAGAAAAATGTCTCTTGATGACCCTTTTTTGTCTATGCCTTACATTAAATTATGTAAATAATGTTTCACATATACGATAAGATATAATAATTTATTGAATCAAAACAGTAATGGTTATAATATAACCATTACTATTTTGATTCAATAAATAAAGATAAAGAGAGATTGTGTGACATTAAAAATATATAGTTTATTTAGAGGTTAAGTAATCCATGGTGCACCCTTTCATACGAAAATAAACAAAAAAACAGGCTGAAAATCATTTGGTAATTACGGAACTATTATTCAAAAATTATTGAGGCGTCTTCACAGTTTAACAAGAGCTAGATTTAATTCACCAAAAGTAAAAGAAGGAGAAAGACTAAGAGTTGACAACCAAATACACCGTATATTTTAGTGTTAGTTGAGTAACACGTTTTAATGGTACTTGTATTAGCTATTTTACGTCATTTCTCCCCAACTATTAGGAGAACTCTTATTTAGGTAGTTGGAGGGATATGTTCACGAGTTAACGAGATTTAAAACGAATTCAGCATACCTACGTTCAAAACATTGCAAAACAAATATATATTGTTAGCTGTTATAATTAAAGTTTTATTAGTCTTTACGCAGTAGGTTTTGCAATTCCAACATGGGGCTGGATAAACTCATGGGGAAGTCAATCTCCATTTTAGACACTTTTAGGGAGGAAAAATTGCTATGTTCTTACAAAGCTTACCAACTGACCAGAGAATTCTCTAGAATCTTCTTTGCTACTACTGAATTAAATAAATGAGAAGGATCCCGCGCCGTGACGTCAACAGAGAATTGATCGATACTACGTCATATCTTATACTGAGTGATATATTTGGGAAAGAAAAAACAGGCCTTCAAAAAGGTGTTTATCTATTGTTTTTATGTTGACGCTCCGCATTTGCAATATTGTTTTTAATTTTTAAAATCCTTTGATCATATTTCTAATTTATTCTAGCTATGTACACATATTTTCTTGAGAAAATAAGATTCTTTTGCTTGTGTTACCAACAACTAAAAACTTGCATGCTAAAGAACGTTTAATATTTACAACCCAGAATGTATATTTTCTAATATGAAGGGATGACTGATGAGTGAGGGAGCGCTGCAGTCCCTAAAGCACTCACTGGCTGAACTTTAGCTACACCCACTTGTTGCTAAACTTAATCTTAAGTCCCATTCTTATTCGATAAATGTACCTCACTTTTTAGTTTATTTTTTAATATGATATTTAGCTAGACAAATTCGTTGTTAAAAATAAGTTTGTAACTTTATACAGTATAGAGTTCTATAAAATATGAATTAACCCACACACCTACAAGATTTCTTTCATTTTTATGTTATATTCTTGTACAAATCTATAAATATAGGGTGTTACCAGGTGTCTTTGGAGGAAAATCCGCTATATGTACTTCTAAAATCGGATAATTTCGATAACAAAAGGCTAAAAAATCGGCTAAATATATTTTATGGTTGTTTGTATGAAGGGTTTTAATTTTTTCTATGACTGAAATTTTTTTCTTAGAAAGATATTAATACGGATATACAAAGTAACATCAAAATTAAATATTTATTAAATTTCTCAATTACCCTTACCTATCAAAAACTTTTATAATATCTTTACCTTAAATTTAATACTATTTTATTGTTTATGGAAAAAGCATACTTAGACTTAAGTGGAAGTGAGGAACGTTAGTTGTGATGAAAATCGTGCGTATTCCTAGTATATTAAAAAAAATTCATATAGATCATTTTTATAAAGATAATAAAGCAACTAGCCCCCACAACATTAAAGGATTTTTTTAAACCCTATGTTTTGACGCCATAGTCTCGTATCTTTTGAAATTTGGAGAGGAGATGGAACTTAAAGGCAAACTAACTCGTGGAAGAATTTCATTGAAGGTGATGGAACAAGCTTAGGTCATTGGAGATCTTTAACTATATTAAACGAAGCCTATCAAATATTGGCTGGCGTCTTAGCTAGGAAAGTGGTACTGATTTTAAATAAACGTTTATGTACGGAGCAAAAAGTTTTTCTAAAAGGGTGACGTAACTCGGAGATTTCTAGGAATATCAGAAGTTTGGAGCTATAATAGCATTGGATTTCTGTAAAGCATTTGACTCCATCTTAAAAGCCGTTCAGAAATATCTCCCAAGAAGATTTCTTAACCCAATTCGAGCTCTTCTTTATTACCGATCCCCCACTCTTTCCATAAATGGACTTAATAGAGACCCCATCTTGTTAGGGAAAAGTTGCCGACAGGGATGCCCCGTTTCTTCATTATTTTTTGTTGCTGCTATGAAGCAAATGAGTTGTGTACTGTTACGGAAGTATGGGGGATTTGGCATTTGCTTTGCTAGAAATAAATACCTGTTGGATCTAAATGCTGACGACATCACTGTTATGGTAGAAGGAAATTCAGTTGGTCTGATAAATAAGAGACTCTACTAGCATTTTTTTAACAGATTCCGTAAAATGTCTGGAATGAAAATTAATTTAGAGAAAACGTCTATTTTAACTTTCGGTCTTTGGTCTCCTTTGATTCCTTCAACTAAAATAAATAGTTGAGCGTCGTGGAGAGGACAAATTATATTGAGTGGCAGAGTAATGGAGCCAGCAGCTGTATCAATAAGAATCTCTCTTAATCTCCCCCCCCCTCTTTTTTTATAGGTTTCTACATTGTCAGTTTCTCTGCAATACAATTTAAAATGGCATATTCTATTTTCTTGGTATTTCTGTAGCATTAACTTTTCTACTAGATAATTAATCAATAAAGTGGAATTGGTCGAATCAAATTGAGCAGAATCAGAAGTTTAATGACGTTAATTATACACTTTTCATTCTTGCAATGGCTGTATAATTGCTAATTTTTGGCTCAAAATTTGGTTGGCTCCATCATTGGTCGCTATGTACTTTCACCTTAAACTATTTCGTCCCAAGAAATTATGCCTTAGGCCATTTTGCCTCAAGAATATATCGCCTTAAAATATATGTGAATAAAAGAATTAATTGCAGGCGGGTTCATATAGTAATATACAGGGGACACTGTATAGAGTATTCCCTGATATACACCATATACATATTTTTGATTTAAGAAATAATAATTTATTCGTTTAATGAAATTTGTAAGCATGTATTCTACGTATAACAAGAGCACTATTTCAATTTGTTTTTGTTATTGGTCCTTTTTGTATATGAATCATAATTTATGTGATTATATGTTAAAATTTGAATAAAATATAAACGTTGGTATGTTAAAATGAATTTTGTTTGTTATTGGTATTAAGCACTCTAAAGTACTTATCAGTCATCTTTCATTTTTTTCTCTCAAACTTTTACTATTATACTTTTATTCCTGAGGAGAAAATACATATGAATTGATATAAGTATCAAATAGTTACGTGTGAGCGTGTTCACTTGAAACGTAGAGTAATACTGAGGATTTTTATGGAGTTATCCTCCAATTTAAAAAAAAGTAAAAATTTATTCTTAGCCAGTGCCTAATTATTCCTGGTAATGCCGTGTCCTACCACTAGTATATAAATAAATTAGTCTTAGACGGGATGATTGTTTAAATTAAGTTTAAATTGATGTTTCATTTGAAATTTTCAGTGAAATTAATAATCTGTGTAGAAGTATGACTTGAATGAATAATATTAATTGTGGTTCATGTTACCTTGTTTTCCTTTTCTTTTCCATGAAAAGGAATTGTAATTGTGCACAGTTGAAATAAAGATATCTAAAACTTAACTTGTGTACTACTATAAACCGCATTAATTGGTTATTTTCTGTTAACAAAATAATGACTTTATGCTCTTAAGATTAAAGAATAGGAATAGTCCATCATGTCTAATGATATTGATTAACGGATAAGTGATTAAAACATTCGAATCGTTGTCAGGATTTTTATCTTTATTTTTATAATTATACTAATTGTATTGCCTATTTTGCCTCTCGTTAGAACTCCATACATGGTCATACTTTGATCGTATGTACAGGGTTGGGCAGCAAAACGTAAACTGGTAACTAATGTTAAATTTCCCATGAATATAGGAAGGTTTAGTATCCTGAAGCAAAACAGTTTAAGACAATAGTACCGTACACCACATCATTGGTAGAACCATTTTTGTATGATTGAATGGGGCTGCAAGAAAATGTTTCTATATAATTTTAGTAAAATGGCGTTTTAAATGCGTAAACAACTCGATAACCCTATGATACCGGTATACCAAGCATCACAAATGCTGAGTAAGACCTCACTTTTTTTTCTTTCAGGAGAAGTACAAAACACAAATTCCGCAACGTTCTTTATTATAGCTTTATCTTCAATGACAAATGTCTTTTATGTACAAATGTTCCACATAAATCGTTTAATCCTTACCTGTACGAAAAATGAATTATTTTGTTTTTATGCATTTAAAAATGTATTTTTTTTTTTTTGTAAACAAGTGAACAAAATGTATAATTTCCTTCCTCAAAATGATGAAATCTGATTCATTTTAAAATAGCAGTAAAAGATGGGAGAAGCTCCTTGTGGTTATTTTTTAACTTATAGCTAAATAACGCTTCCATATACAGTATTTTCATGTGTACCGTAGTTGAAGGTTATATATAAAGTTGAGCAGTTGGAAAGGAAAAAACTACCTTTCTAAAATAAGAAAAGGAAAAACGGTTTTTGTGTGTGCTCTTTCTTCTTTTTTTGTTAATTCTTTAATGAGTTGTTGGGTGGTATTAACATCTCCCTCTCAAAAAAGAATTCTCGCTTATCTTTCTTGTAAAATGATTTAAAATTCATAATATGATAAATGTATTAAAACCTTCATATAATTACCATATTTTCCCTGCTCTAATGTTAATTTAAATGAAAAAGGTTCTGCAATAATTTATTTTCTAGGTTCCCTCCAAATCATATAAAAAGGCTGCTGATATCAATAAACTTGTTATCTGGTTCTTTTGTTTAATTCTAAAAGCAAATTGTTACTGACAATGAGCTGACCTTGAATTTACTAATAATACTTGTATATTATTTTTAACTTTATATCACCACCACAGATGTCCAAAAATTGAAATTTAGATCCTGGAGTAATTTTGTCAAAGTATCTTAAATAGATATATTTTATATTAATGATTGAGTCTTCTTCCATAACTCCATTGGGAGATTCAACCAAAAAGATAAATTCGAAAAACCACACTTTCAAATCATTTTTTTAGTTAAATCTATAAATTTATTTTTACCACAAGACTCATTTTCCTTCTCATGGGAAATAACAGCAGATACCATTCTTGTAGGCTGATGAACTGACTGTAAAAGTGTTTTAAAGTTTTGTCAAGACTTGACTTAGAGTTATGATTTAATCTGGAGGCAGTAAATTTCCATTAACAGACAATTTTTCTATGCGGGAGACAACGCTTCCATTTAAGTATTTATCTTGATTTGTATTATATCCTGGTCAGATATTTAGACACAGTCCTTTGCCTTATAATAGGTTAAGGGCTGTGGCAAATAATCATGATCCAGGATGGTAGACTCATAGGTATATTTCGACATTGTATTTAATGTAGAATTGAATTTTTTCATTTTTAGATATTTGCGTTTGTCGTCAAAACCCTCAGGTCGAAGATCATCATAATTTACAAAAAATTTCAGGGATATTTAAAAGTCTGTAATTGCTGTGTGTAGACCATTGAAATGGATCAAAAGGGCATGTTTACAGATCCTATTCTCTATGGCTATTAAATATATATCCTGATGTGATTAACGAAGTATTTTCTTATAATTAAAAAGTTGTGATGATTGAATTACAACTTTCTGCATTCTTGGCATCCGATTTTGAAATAGAAAGAGAAAATATGACGTCTGAAAAAGCTCATACATTGACTAGGAAAAAACTCCCCCCTGAGATGTCACTTTACTAAAAAAATATCTTTTTAGTCTGTAGTTTGTTGATTAAAAAAATGGCACATACTAAACATCATTTTCACAGCACCCTCTATGTTTGTATCAAACACATTTATTTTATATTAAAAAAAGGGAGTTGTGTACAAATAACTAATAATAGTAAAAAAAATAGGCAATTTGTACATACACCTATATTTTATATTAAAAATATTATCATTGAGGGAGTGGTATTAAATACAAATCAAAAAATATGCAATCAATTAGTAAAAACTCATACATATATTAATCACGTGGCCGTTATTTTGCAACTTAGTTTTAGCTTAGGTTCTAGAGCCGTGGTTCCCAACATGTGTGTTGCGACCCCAACTGGTGTCACTTAAGGCATTCTAAAAAGTTCTTTTATGATACCGAATGTTCTTGTGCTGTATTTTTGTGTTAATATCAATATTATCTACTTATAAGAGTCAACTAAACTAAAATTTATTTTGTAAAATTTCAGATTGCTCATGACAAATCGAGAGGAATTAGGAAAAAGAAGATACAGTGAAGAATTTTTAAACTACGGATTTGTTTTTATTCTTGAAAGAAGAATTACACAGTCACAATCAAAGTGTCATTTGCAAGGGAATTATGTCAACCGAATCAATGAAACCCAACAAAATGAAACGACACTTTGACACTAAACTTTCTCATTTTGGTGGTACGGATTTCAAGTATTTTAACAACAAACCTGATGCTATGGAAAGAAAGGTTTTTTTTTCTTTTTGCAGCAAATACCAACCGCAAAATATGGCAGCCATTGAAACTTAATATTTGGTGGCTTTCAGATCTGCCAAAGGGAAGAAAGCCTTACCTTTTAGCCAAGGAGTTGTGCTGCCAGCAATCAAAGCCATTATTCGAGTTATGCTTGGAATTAAATATGCTAACAAATCGAATACAATAACATTATCTAATAAAACAATCAATAATTAGCTCTAAAAATACAGTGAAGGAGGATCAACTCAACGATTTTTTTATGGGGTCACTGCAACTTGGTTAATGTTATCAAGGCACCAGAAAGATTAGGAACTTGCTGTTCCAGATTCAAAGATATATTTAAGGCACAATAAAAATGAGGGGGAAAAGAATGTAATTTAAAGACTGTTCCATATGAAGCTCAAAAATGATAAGAGAAAGCCTTAAAGGCTCTCATTTTTCATATGAACATGGGTTAGCTTTTTCATCAAACAAAAAAATTAACCTAATTTATATTTGAAGTCTCATCTCCTACTTACAAACAATGAGCCTTCAAATATACTTCAAACATCATTCTTAGTGTAACTAAATTTATCCTATATCAATATTTGTTTGTATCTTACTATTCCTACTTAGCTGTAGTACTCATAAAATACGTAATTAATTCCTGATCAAACAATGATGTGAATATAGAAATAGTATTTTCAGGAATTGTGTGCAATGAGTTATTATCAAACATATATTTTTTTAAAGCATAAATAATTATAAACAGCCGTAGTAACCGGCATTCCCCGGAGTAATTAGGCCTCGACTAGCATACACACTTTGCTTTAATAATATAGAAAACAACCAGTGATACTTAAATATGACCTGCTGGAATGCACAAATAAAGAAATCGAAAATGAACGTGATAATTCCAACAATTTGAAGAATGTTTGGAAGCAGACCAGCTTTTAATCTCATGAAGTTTCATTAGACCAGCTGTAAGCAGCCGTGAGACGAAGGAACTAAACACAAACCTTTAGTATGCACATAAAAGATGGAATTATTTTGATGTAAATCATCAAATATAATCCGAGTCCACCAAGAGATTACACTTATAACTCCCGAAGAGACCCTCATTGTTACTCTTTCATGAGCAGGAGCAATAGTTATAATAACATGTAAATATTCCTAGACTTAATTCCTTTCTTTGCAAAATTTAGAATTTACGTTTTCCCACAGGTAGAAATGTGTTGATTTTTGTGCAATGTGTACTCACAATTCCAGTTCGTTTTTAAAATAATCTTTGTAATGTATTTTTTTTAAGACTACAGGGTGTCAACGATAAATTGGAACTATCCTGCCACTAAAGGATTTGCATGCCCTGATGACTTCCGCGGAATCGACAGCATTCCACTCCCTCGTAATGGAGCCGGGAACTTTGTGGTGAAGACCGCAGGGACCTCTTCTCTCTCCTTGGCAAGCCACCTGTCATTCTGGACGTTGAAGCTTCTGTCGACAGTCCAGTTCTTCTCGTCAGAGAAGAAGTTGATTATTCCTCCATGGCTCTTCAAGTCATTAAGGAGACGCTTACCGTTGGCGAGCCTGGTGGCCTTTATGGATGCTGCGAGGATGTGTTGTTTGGCCATTCGGTATGACCTGTAACCGAGGTCCTCATTCACAGGCTTGGAGACCAGCTGCTTGCTCACTCCACGGTTCTTGGCCAACCTGGACAAGGAAGTCCCCGGCGAAGCCTTGATGGACTTCTGGAGGCCTTCAAGGAAGCGGGGAGTGCGGACTCGGTCACTTCTCATGTTGTGAGCCTTGCAGCAGACCTTCCCCTCAACCTCCCAGGCATTGAAGACCCAGTACACCGTGGTCTTGGGGTAGTTAAGAAGCTTGTAGATAGCAAAGGGCTTGTGTCCCGCGCGAGCCAATTCGAGGATGGCGTCTCTTCTTGCTTGTTCTGTGATGACTATTGTTTGTTGTCAAAACAATTGTGGTGGAAGTTATGGTGTATTGTTCACGCAACCTTTTATATTAGTATGATTTAACCCCGAATATCCACAGTATGGATCTGGATGAAGTTTAAAGTAGTTCCAATTTATCGTGGACACCCTGTAGTTTGAGTATTCGACATTGCTTAGAATTATTTAGCCGTCCAAAAACTTTTATTTTCTATATATTATCATTAAAATACATTCAAACTAAGGTAACTTTGTTACAAGTTATAATCAGACTATATAGTAAAATATTGATTTATTGACAATATAAACTGTTGAATTACGCTTATGACCAAGATTCAAATAAGTTCAACTAATGCTTAGATTAATCTGTGGAACATAAATTACGAAAAAAAAATTGTGTGCTCATCAGTACCTTATATTAAATGTGTTAGAATCCTTCTGGTATACTAGTATTGTTTTTATTGTAAGGTCCTTTTATATTTATATATATAATATATTCAATTACAAATAGAGAGTCCTCTAGATAACTACAAAAATTCTTAAATGACTAGTTTCAAGTCTCGAGTTTTTTAGGGGCAAAAAGTGTTAGGGTTGGCATCGAGTGTTCAGACAAGTAATGAGTAAAGCTCATAATTCCTCTTGTATTTATTTTTTGTAACTCCTCAAAAATACTCATGTAGTAAAATTCAGCTCGCGGCACATTACTAAAAAAACCTCTACAGATTACAAACTAGAAAGAGCCGCTTTCTCTTTCTAGGTCATACATTACACACCTCTGAACATATATCTTCATAGTTACTCCGTGTTTTTCATGAGCAAACTCAAACGTAGCTACACTTATATGTTCTCTCCTCAAGACTGGAAAAATAAGAATAACAGTTTTATAACCTTTTTATAATGTGACGTTATGAGCCAGAGAGTACTTTAGTCTCGGGAGGGCTACCTTGCTCAACTTTACCTACACACGCTCGTTGTTATCTCAAGCTACATGCATTATTTTATATATTATATATTCTTCTGTTGTTTAAAAAAAATTAGATTGTTGCTAAAAATGAGTCCTCATCCGACACACATATCAACACACACAGACCGACAAATATACTTTGTGTAATAAAAAAAGATTTACGTGTAATGTCAAAGCTAAAAATCAAAACAATCCAATAGGTTTAGTCGCGGGTCAAAAAGTCTATGGATGCAAATCCGACCAGCCCCATAGGCAAGATCGCATTTTTTTTTAATGTAATATAGCTGAGATGCAAAGCATTGAGCGAATTCACTTTTACAGGGTGGTACATATAAATAGAGGAAAACTTCGATCGCTTAAACCAGGTGGTACATTGAAATCTGAACACTTACTAATTCAATAATAAATTAAGATTGAGTGATTGAAATTAATTCATATTTCGACATATTAAAACATAAGCAATTAGTTTAAAAAAAAACAGACTGATGCTCTCTAGCTGCTTGTGACATCTGCAATGAAATAACCCATCTGCTCCGTCGCAATAATCTTTTTATGAGTTTTGAGTTCTTTGGAACTCTTTTTTAACACTTTTGGCCTTCCTACAGCCTGATACTAACTCCACCGACAACTCCAAATGGGTGTATGTCGAGGGGAAGACCTGCAGGGTCTGTCATTCAAACAGAGATGCCTTTAAAGCCATTGCCAGCCAGCACTGGGACGCCATGACATAGGATTACATCCGCAGCAGGTGCTAGGCTATCTGCTGCTTACTGGAAGCTATAATTGTCACTAAGGGTGGCTACATTAATAATTAAGAGAGCTCACACACACATCAATATATTGTAATAATTTTGTTGAAATTCTATTGTGAATTAATAAATTATATCTTCTTGAAGTATAAAATTCAAAGTGTTCATATTTTAATTGACCACTCAGTATCTATGCTTGTATTGGTTGTGTGATAACAATTCCTTTAGTTCTGAATAGCCACATGTGTTGTTAGGAAAAAATATTTTTTGAAAAAGATCAGTAAGCAGTTACAGATGGAGCAGACCAGAAGAACCGTTAGGGGGGATTCACTCTGCATGAGATTATCAAGAGTCTCGGTACTCGAAAAGTACAGTTTACTGGATTTATGATGAACTTGACGCCCAGGAGAAGACCTGCAGGAAACTTGTAATGTTAGAGCTAAAAATCAAAACGATCCAATAAGTTTAGTCGCGGGTCAAAAAGTCTATCGATGCAAATCCGACCAACCGATAGGCAAGATCGCAAAGAACAGGAACGTGAGCAATACCACCATCAAGAGAGCTATCAGTGTCGACCTAGGCTATTTTGATAGGGTTAGGGCTATCAAACATCTCATCACTAAGTACAACAAGGCCAATAAAGTCGACTGGAAGATTTTTGAGATTTTTTGAGACGAGAAAATTTATGCAGTTGACCGTTCATACAACTGCAGGAACAGCAGATGGATCTGTTCAGACGCTTCTGAGGTCAGCACTATTATGAAGACGAATAAGCTAGCTAGAACCATGATCCTGTGTGTAATCTTCAGCCATGCCCCCCCCACCTCTTCGAGAAGGGTGTAACAGTAAAGTATCTGAAGGTGCTTGAGGAGGTGGTCTTTCCCTGGATGGATGGAGAAGACCAAGGAAGAAATTACACCTTCCGATTATTATAGATAGCGATCGGATTTTTGTAAGAGTTCAAGGAGAAGGGGAAAGCAAGACATATGATATTACTAAATTAAGACCCTTGTTAACCCATAACAAGTGATTATTTTTTAGGACAGTTAGAAACAATTATGGGACCAAGTCTAAATATATTACTCAAATGTGATAATTATGTTTATTAAAAAATCTCAAAAGATCCTTGTGATCCGATAGGTGCCGGTTAATTAATAAACCAATCGCTAGTATCTGTAGCATTTAGACGTAAGAAGAAATATTTGATTTTGGTATATATTTGTTATTAAATTATTGGATTCCACCTGAAAAAAAAATGTACATATATATTTATTTTGTATTTACTTTAACAAAATTTCAAGAAAAAATGTTATAAATACGAGTGTAATTCATACTGTTTGTCATCATTAAAGAAACAATGTGAATGTGGGCAATATTGCAACTGAAATACCCAAATTTTGTCTTGCCTTTACATATTGAACCTTTGCCACGTTTTAACCGAGGGGTTGACCTAATAAAGAGAGATGTCGCCTCTCAAACTTTAGGTAGCTGATTCTCTAAAAAAATAATAGGTAGAAACCTGATCGATATAACTGAAAAAAAAAAAAAGAGACAGATATACATTTGTTCTCGCTTTCATAAGTCACCAGCGTCGAACAGCAGAAGTACTACTGACCTGTTAAATATAAGCCAACATACTTTCCTTAATCTAATTATCCCTCCATAGACAGCTGTTATTCCATACAAGAGATCAACTCTTCATATAACCTTCTTATATTTAGAAAATGTCAGGTTCATATACTTTTTTAAACTACTCTCTTGCCTCAGTAAATGGAATATCTTTGAAACTGTATCTAAATTTTGTTATTAAGGTATTTCTTATGAAAACAATATATTTTTAAAAATCACTATGCTTACCCTATTGGCAAAAGGTTAAATTTTTAACAACCTAATTTCAAAATGAAATAAAATTGTAAAAAGTTAATTGAAATGATTAAAAATTGATTCCAAATAACATCATATAAACATTTGCTATTGAAATTTAATATGTAAACCTTTTATTTTACGAGATATTTGCCTTTTCTTGAAAGCCATAACTTTCATTTGAACAACATTCTTGATTTATAATTTTCTTTTTTATCTAATTTTTTATCTTTTTTAACTACTACAGACAACAAATATACAAAAGATAATTAAAGGATGTTCTATATAGATTGGAAAAATCATAATTTGTACTTCAAAAAATAATTATAAGTAAAGAAAATAACTTCAAAAAGAATTGATCGGAAAATATAAGGGCATTGCTATGCAAATAAAAAGGATTTTAAAAGATTTATCTATTTAAGAGGATTTTGATCATTTTTAGAATAGTTATTTGAAGTGATTTAACTAGAGTGGGATGTGTCCGCACAATATGATGCTTGTGCCCAAACTGATATAAATAATAAACGGCATTTAAGCTATATGTTTCTAAAACTGTAGAATTTTGAATACATTTTAAATATTGTGCTTATTAATGGTTTATTTAAAAAAATGTCTCCCTCAAGATTTGTGACTATTAAAAGGTATTATTGTGTCGGTCCTTATTTAAGACTGAAGACTGTAGTCCCATCCAGTTCAATCTTATCCCAGTCCAGCTCTGGATATCAGTCCTAAAACTTATAAAGTTCTGTCCTTGATCATGTCTTTCAAGTTTTTTTTGTAAATGCCTTTTAACATAAGATACTGTACAATAATTCGTTAAAACATATAAATAAACGAAAATCAAGACTATTATAAAATATAGCACAATCCGGAATAAAAGGTGAAATACTTTTAGTTGGACGTTAACAAAAAAAAAGAAGAAGAAAGTTATGCATTTTTATTAGAAATTATAAAATTCCATTGAGGATGTTTTCTTTTATATTACGTAATTTACATACTATATATTACGTTTTTATTATAATCACATCATCTTTTTTATTGTTCAAAGTAGAGAAGAAGCCTTTCTTCTCTAGTTGTTGATTTAATAAGTTAATCACGTTCCACACTCCCACAAAATGTAATTGTTTTTTTTTAATACATTGACGGATGAAGCAAATTCTACGTTCGTTTTCAAAATACTTGGCAGCAACCCCAATAGTTTCGTTTTGTACTTTGTATTTAAATCATCCTTCAATTGGCATAAAAACCTATCCTCTTTCCAGTATTTCCAAAATGTTTGAAATGGATTCTGATTATGAAAAATATAATTATAAAATTTTGTTGTTTATTACAAAATTTCAAGAATAAAAAAATAAAAATGTTATTTCAAGCTAGCCAAACAGCAAAAATAAAAGGTAATAATAAAAAATAAAATAAAAAATAAGGCCCCATCACGGCTTTAGTCCCTCCTTCGATATACAGTTGAGCCCAAAACTATTCTTTCCTTCACAAACCAAGAAAACACAATTAGTTTTGCACGTTGGATCTACAAACTCTTTTAGAATATCCATGGTAAATCAAAAACTACTATTAACAAACAATTATAATAATTTATTCATTTTTCGGAGTAAATGAACAAAATATCATTTTTGGCGTTTCATAAGTATTCATACCCAAAGAACAAGTTGACTGAATACTTTGTCAAAATGCCTCTGGCTTTCTTCAAATATTTAATAGGCTTGGGATAAGTCCTTACCAAATTGAAACAAACACTGGGACCAATTTTAGGCCACTCTTCTCGACAGAATCTTCAGAGGTCATCGAGATTTGTTGGATGTCTTTCCCACACTACTATTTTCAATGTAGTCCATAGATTCTCGATAGGGTTAAGGTCAGAATTTTGGACTTAGCAGTCTATGACCCTAACCTTATGCGTATTGAACAAATATTGAACTTTTTTGGATGTATGCTTAACCACAAATGTCTTCCAAACTTAAGTATCTTTGCTGATTGATACAGATGCATTTCAAGAATCTCGATGTAGTCTTCCTTTTTTATGGTGCCATCAGTTTTTTGAACTTTTCCACTTCAATTGGAAGCAAAAAAAAACCCGAAATCATGATGCTTCCCCCCACCGTGTTTCACTGTTGGAATTGTGTTTTTGGATTTGAAGGCTTGCCCATTCTTTCGCCAAATGTGCCAATACTGGTTGTGCCCAAACAACACCACCTTTGTCATATCTGACCACAACAAAGTGCGCCAGAAGTTGAATGCATCATCTTTGTGGTGATTGGCATACTTCAGCCTGCCCTTTATGTGCCCACTCTTGAGGAAGGGAGTTTTTCTTGGCACACAACCCCAGAACCCATTCTTGTGCAAAATCTTCTGCACAGCTGATCGTCCAACCAAAACTCCTGTTGCTTTCAACCCTTCGGGATGGATTTAACAGTTTTTGCTGGATTCATGGCAGCCTCAGGGACTGCATATCTTAATTCCTTTGAGCTAAGCTTGGACTTTCTACCATGTCAAGGAAGATTATTGATATGGCCAGTTCTTTTGAATTTGGTAATGAAGCTTTGGAAAGAGGATTTTGAAATGGAAAACTTCACAGAAATATTTTTGTAATTATCACCTTGATTATGGTAATTGACTACAAGGTAGCGGGAAATCGTCACTGTACTCCTTGGTTTTGGTCATGTTGAGTGTTGAATATGACTGAAGCAAGAAATTGACTCCTCACATTTTTATACCTCAAAAGATAGCTCAACAAAATTCTTGATCTGTCGAGTACTTTATAGAAGTCTCTAAATCTTTCAAGTGCTTACCATGATAAAAAAATGTGTTTTTTATTTTTACCTTCTTGGAGGTGTATTAATACTTTTGAAACAAGCAAAAAAAAAAAAAAAAATGTGAGCCATAAAAATATATTTAATATAAGAAGGTGATATTTTTAGTCAATAAATAGTAATTATTATCAAAAACTTTACAAAAAAGAAAATTAAAAACTATTGTTCAGGATTTCCGATATATATGGCAAATATTGAACGGGTACGAATACTTTTGGGCTCAACTGTATATCTGGTAACAAGACTGGTTCTACGTATATAAAAAATGTGTTTTAAGAAATTAGAATTAACTTTTTTATATCCAATGGAGCTTAATCTTAAGAATTATATCGTTTTAAAATCAATTGAGTCTGTATAAATTTTTTGATAGTAAGATTTAATTCAACTTCATCATGTACTTTCTATAAGAATTAATTAATTTTTTTTAATAGGCAAGAAGAGAAACGCTCTTAGGTATTATTCAAAAAATTGATTAATTCATTAATAATTTAAAGGCAACAAAAAAGGTAAAAGTTAGTTACTTCCTTTGAAAGTAGGATTGAACTTATACTTATAGATTAATAAAATATCAAAATCGAATAAAGTGCTCTTTTTGTATCTGCAATTTGAAGATTTTTTTAATTTTTCAAAGTTATTATGAACATGGTTTTATTTTTGAAGAGAAAACAATCAGTATAAAATAATCACTAGTGTTTAAAAGACGTTGGTTGTAGAGTTATAAGTGTAACTCCCTGGTGGACTCGGAGTAAAATTGAGGATCGAAATCGGAGTAAAATCTTATAGCAGCTTGAAGTTTTGCTGCTCTTCTACAAAATATTTTTTATTTTATCAGGGTGACCAAGTTTTTGGTTTCTTTTGAACATACTGCCAGATCATATTATTTGCATCTTTACCTATGTGTACTTATTCTTAAAACATAATACATATTACACAATTTATACAAATATACAGGTAAGTTTTTTTCTATTAAAACTCCTTTAAATTACTCTAGCCAATAATATCTAAGTAAGAGAGAAAATAAGAAGCGCCACAAAACCCCTAACATTTAAACTACATTATTTGTGAAGGAGGAATAAATCAAACTATTTAGCACGCCTTTGTGCAAGTATTTTGTGTGATAAACTTTAGTCTGAATAGTGATATACTGTGGCGTTGCAATCCTCTTTTTTAGGGCTAATCCAATTTGATTTTTTTAAGTTATTTGGATATCATTTATGTTCTTTAGAAAAGGTTTGCGTTCCTCAATCGATAGATATCATCTTCTTTAATTATACAGGCACTCTTTAACATCCAAGTATGTTATTTCATCATCCATGGGCTCAAATACCTATAAGTAACTCTATTTCGTTTATGGAATGATTGTCTACTTCTATAGAAACTGATGAGTTTGATTAAGGGAATCTGTACAATACCAAGTGCAAGTTACTGCACTCAAAGAACATTAGTTTACTATCTGCTGATCATCAAAGTTTCAGCTGTTATGGAGGCGTAGTTGTTATGTAACAGTTGTTTGAGTGAGTTGATGTGAGTATTTTTGTGAATATGGACAAAATCTTTGTTTTTGAAAGTCTAACCATTAAATAGGTTCAAACAATAGTAGATATATAAAGGCTTGTTGAGTTAAAATTGGACGCATCAAGGTAACTAGGAGTAATTGAGCCAAAAACACAAAGTGTCTCGTGAACAATTATTTGCAGAGGAAAAAAATGAGTGTTATTTAGACAAGTTACTGTGATGGGAGATTCGAGTGGGAGAAGTGTGTAGAGTTACGAGGAAGCATTGTTAAAAAATAAAGAATTATATTCTGAAAAAATGTCTTGTATCTTTTTTAGGTTGGAAACTTTTTAGACCACCCCTCGTATATCTTTTATTATAAATACCCTGACATAAGTATCAATATCAGGGTATTATGACATCTTAATTAGTCGTATAATTTTTATATACTCTTTCTTCCACGTTTCTATTATTTTCTTGGTCGTTTTGGATCTCTTTTAATTGTTTGTGTTTACGTCACCTCGTCAAACACAACTTCAATGTCAATTTTTGGTGGAGCATCGGGCAAAGGGGCAAAGTAGAACTATGAAATCATAATTCTACTTGGCCTGGTCTCTATTGCCCTATTTCCGTTTTGCCTTTTTTTAATTTTTGTTGGATAAACTCTGCCCTTTTTCCCCATTGCTACAATTTTGTGCGCCACTCGCCTAGTTAGACTGGGATGCTGTCAAAGAAGTTCAACCGTCGGAATCTGTATCTTTACCAACCAAGGACTGAATTACCAATAAAGTGGAAGAGCTGATATCGTTTTGGATCAAAAACTTTCAAGAGAATATGAATATATTTCATTCATGAATTACTCTTAGATTTTTAAGAGGTTTAAAGGAAGTTATCAAACATTTCTTACTACGATAGTCAAGATAATTTTTATTGAGGAAGAATTACTTAATAGATAAATAAAGTCGACACCAACATCTATCAAGAATTTCTCTTCATACAATTTAAAGATAATATATTTATCAGATACCTCTACTCTCTTGTGCAATGGAAGCAACTATCGATGGTTTAATCATTTATTTTAAATTTCTAAGCAATTTTGAGTTTCTTAATCTTTATTCATACTTCTTATCAGTTTACGATTATATTTTTCTTCCTAGAATGGGAATATTTCCTACATATATATCCAGATGGTCATTTTAAATTTATTTTTGCATATTGAAATTAAATTAAATTAATTTATTTAACCTATATTTTTTTATTTAGTTAGATTTATAGTTACTTATTTTAGAGTCCATGGGTTGTGGTTAATTACACATTAGTTTATTTAAGTTTATTTGATCACTTGTTTTGGTATTATAATATTAGCAAAGATTAATCTTGTCGTTACTTTTGATTTCCATACTATGCATACATTTTTATAATTAAGGAAGATAAAGTGCATCAGGAAAGAGATAATGAGGATTCCAAATGTTCTTTAAATATTTGATTTGAAATTGATAAGACTATTTTGGAACCTTAATTAAGACTTTTTTAATTTCCCTAACTTTTATCATTAATTATTTAATTGTTGAGCAAGGAATTTTAAGATATAGAATTAGTGTTGAAAATGGGGGGGATTTTTTTAGCTCGCCCGTTTTTTTGGTTTTTTTTTGAGTTGGCAAACAGACGACTTCATTTCCTTTTCTTATGATGTTGTCATTATTATTTAATTCCTAAGGAGTAAAATTCATTTTATCCTTCATATAAAATGTCATTGATATACACGAAATAGGATTGAACATTTGCATGTGTACAGAAAAGACAGAGATTAATCCAGAGGATTTGTTGTGGAGCTATCAGTGAAACTCCATGTTGCACTTAGAGTAGAATTGAGGATCGACATTGGAGATATTCTTGCCTATCTTTTAGCTATATACAAAGTGAGATTTTAGTATATTCATTTCCTCTCACGCTTCTTGCAGCTGATCTAGTGTCGAATATATTTATTTCCCTTCTATTCATGTTGTTGTTATTGATTAGGTAAAATTGAGTTATCTATCTTAATTTGTTACAAAGTTAAGGTCAATTATGCCTTTTTACCTCCGCCAACAAATTTGAAAAAGAGGTTATGTCTTTGTTTATGTTTGCTGGTCACCATTATAACGGGAAAAATAACATATCAATTTCACTGCACTTAGTACGATGATCATATGTGGTCACAGTAAGAAACCATATAATTTTGAGAAGTCAAGCTAACACAAACGTAAAAAATTTATAAATAATCCTAATTTGCGAACAAATTGAGATACATAATTCAACTTAATTTTAGATGGAGTTTTTACACTCTACCGAGTGCCCATTCTAGTGATCTTATTATGACAATTAATTTTTGCTACTTTAAGTACCCATAAAGGATTGGTTACTAATTTTATGATTCGGACCACTAAAAATCATTTTGGTATTCAGGGAAAGACAAATTCATCACGTCATGTGTATAAAAGCCAACGATAGGGGCAATAGGTTCACCTTCCAGCAGAACTCAGCCCCCACTCATAAGGCCAAGAAGACCCTCGACTTGGTCAAGGAGGAAAACGTCGACTTCTGGTGACCCCAGACTTGACCCTCTAACTCTCCCGATTTGAACCCTATGGACTACTTCTTTTTGGGGGGAGTTAGATAGGCAAGTATGCTCGAGGCTCCACAACAGTTTGGCCGACCTCAAGAAATCGATTGTGAAGTACTGGGACAAGGGTGGACACATCGAATAATCCTTTTCTACATCGAGGGATGAACAATTTTTTTTAAAAAGAAAATATCTGTAAAAATTAAAATTTCAGGAGTTATAACCCATGAAAAAATTTCCGAATTTACCAGCACATCCCTGCAAGTGATTGATCTTCACTGCCTCTTTCTGTCTTGCTGTCAATTTGAAAGTCATGCAGTTTGATATACTGAGGGTAAATACCAAATTTCATATTAATTGGCAAATATCTAACGTTGGCCCTTTCTTATTTTCGATCCGTGTTATTTTCAAAAAAAAAAAAAATGCTTTGTTCGTTTTGGTCTCTCTCTCAGGAATAATATTTCAGTCACAGCCTTGACAGAGATAACGTCAGCAGTGATCAAAGCAAGCAACGCTGACGTAAAGCATATTTATTTAAGTTATGCTCAAGCCTACAAATATCGCACTGAAACCGTTAATAGTTTTGCAAAACAAATAAGAAGTTCCTGGATACCTCTATCCATTTCACTAGGATGGAAAACTCATGGAAACTCTTGAAAATCCTAATTGCTTGGAAGAAAGATTGCTCATGCTTGTTTCGAGAATTGGTGGAGCTAAATTACTTGTTGTTCCTCCATCACAACACAAAACAATTGATTTACTCAGCTAGATAATTGCAAGCACTACTTTTAATTTATTGAATGATTCGAAATGTACAAAAATGTTAGGGAAATGGTTTTTGACATAGCAGCATCGAACACTGGGAAGCTATCTCCGACTTGCATATTTATTCAACGACTGTTGAAGAGATAGTTGTTTCACGCTTGCTTTTGGACATCATATTGGAGAAGAATTGCTTTCATATTCTTGTGATGTACTGAAAATTGAAGTATCAAAAAGTCCTGAAGTTTCTTTAGTTAGAAGCTTTGAAATATTAAAACACGAAAAAACAATACTTAGATTAAAAAGAAAAAGGAAAACACAAAAAAAAAAAAAAAATGATAATTTCACTCTGCAAGAAAGCTTTATACTTTGACTATTCAAGAGGGGTTTATAAATAATTAATTCATCTCACACTCGTGTATCTTGGTGACGTACCTCTGAAAAAAAAAATAAAAGACTCGGAGCTTGTCACAATGCATGTTGGAGGGAAGAAAAAATGCTATAGTCAATTAAAATGACACTACTATCAGCTCGAATAAATGTATTTCCTCAAGGAACTATTTTTTACCATGAACATTTGGAAAAATTTAAACAATTGGTATGTTTCTTTGAATATTGTTATATTCCTTGGTGGATGACTCCTCAATCTTCAACTTCCGCTCCTATAAATGATTTAAATCAAAATCCTTTTATCCTAAAATATAAAAATGTACAACCAACTTTGTTAGAAGTAGCTATTACACCAAAGGGGGTGCATATGTGCTATTTTACAGAATAATTTGTTCCATTAACATTGAGTCAATCAAAGAAGCGGCAAAAATAAGAACTACGAGCAACATGCTCGAAATGGAATACACATTGAAATGCACAAACATACATGAAAGTGGGTTTGGAAAACCGAAATTTACACTTGCACCTAAAGAAAATATGACTAATTTGTCAGAATTCATTGGGTCAATCACTATTTAGTCACATCAAAAAAACGAGAAAATCTTTCAAAACATACTACAAGTAGTTGATAATTGTCATGGTCGCATACCAAACTAGTGAAAAAATCAATCAGATAATAAAATATGATATCTAACTCTATGTGATTAAATTTGTATTGAACGAAAATAGCCTGTAAGTTTTAACTACATATTTTATTCTTTCTTAAAATGTATTGTTTATGTTTGCTTGGTAAAAGTAAAATAAAGTAATTAGAACTTTAACAATCAATATGCTACTTACTTAAAATGAAGAGTGAATGTCGGACATAAATTACTATACATACATAGACATTATACATCTATGTATATAGTTTTTGAACTAAATATACTCTTTTTCCAATTCGGTATTAGGTAATATGTCGTATATTTAGCATAATCTGTTTATATACGTGTAGAGTTAAAGTGTGTGTGCGGTCTTTATGGGTGGCTACAGCGTTGAGCCTAGGAGGCTGAAATTTTGCATGGGAGCTTCTTTTGAATCTGGTCAAGGTAAGACGATGGTGCCGATTTTAAGTGGGGTTATATAAGGGGGCTTATACCATACTCAAAAAACACAAGCAATAGAATATTTGATCCATGGATAAAATAAAGTTTGTAGAAATTTCTCTAGAGATTCGTTTGTATATAAATATGACACATAAAAATGTATAGTTTTTTTTACATATTTTTTTTCATTTTCATCAAATGTCAATTTTTAATTAGAAATGTCACAAAACGAAACCTTTTGCACATAAATTTTTAGACTAACATATAAAATAGTATTTTCAATTTCCAGAAAGTTTTATTTGTAAAAATGAACCAGTTATCGATGGTCATTTTTTTTTCTTTGAACACATTATTCTCTATAACTTTTTCTTTTTTTACATGTACTAAAAAAACTTGGTAAGTTTGTGTTTCTCATTGCTATGACAAAAAATGCTATTTATTATATTGTCAAAATTGGTATATAACAGTTTTTTTGCTATTTTCTTGACAAATTTTAATTTTGTAATTTTTGAAAAAGAATAAAATAATCTATACAAATTTTGATATGCTGACATGTTTGAGCACCTCTCAAAGTTTTTGAGTGGGAGCACGCTCAATGTTTTAAATAACGAGCAAGGGTGGGAGCGCACTCATCATTTTGAAAGAGTCCATAAATTGCTCAGATTTTCGCTGATATGCACGGTTGTTCAAAAGTTTAAACCTCTCATTTTACATTGTAATTATTAAGGTGCCAAATCAATCAATTGTGAATCTGATTGCCTGACATTGAAAATAAATTCAATTCTCATCAAAAAGTATAAATAAGGTCAAACCAATTTTAACTCCCTCAGTTGTAAAGTACTTCAAAGTTTTTCTTACCCACAGAAAAATACCAATTCAATTTTATCCACTTCTATCCGGAAAAATATGATTAAGTTCTATAAAATATACAATTAAGAAGGTCTGCGAGACCATAAATGTCAATGATAGGCCAAGATCCGGTCGCCACAGGATTAATCGAATCTGGAAGAATATCAAGATACTTCGACTAAAGATTTATTGGAATCTGAAAAGATCGATGTCCAAAATGCGAGATGAAATTGCAATTATACCGTTGTCATTGTTAAGAACTGTCAGTGAGAAATTTGAAGATGTTGCGCTACAAGTTACGGTACGGTCAAAAGATCAATGTCAGTACCATAGCGAAGAGAGTCAAAAGTTGTCTTAAATTGTTACTAGTTTGTACGCCGAGAACGAAAATTGTTTTCAGCTATGAAAAAAGGTGCAATTTGAATCAAAAATTCAATAGACCAAACAATCCCCTCGTTCGTTTTCCAGCAAAATGGGGCTTTCATTCATACCGGCTGTCAAACTTAAGAATGGTTGTAACAGTACATTCAATTTTGGGACAAATCAATGAGTCCACCTTCAAGTCAAGATGCCAATCCCTGCGATTATTTTGTATAGGGGTATCTAGAGTCGAAGTCCTAACAAATAGATACTCTACGAAATGCTATTAAAGCTTCTTGGGTCGAACTAACCGAAAAATTGATTGTACAGCATGCAACTCATTTCAATGTCGATTATCATCAAAAGTTTCGAATGATGGCGGAGATATATAATAAGTCATAAATAAAATTAATTGCTATAAATATACTTATAGACCTTTACTAAAACTAAATTTAGAGATATATATTTTATGATAAAATAATTACTGCGTTGAACAATGAGGCTTAAAACTTTTGTACAACGCTATTTATAAGTTTGCATTACTTTTTTGTTTCTATATCTTATGGGAAAATATATAAAAATGTGAGAGGTAAAGAATAATTTTAATAATTGCGAGAATAGAGGGTTTAATTTATGTCTCAAGATAAGCAAAAATCTTTTTTCCCATGCTATATCTATGACTCTACAGTTTGGGTTGACCTCTCATGTAGTTGGCCACTCTAAGAAGACTCAGATATCGGTTCCCTCGGAAACACCGCCAGTTCCTTCCTATATGGAGATAATTTGTGTAAACGAATTTTTTAAAAACGAAATACGATTTTTTTATACTTTTATCTAGTAAATTGACATAAGAACTCAAAACCTCACGCAAGCATAGCTTCAAAATACCTTTGTTCAAGCTCAAGCTAATTATCAGGCTTAACTGGATGAGATTGCACAACACTTTGTAAATACACGACCCATCAGACAGTGGTTCTCAAACATTTTGTGCCAAAGGTAAACTATTGAATGCCGTCTTATTAATTAAGGAACTCTAGTCCTGAACATGTTTAAATTAGAACAACACAGTAATACTCAAATTAACGAAAGGGAATTGGTACTCTCTACAAGTAACCTAATTAATTACCAGTCCGAACATTCCAATTTTAGTACTATAAACTATACTATTTAAATATTGGTACCATAAGTCAAAAGGACTCAAGGGAATCAGTGCTTAAGTATGTTTTTATCTTTTATATTAATCAAGCAAAGTTTATCTCTATATTTGTACACTCTTGGGTATTTGTAATAACATCAACTCATGCTTCTTTGAATCTAAAGGGATGTTCCTTAATGAAATTAGAGTATTTCATTATGTGCCCATGATATAAAATTTGACTGAATGAAGTAAAACATCTTCTCTTTTGCAAAATCTTGCTATTTTTCGTGAAAAAGTTTGACTTCATTTAAGAGCCATCTAGTGAGTAATAAATAATGTAGGGATGTATATGGGATGGTATTTGTGTTTAAAGAAATTGTAAGAGGGCAAGGAGAAGAGGGGAGTGAAACATATTAAATTACTGAATTAAGACCACTGTTAATATCAGCAACCAGTTTTACGATTGGGAAGGGGTAGAAAATAAATTACTGCTATGAACATTTAAAATAGCATCATTGCAGAAAAAGTATTATAATTATATTTAAATTAATATATATGTAAAAATTTTATTATTCATTTTTAAATCAATTTACAAACAAAGGTAGACAAGGAGTTTTCTTTAAGAGGGAGATATTAACACCCCCAACACCTATAATTTAACGAAAAAAGAAGAAGAAGAAGAACATACATGAATAATTTGTCCTTTTTTCGGTGGGTAAACTTATTTTTTTCTTTACATCGATCCCTTCTTTACAAATAGCAATGCAGTCATATTAATTAAATTTCGCAGGGTTTTTGTATGTAGCATCGAGCTTGAATAAAAAAAAAAGTGTACATTTTATATACAGAAAAAAAAGAAGAAAAGAATTTGACTTGAAATGAGGTTTAGCAAGGAAGATCCAGGTAGCACTCTAAAGACTAACATACTCCTTGGCTCTTAACGTTATATTTAAATAATTATCAAGCTGGTATATATTGTTTTATTTTAGATGAGAGAAAACTTAAGTGTTAAGTAATTACGTGAGAGTGTGTTCATAAAAAAACGGAGAGTTACAGTATGGATTTTTTTAGATGAGTTATCTTCTATTTTATTAGAGCAATGCTTATCTTTCTTTTATGTCTAGTAACTCTGCACAATGTCGGGTACAACCGCTAGTCACTAATTAAGTGATTCGTTATGTTTTTGCATCTGCTCTGATTGGCTTTAGATTTGGAGCTTAGAACGTTTTAACAGAAGACCTTACCTTACTAATTTAAAAAATTTCCATCGTATTCTGTTTCAACGGTCGATTTTTTTTACTTCTTTACTACCTTATCACTGTAGTTCTCAACGTTGATTGTCGGTATTGTACGACCTGACTTTGAGCATGTTTTGTTTGTTTCTTTTTAGAGGAAAGATATAGTAAAAGTACGGTTGTGAACATCTTCATTAATACATGTATATTTGGAGATAACTGAAATATTAAATGATACTTATAATGTTGTGTTGATCCTTCTTTATTTGGTCCAGTTCAGTTGAGTCTTAAGACCGCTCCTTAAGACTGTCAGATCTATAACTGATTAAACATAGAAAAAATAAAGTGAGTGACGTCATCAAGGACATAACTTTATATGTTTTAGGATTGCTATTCAGGACTGAACGTGAACGGACCGAGACTGAGCTAGAAAGGACTGCAGTGTTCAGGCATAAATAAGGACGAACACAAAGCTAGATAAATATTGTCGAGCAGTCCTATTCGAGTCTTGTGTGTTGAGTCCAAGTCCCCGCTTCAGTACCTAGTGTTTTAAAATATCGGACATTTTTGAAGTGCCTAATACAAGGACGAGTATGGGAAGTGGGAGACAACCAATTTAAAGTCCCATATTAAGAAGCGATACAACCCAACTTTATAGTCTCCAAATAATGTTTTCACAGCAATTCATCTAGATTGATTTGAGTGTTGTTTCAATAGTCAGAACACTCGAATATATTTATTTCAAAGGATGTTAATCTTTAATTATTATATATATTTGTATAATGTGTATGTACAGGTTGATGAACAAGTTTGTGAAAAATTGTTTTAGTTTATAAATTCAATGTACATTTATAATTTTTATTTTAAATATATATTTCATCCAAAAGTAATTGCATACTTAATCAAAGAAACAAGTAAAAATAAGTAAAATAACAACATTCATAGAGGCGTTCGGACTTTCTCGTTGGGATGATCTCCTTCTTTCGAGCTTTTTATACGAGGTATTACTGGCAAATTAAAAAGCTTTGTAATATTTTTGTGTCCATTAAAAAGTAAAGTTCTTTTTTAAAATAGTCTACTGATAACAAGTCAAACATGAGACGGCTCTTCAGTATATCTAAGGACTTCATTCTTCCATCCATTTTACAGAACATAATAAAAATTTAATATGGCTCCAAAGATTTCTTCCGATAGCCGCCCTTCTCCCTCCTTCATTGGGTCCAAAAATAAATGTCCAAAACTATTCCTACAAAGTGAAATTCCCTAAAATCATTGTCTTAAGCTTTCTAAAATCTATTGTTTTCCCACAATCCGAAAAATATGTTACTATGAGTCCAGTTTTCTACATTCAAAGGCGCATAACTTTTCTTCCTGTAAAATAATTGCACAGTATATAATTTGTATTAATTTGAGTTTGTACGTTTCTATACACTCCATCCCCAACACTTTTCAGAGATGTAATTTTTTTAAAAATCTTCTCCATCCTTCTCTCCCAAGCCGGCACAATACATTTATTAAAAAGACACAATGTAGTTCTAAATTTGTAAAAACTTCTTATAAAGTTGATTTGAGATACAACTCTTCGTATTGCTGAAGGTAGTGTTAGGTTAAAAGATGTTTGCATTGCTCTGTTAATAGGAATCTTCAGCTTTTTAAGTAATATGGCTTCTTGGTATGCTGTGTATTTATTGGGAATCTCATCTTTTAGTCCCATCAGCTGGTAATGATCGCTCAGGATATTGCTAAAAATTATTTTCTTTTCTATAGCAGTTTTTTTTGCAGCTCCAACACTCTTTTTTCATCTTCTACTTACCAGTAGTGCTCCTACCCTTATGGGTTTTTCGTAACAGCTTCCAACTCATATATAAGTTCCTTCTAAAATATTCAATGTCCATGTCCTTAAATTAAGATAATCAGAGTAAATATTCTGAACCGAATAATAATTCTAGCTTAAAAGAAGGTGTATTTCCTAAATGGGTTATCCCTTGAACTTCTTCTTTTAAAACTCTGATTAGCATTTTTCGAAAAAAAAATCCCGATAATGTTCTCCGGCAAGTTCAACACGAAGCCGTCAATATGTACACCTTGGAACTTTATTCCTTTCCTGTGGGAAACAAAATTATTCTGGTATACTGAAATTTTTGCCCCTAACTTGTAATTCCCTTCCAGTCGCCCGTCAGGTAATAAATGAACTTTGAGCTCACACAAAAATTTCACCAACATAACCTTTTTGGCATAGTTCCTGTTTGAAGTTTTTTTGATTTTTCTTGCATGTTTCTCAATTTTGCACAACTTTTTTCCAAATATATCATATCTATGACTGATTTTGTGAATGTTATTCCCAACTTTTTTATGCCGTCCACAATTGCAATACATGCCATTGATTAAAAAAAGAAAAAAAAGAAAAAGAAGCTTGCTCCAATATTTAAAATTAATGTTTTCTTGTAGTTGATTTCCAGATTGCAAAAATGGTCACATTTGAGGAAAAAATGAAAAAAAAAAAACCCCAGTTGTTTTAATAGCAAGGTTGCGGAGTCGGTACATAAAATTCCCCAATCCGACTCCAACTCTGACTCCAGTATTTTGAACGTCACCGACTCCTAAACACGTTATTATTTTTTAGTAATATGTTTTATAGCCAATATAAGTTCAATTGAGTCATTGGAGTCTATATACTTTCAAATAGATTTAAATATAAGATATTTAACTAGAAACAAGAAATGAAATTGATGGAAATCTATCTATTGCATCGGATATAATTTTTGGACTCATAACCGAGAATTGACAATACAGACAACATCTCACTGCAACGTTACACTTTTTTCTGATGACCTTGACTATTCACAAGTCGAATGAACTAACATGGCTAGAGGCTATGCTCGACCCAATATAATAATTTAGACATTGTCGTAGTTAATTTGTTGTCTACACTACTAAATGGAGATTGTAAAACCATGTAACAAACATATTTTTAATACATATTAATGTCAGATATTTAATAAAGCTGGGCATTAAAATGATATATATTTGATAGACAGAAACGTTTAAGTCTTTTTTTTATGTTGTTCTCATTTTGACATGAAAATGTTCACTATTTTGCTTATTATTTATTAATAAAGAACAATAAGTTTTTATTTTTATAAAGCTTGGTTGCTTAGGTCCCCAAAATGACTGACATCACATGAAAACACTCCATTACTACAGGGTTTGTCAACAAAAAGTGGACTCTTAATTAATGTTAATTTTCTCATTAATATAGGAAGGTTTAGTAATTATTTCAGCCATCCATTTTGCAATAACAAATTATAATAAAAATCATCTCGTCATCATGACTGAGCAAAGAGCGAAAATCCAACACATCTCAGATCTCTTAGATGTGGAAGTTGAGGTGGCAAGGATTAGAAGTGCTGTAAGAGCCTGGTATTCAAGGCGGCCATGATGAGGAATGATGAAGAAGACCTCTCCAGGAAAACAAGAAGTCTAGGCACAATTTAAAGGGGGATCTGGAGTTCCTATCCAGCTGGGATAAGAAAATCAAGGAGGACCCTCCCCAAAATTGATGAATTACCTCGCCAACGACATTTTCGTGGCTGTTAGGAGGATTAGCATGGTTGAGATGAGTGAATTGGGATTGTCCTCATACACACAACAAGGATCCCACACAGCCTTCTAACATGAGGCTCCTGATGTAAAGGTGCAAAGAGATGTGGCCTTTTCATCACCAGATTTGAACCCGCTGGACTTTGCCTTGTGGATCACTTTGGAGAAGGAAACCAAAAAAACTCCACGCCTAAATGTGTACTCTTAAAAGCCACTATTGTGGCTGTGTGGGACAACTTTTTTAAGGACTTTGTCACTGCAAGGCCATCCAGTGACGTGTAAGAGCTGTGAATGATACTGAAGATATTCATATTGAGAGACCATGTTCGCAGGGGTATTTTTTGACTAGTTTTGTGAAAAGTATTTTTTTTGTTACTATTGAAAAAAAAAAGAAAACAAATATTGCAGTATTTCTAAAGAAGCCTCTCAAGTCTACGTTTGGCTGCCCAACCCTGTAGATAGCCTACTTTTTTTTCTTTTCTTTTATTAGTAGAACATGAAAAAAATAATAATAATTCAATAAGTTTAATTAAATTGTAAGCCATGAAATAAATTGAAAGAAAAATTAATACGTATTTTTGTTGTTATTCCTTGATTAATTTATAAATGAATATGTAGAAAAATATTTTGAACTGCATATAAAAGGAAATTATACTCATATTATTAAATGCAAATTACATTTTGGATGGCATTACAAAATGAGGTACAACTTTTTAATTAATCTGAGAGGAGGAATCCAAGTTGTTAGTAAATTATAAGTTGGCATACATCTATCCTTTTGATTGACTAAAAAACTAGTAAAGTTCAATTATCAAATATTTCTATTAAAAAGAAAATATATAAAAAGTCAAGAATTACACTAAGCAAAGTCTTGTTGCCTACAGTTATACCCTTTCGGGGGGTAGTTTTTTCTTCTTTTAGTTACGATAAAATTTATATTTTCCAACCCAAGTCCAATATATATAAAACAGAGATCCATCAATCTTTCGATCTTAATCCTTTGTTCGTGAACTGGGATTTTCTACTCCCCAATTTTAAAGTGAAATTTTACTTTCTTGAAAATAGATTTTAAAGCTGAAAACCGCATTAATATGCTCCTGAAACATCTATATGAATAAATGCAACTTTGTATTTTTGAGGAACTATTTCTAAATTTTGATTTTGTAAATTTGTTCAATTTTAAGCGGTTCTTTTGGTTTGTCTATTTCCTTTTTTTTAATTTAAGGTATACCTTTTGCTACAAATTTAATATCCACTGTAATCCCATACACTGCACTCAATCTCATCGAAGTTAGTCAATAAATTTTTACTATCAAAAGTTCGTAAAAAGTAATTAATATTTAATAACAGTTTTTATCGAAAATAAAATTATAATATTTTAACTATAATTATCATTTGCATATATTATGTAAAAGAGGAATATTAAATACAACTGGAAGTACATCTTAAAATTGCCTTCACTTTCTTTCCACACAATAAGGCTGACACAATGTATCTTTGTTTTATAAATTATAATAAAGGAAAACGTAGTTCACAAAAGTTAAGTCATTTGTTTTGTTATTATTTAATTAATAATGGTGTACAAGTATTCTGCTCCTGGATGCAAGCAGGGATATGACGGCATTACTAAGGATCAGGATGTGAGATTTCCTAAATTCCCCATGAAATACTCCAAAAATCTAACAAAATGGCTTACGGCCTGTCTAAGAGATACGATTAACTAGACACCAACAGCAAATTCAAGTCTGATTTTTAGAGCGATTTTGTCCCCTAATCTTTAGATCAATCCCATAATAAAGGAAAATCATTCCAACGAACGTAAGCAATTCTCTTCAATAATATAAAATTGCTTCATTCTTACGAATCTCTGAGACGGCTTGTTTTTTGCTTCATTTCCTTTAAAATATTTTTAGAAGCACTTTGTAATGCTTGTCAAATGTATGGACAAGAAATTATAGCATTTATTTCAAACTCTAAATTATGCACTTTAATATTGCAATTTCTTCCCTTGTAATTTTAGTAATCAATAATACTTATAAATGATATAAATTCACAGGCGGTTGACAGATGATGCCATCCCACTAAGGTGACCAAATCTGCCAAGCTATCTCTCATTACCATCATCACCTCCAATAACAACATATGCATCAACTAGCACGAAAAGAGTGTGTTTGGAGAATGATCTGGAGTATGCAATGTTTATGGAAGAGACCATTCTGTCAGCACAAGATCTCTATGACAAACTCTCTTCGGAATCATTGCCCTCGGGGTTTTTGTTGCTTAAAACTCCAAAAGATGCATTTGTCAAAGATATGCATTCAAATATGAAAGGGTTAGATATTGCAGTTTCCTGAAGGTGGAAGAAGACATATCCTTCAGGATCTTCTGTAACAACATCGAAATAAATAAGAGCTTAGTATCACACTGTATAAATTCAGCCACTAAAACTAACTCTTGTACTGAAGCTATCAACATTGCAGCTTTTCTGGGCTCCACGGACAGAGAAAGAAACATATGACATGTTATAACAAATTGTTTAATATATATTTTCTTTTTCTCCTTTTTTTCTCTCTCTCTTTTCTTCTTCTATGTCTTTGTTTCTATCTCTTCTACCTGAGGCATAGGAATACTTATGCACTTTTATTATGATATCAATTCAAAAATGAGTTTTTTCCTTGAAACATTGTCGTGGCCTTATCTCAAATTGACAACGATATAGAGCGTTTTTGGAGAGGCTCTTTTTTTGAAATTAAAGTTCATTCTTTTAGCTATTCATTGCTATACTTTTAAACTTTTTGAATCTATTCGTCTTGAAGCTAGAGTCTCTGAATAAAAAGCACCAATTTTCCGCTTTATACAAAGATAACTCAAGTTAAAAGTATGATGCAGACATTTTAAAAATGGTTTTAGAATTTTTTAAGCCTTTTTCTGAAGGCCACGAGCCTATGATAGAAAAAGTAAGGCCATATTTGGAATTAAGGTATTAAACTCTACTAAGTTGAGTATATAATGTTTTTGTACCATTTTTGCTATTGGACAGTGTTATTGGAGCGGTAAGACATGCTTAGACACAATGTGTATATGTACACTTTCTATAAGAAATAAACAAAATCTTCGTAAATGTATTTCGAGTTTGTTCCTATTTTTGATGGGTTTATGAATATATTTGTGTAATCAGATTAATTTTTGTATTGTTTAGTTCCATTGAAAAGCTTCACAATAGAGTAATCACGAACACTGAGCTATTGTGTTTCTAAACAAGCATAAGTGCATAAATTTTATTAAGTGCACTATATTTATGAAAACCTTTTCCTATCTATTCAACTTAGTGTTAGAGAAGGATTGATCATGCGTTTCCTTATATCATATTATCAATTTTTTGGGTTGTTTTTCAGCAAAGTATAAAGTCATAAGAGATTTAATTTTCTGTTGTAGCCCGTATTTTTTTTTTTTTTTTAATTCAACTACAATTGAAAACAATATTCTGCCAAAATTAAAACAAAATCAGGTTTGCTGCTTGGCAGGTGCACCATTTTGAAGGCCACACAAGAGCCCCAAATCTTTATTCTCATTAAAATAAGAGTATGATTGAATATAAGTTCAAGTTTTTTTTCTTTTGCATCTTATGACGTATTTTTTTTTTGTAAATCAAGCAATTGCGAGCAAAATTATGGCCTTCTGAACAACACTAGTCCAACACATTAATCCCAAGTTTGAGTTAGCCTAGAACGACCCAAGTGAGACACAGAACCCCTTCACATACTTTCTTATTTCATATAGAAAATACAACTCACCAAAAATAATCAAAATTGGTGATGGTCATGCCGTGAGGGTGTCTACACTTGACCTGGAATGACCAAAGATAAATATTTACCTTTATGCGGTAAAATTGTTTGTCCGTAGGAGAATTGAAGCTCATGGAGGTCTTGCTGAAAATTAATGTGGTATAACTATTTATGCTTTTAAAATGTACGAAAAAACTTGTCATATTGCATTTTTTCAGAGTCTGAATGAAGTCATAGTTTTTTATAATTGTAATACCGGACCCTGTACATACATTTCGATTTTATTGAAGTAACACCGTGATCCAAAGCTTGTTGACTAAAATGTGTAACTATGGGAAGCCCAATGTTTTATTTATAATGTTCATTGAATCATAATTGAAAATAAAAAAACGGAAATTTTACAGTTTTGTTTTGAATTTGAGATGTTCAGAAAATTTACACCTTAATTTATGATTGTAAGATATAGTTCATTGAACATTACAGAGTAGTGAGCCAAAACTTGCAGTAGCATGACTAAATTACAAAAAAATTTCTTTTTTATATAATCAAGAAAATAAGATTTAAAACCAATTTCAATAGGTGGAAACAGTATATTAAGTGATACTTTTTATTCCATCTGTTCTCCTTCATAAGCAATAACAGGCTACACACGCCGTCGAACAGATTGGCAGCTCTGGTCGATGATCCGTGTTCATGGGGTACACTTTTATCATGATGACAGTTCGAAGAGAATTCAAATTTAAATGAGAGGTGCAGCAGTCTTCCTCCAGACGATGCCAATTGGAAAGTCCAGAACGGAAAAAAAATAGTAAATATCATTTATGGCAATTGTAAGCAGGAATACAAACCTACCAATACTTTTTTCGTTCTCGCAAAAACAAAAAAGATATGGAGAATAATCTTGTCGAAAAAATAACCCTCGATAACTGTACCATTTTACATTTATTGTAAAAATTATTTAATGAAATGTTCTGGAAATTGAAAAAATCACTTTTTAAATTTTGAATCTAAAATTTATGTACAAAATGGATCGTTTTGTGGCATTTCTGCTTAACAATTGAAAGTTGACGTTTGATGAAAAAGACAAAAAATGAAAAATTATTCTTAAATGTTTTATAGTTTTTCAGTCTTAAATTTATATGCAAACGAATCTCCAAATAAATTTTTACAAACTTTATTTTCTTTACGAATCCAAAATTTCATTAGAAGTTCATTCTTTTGGCCATGAAAAAAAAAAAAGTTATTAATTTTACCGATTTCTTTTTTTTTCCCCCATATCTTTTTTATTTTTAAAACGTTCTTTTTCGTAAAGTTATTTTCTTGAGAAGTCATTCACTTTTTGATTCATAACTCAATCCCCAATCTAGTCTCCTTGAACTCCAAAAAACAGGTTTTATGTTTTGGGTATAACATTAGATCCCCTTATATACCCCCCCCCCAAACTGGCACCCCGTCTTAGCCTGTCCAGGTACAAAATAGGCACCCATGCGAAAATTTTGGCCTCCTAACTTCAACGGTATGGGCGTACATAAAGGAAACACACATTCACACAAACTCTATTTACATATTTTATCCATTATCTATAAAAGAGTTGAATAAAAACAATTTATTTTAATTTATACTAATGCAAATTTTGCAGGTGTTCAAAAATTCCCTCTAACTTTTTAAATATTATGGCTGTTTGAAATAATTGCTGAGCAATGTTTTACCCCTTAAAAGATTGATCTATTTTTTAAATACATATCAATTTCTTGGGGAAACAAATTTTATAAAATAACATTTATTGATTGTAAAATAACCACATCGGAGATAATATACGTATAAGAAATAGGGTGGTAGTCCATATTCCAGAGAAAAAACATCTCAGATGTCGATACTTGATTTTTGAGAGAGGGGATTGAAGTTATTAATTATCATCAAGCTGTTGCAAGAAAATAAACATGATGAGCTCAAAAACCCATGGATTCTATATCAGCGATTTGATGGATCCTCTGGGAATGCTAAATCTTTAAAATAGATGAGGAATCCCTTTCGTTCATCCCTGTTGTAGCAATCATGATCATGGATTCAGATTGTTCCAAGAGTCTCTCAAGTTTATGGACTCCCTCCACTTCATATTCCCGATCTAATCTAATTTGTCGACTTGACATATTGAGAACTCATTATTCACTCATTATTTATAGAATATAACCGCGGTACTCTAACAGTAACAGCCAAGGAAGGAGATATATAACCACTCTTGGTAACAGTTATACTCTTTGACGTCACTATTAAAAAGTGTGATGGAAGTCAAATATTAGTGGGAAATGCGTCATGGTATAACCTTGGATAATATCCAGGGGCACCCACAGAGTGGGGCATTACCATTTTTTATGGAATTTTTGATTTTTTTCGAAAAAATTCAGCCCCCCCCTTGTTACCTCTATTGTGATACATTATTTGGTTATGTTACAAAATGCCGATTCTAGCACTTTTTTCTTGGTTTATATACTGTATTTCACTGTTAAAATACGGAGAGGGAAAATCTTGGAGGAGGCGTGGTCGGAAGTCTAGAAGTGTTTTGAGAAGCCCCATAGAAATTGTGGATTTTCTTTATTTAAATGGGGAAAATCAATTTGACGTAAATTAAATTGAATGCAGATAAGAACGTTCTTAATCTTTCACCCAGTTTAATTTTTTTTTCAATTCCTTGTTTCGTTTAATTAACCCATTTGATGGAAAATAAGTCATTTCAAAACAGTCTTCAAAACTACAAATAAGGTGTAATGAATTAAATAAAAGTAGTAATGGAGACTTACACATTTATTTATGTAGTATCTTGTAAAGATGTTAATTAATTAGTTAATGCGAAATACATAAAGTTTAACCCGATATCTTCAATCTTTACTACTGCGCTATCTGAAAGTACTTTGTCTTAATTTTTAATCTTTATTTTTCTTTCTTCTTTCTTCAATAATTATCATTTATTGTCTGGAGAGCGTGGAAAGATATTCATATACTCGAATTTTATATCATACAATTCAATTGCAAGTATTTAATAGTATTATATTTTGCAACAATTTTTTTAATTTTTAAGAAAGTTGTGTTATTTTGTTTAAATATCATATTTTCTAAGATCAGAGATTTTGGTATAGTTTATAACATAAAAAGTAGGGGAAAAAAGGAAGGGAAGACATTTCGTTTGATAAATTATTCATAACTTCCTTAATATTGGTTCTAGAAACATGATTTTGTTTTTAAAATGTCTTTTTTACCATTATCTATTAGATAAAAAAGGTTTAAAGGAAAAATTGAATTTGAATTTTATTTTTTTGTAACCTACCTACGAGATATAGTCAGGAATTAAAACAATGCTGATTCTCAATTTTACTCCAAGTCTATCATGGAATTAAATTTATTACTCCTCAACAATTCCTCAATTTTACTTTTCGTCTTTTACGCAGTAGATATTACTTTGTATTTAAATGTTCTGTCTTCAAAAATCAGAGAACCACTCAATGATCAAAAATTGAGAAAATATAAACACCTATTCAGGCAGAAACTACAAAAAGCTACTTTCTCTTCCATTATGTCCCGAAAGAGAGTCATAGGATCCAAACATGCTTACAAAAACTGGATAATTACTTAACCATAAAAAATGTATATACTATTGTTGTGATGAAAAGGGAAAATATATTAATAATTTGGCTTCTTATGATTAAATGATATGACATTTATAATTCATAGTCAATCTAGGTACATCGTAGATGGATTTGATATCAACCAACTATCTAGGATTTCGAAAATAAAAAGATCATATTTCAATGAAGATTCCCTTATTTTTTATCCATTTAAATTAAGATAAGTACACTATATATTTTTCTTTCTTAGTTGCGTGATAATGTGTCTATAAGCAACATCAATAGGGCGCCCTAATAAACTTATTATACAAAATTTACATAATTAAATTTTAGTCCCACATGATTCCTAAAATTAATAATCATTTCTTAGATAAATATTTTTTTATCCAATCAGTAAACCATTTTTTCAAAAAAGGAGCCAGAAGGACGTTGTTTATTTGATCGGAGACAGTTACAACGCTTTTTGCTTAATGATTTGGAACTGGTTTGACTTAAAGGGTGTACTGAAAGTCCATACCAAAAAAAGAATTTATAAAAAACAAATATGTATCGAAAATAATACATTTAATTCAAATAAAAATAACTTGAAATAGTTTTTTAAATAGTTTTTTTTCCCTCTCTTCGCAGCAATCCAAGATAAATACACGACCTAAACTTGTCACACACATAATTCACTGTGGCTTTAAATACTTCAAGTGTGCGCGTCTAAGACTGAACAGGTCTACAAGAGAACCCGTCGTCGAGCCCTCAAGCCTGTAGACAAGGAAAAACGCCTCGCCAGGTCGAAGATTCTTCTCAACAAGCTTAAGAAAAAGCCAGCCGATGTCCTCGTCGTCGATGTCTTGACTTGGCAGTGTTTGAGCGTTTAAAGGGGATGCTATCGGGAGTCCAATACAAGTCCAAGGGTCAGCTGAAGTCTGCCCTCAAGAATGCTTGAGCCAACCCTGTACCAGAGCTTCATCGCCAAGTCATGCAGCAAGTTCCTGTCCAGGCTGGAGTTGGTAGTGGAGAACATGGGCGCCCATATTGAATAGACATGTGTCTAAGACTCTCATCTTTCATGTTAAATAAATGAATTTGTCGACCACTTTAAAAATTACAGAATTATTTAACTATTTAAAAAAATTTCAGAGTGTTCAGTTTTAGATGCGCACAGATGTATTCCACATTGGAGTGGTAAGCTATATATGCCTTGGACTCTATGGCGCTCCCCATGTAGTAATCCAAGGGATATAAATCTGGGGAATAAGCTCAGTTGATTGATAATTTTATGGAAATCACCAGTCTTTTTCTTGCGTTGTTGTATAGTTGATCCTTCAATTTGGTACAGACTCTTGATTCGAGACCTAGCTCATGCTTCGCAATGCGGATCGTGGAATTTTTGTCAATGTTAAACTCTTTGACAATGTGAGCGCTATTGCTGCTGGAGAAGCTTCAATTTTTGTCTTACCTAGACAAAGACACAAAAACGTTCCGCAATGTCCTTCAACTTGTCTCCAATGTCCATGCGCTCTTTTCTTTTCTTTCTTACCTCTTCCATGATTTTACAGTTTTTTATTAAGCTAAAAATATCTCAAATAAAAGTTCTTATATTCATACAACTTATTTTTTGTCATGAGAAATGTACAATTTTAAATGTAAATGACTTTATTGGTGCTCAAAGTTATTGAACGTATTTTTGGTGCATACTGTAGGCACGCCAAGATTGAACACAAATATATTTATAGATCTGTAGGTCATCAAATTATTTTCGTGTAACCTAGAATGAAAAAAATTCTAAAAACTTATCAAAATCACCATCATCTTATTTACAAAGTTTAATGCCTAAATTGATGGAGTAAGAGGAAACCCTTATTTTAAACTATCACTCAACGTATTGAAGTGATATATCATGCTTGTTAAGTACTATTTTGAGGTTCTTAAATTTTGATTGATCACATACGTATATACCTTTTTGTATCTTTATTTCTTTTAAAACGGGCCAATTAAATAAATATTTTTGTAGTGTCCTTAAATTTATTTTATTTTCCACAACATTCACTTAACAAATTAACTATACCATAAATTATATTTACAACTCCTATAAAGGTTTGATTATATTTTCTCTTTTTTACAGTATCTTAAGTTTATTACTACTTCAGTACCAAAGGGATTCTCGGATATTTTTATTTACTTTTTACTAGAGTTATACATTCTCTATATTTCTTTTATAGAGTTGAATGGATTAAGTATCAGTATATATTGTAGTATTAACTATTAAATTGTATTTACTCCATCTGACCTAAGAATCTGGGTTGGAGTCTATATACATAATATATATTTCCTGTTCTAGGAATTACCAAGATGTGAACCACCTACGCAAATGGAGTTCAAGAGAAAAATTTCTCCCAGCGTGTTGTCCATTGAGCTACGTCGTTCCATTGCAATGATTAAGTGTTGAAGAGTTATAAATTGATTCATTTAGTTATGATGATGCTTCAACAGTTGGCATAAGCCACTAATAGAACACAAATCATGACAACCGAATAAATACCCAAATCAGACAAAGAAAAAAGATTTAAAGAAGAGAAGGAGTCAAAAAATAAATCAATGAAGGAAATTCAATGGACGATGGAAATGAATCAATCGTTTGGATCGAATGTGTGAAAGCTCTTATTTATCTGGTAAAGTCCTGATCGACACTCCTCTATCCCAAGGTCGTCCGCGACTATATTTTTTGGAAAATATTTTCATGATTTTTGTTCAGTAAAGTGTCTGTTAGACAAAATGACATTAGAAAATGGTAATCATATTTTGGGAAAAGTGTCTTGGAACCAAAAAAAAAACAAAAAAACTGTACTTAACGTATACTTGTTTTGAAGGGCCTAAAAACCAAGTTTTATAAAGATAAAACTTTCTGGTTTTTTTTTTAATATGAAGTAAAATAGTGAGCATTTGTATGCCAAAATAATACCAACATATAAAAGGACATAGCCCTTACTGTCTATAAAAAATATATACTTAGAATGCCTTGTTTTATTAAATATCTGACACGTTTTAAAAGAAGAAATTAGTTCAATAAAATAGAGATAGTTTTAGTGACCTTAGACTGGTATTCAACTGCTTCGAAAAGGATCCAGTTGCTATAGATTGAATTGAAAATAATGAGTCCTATATATGCCAAGTAGACAAATTAGAATAGTGAGGGACTAGTGAGGGATTGATCGGATAAATTCTTCATCTTTTGGAGAAGTTTGAAGGAAATAGAACCCTTGTTTTGTCTAGAGATGGCCTTCTGAATTGTTCTCGCTCCTTCTTATGGTCGGATGTTTTATGTAGTTTTTATGTATTATTTACAAATAATCAAGTTCTCTTTATATAATATTGCGTTTTAAAGAAACGATGTTCAGTCGTGTTTTTTTTAAAGTTTGAAAGTATGTCATTTTAGAAGTGTTGAAATAAATTAATATTGATTAAAGAGAATGGAAATAAAATAGCACCTGCTCTGAGATTGAAAAGACAGATTATAATACAGGGCTCTCAAATTATGACCTTGCCTGAGAATGGGAGATCTTATGTTAATATAAAAAATAAATTATAAAAAAACAATTTTTAGGGAGAGAAATTCCATGAATATCTCACCAAATGCGTAAGACTTGACAACCCTGTAGTTGGGAACTACTGGTGTAATGCATCATTCATACTTAATTAATGTTTTTTTTAGATAATTCTGAACCCCTTTCATTCTTAGAGAGCCACATCAAATACAATCAGAGAGGATTTAATTTATCTTTGCGTGAGATTTCTGCATTCAAAGAATTTTCATCTATATAGATTTGAATATTATTATACACACTTTTCTAAAATGCTGTAATGTTATTGATCAATTGTTATTACCTTTTATTTCCGTTTATATAGCTCTTTCACGGCATAATATGGCTCCAAATCGAAAACATATCTTAAAAACTTGCATTTCTTTAAAATACTCTAAATGCCAAGTTTGGATTTGTTCCTGGTTTTAAAGTTCATTTTCGTGTTTTTCGACTTACAACAACAATAATAAACGTGCTTTCAGGTTAAGGAATTGTCATGCCCTGAATTTTGCTTACATGTGTCTTATTATTACACTTCTTATATATTAAAATAAAAATCAAGAAAATAATGATTTTATCCGGGGCCCCTACAGGTAAGAGTCCCTGGTCTTAAACCTATGTTAGACCATACTCAGATCCTCACTTCATTTGATTGATTAACCATTTGAAATAATTAATTTATAAATTTTTATATTATAGGTAAAGCTAAAGAATATACCTTATATAATCACTTCAAAAAATTTGTTGTCAAAAAAAGTTTGATCTTGATTGATTTTTCCAGTTTAACTTTTATTTTATTTTATAATACACAATAAATAAGCATTGCAAGGTTGCATTAAAATGTTTCAATATCAGATATAATTAAGTAGATTATTTGACTAATTGTAACAAGTAATTAACAATAGGTATAGAAAAAGAAATCAATTATTTTTAATGGATTTTTTTAAAAAGTATTATGATTATACTAATGTGTATCGGCTCAGCAATCAAAATAGTGCTTACAAGACGATCGGTTTCGATGGTTTCCATAATTTATCCACATTTTCGACAATTGGAATTTGACGTATGTAATGTAAATAATAATTTCACTTATGTGATGACTAATTTGTTCGAGCCAGAGACAAAATAAGTAATGTTTATAAATATATGATTAAAAAAAATAAACAAACACGACAGCAATTCGAATGGAAAAAGTGTTAATCACTTAATTACCCTTTATTAATTATCATTAGACTTAGGACATGACGGATTATTCGTATTGGAAAAGACTCATGGTTGGACGAACAAGCATAACATCAAATTTGGCAAGAGCAGTGATTTCCTCTTCGTTATGAGCTAGGATGTATCAGTAGAAGAGGTGGTACTGTGGTGAGGCAAATCACCGAGAGTATTTGAGGAGGCACTCAAAAGTCGGATCGTAGGAGAGCACGAGGAAATGAGAGACGGAAGGGAAGAAAAATGTACAGCTCAGTACATTTGGAGCAACTTTGAATTGAAAAAGGGAGATGAGAAGGATATTCTTCGTCTATTCACTAATCTTCTTTCTTATTTGAAGAGTAGGAAGCAAGCTGCACTGCGTAGTCACTCAAGGGACTTGAATTACATGAGTTAAATGTCTACAACTGAAATTCATACCTCCAATGGATCTCAAGCCAAGTTTGGAGAACCTTAAAAAGGGACTTATAGACTCCTTCAACGAATTTTTGAGTTTATTTTTATAATATGATACAATGAAATTTCAAAATATGTAACTTCATTTGTAATAGTAGAACCTCAGTGATATTTATCAAACAATATTAATAATACAACTTTATATATTAATTCATTCTAGTCTAGAACGAGAATCCAACTCCCACTTTAATAATCTGTATAACTTATATTAATGTCCGAAAATCTGGCAAAAAAACATACTGGATATGTGAATATGAAAAATGTAATGCTAGGCTCCACACTGTAACGCCATTGGATATCAACAGTGACAATAATTGTGTTTCCAAGACAGTAGGGGAACACTTCCATCCGAAAAATCCATCCAAACCCAAAATGTACGTAGAAAAAGTAAAATTGAAGTCCCAAGCTCTGACTTCAAAATTATCTTCGCGCATGTTAATAAAACAAATGTCATCCAACTATTCTCATTAATGTCCAATTCATCGAATTTCGCTCGTAGCGTTTATGGCTGGAGACAGCAAGTGAATCAAGCTCCTCCAATCCCTGTTGGAAGATGTGAATATTCACTTCCCGTGACTACAGATTCTTGAAAAACAGAAAACAATTTTTACAATATAATAGTGGTGAACACGATCCTGAAAGAATATTGATTTTTGTACCAAATGGTGCATTAAATGATCTCACTTCGTGTAAAGATTGGGCTTATGATGGAACATTCAAATGCTGCCTTGGAAATGTTTACCAACTTTTCAAAATGCATATAATTCTTGGATATGTATCGGTGCCAAGATTATTTATCTTTCTCCCAGATAAGTATGAAGCTACATACTATTTACTACTTTGAAGTATCTAAAATCATCATTATGCCCATGAAACATTAATGATAGATTTTGAAAAGGCAATTCTGAATGCCTTTGGAAATATGTTTCCTTTAATAAACATTACGTGATGTTTATTCCATACGTCCAAAAATATCTACAGACACATTTTAAACTTAGTCTTAAAATTAAAATATTCCAACAACGCCGATTTTAGTTTAAAAATTAAATTTTTTACCGTGTTAGCCTTTTTTCAAATTGCAGATGTTATCGTTGGCTTTATCGAGCTTGCCGATGATCGTGATTTAGACACAAAGTTGGTTCCTTATTTCGAAACACATCCCATTTGGCGTATGCGAGGCGAGGGAGAAGGAAGAAGGAGAGGGACGCCAACATTCCCCAACGAACTGTGGAATGTTTTCTCAGGAACAATTAATAACAAAATAATAACTCATAACAGTGTAGAAGGATTCTAAATTTTCCTTTCAAAGCTCTATTACGAATAAACATCCAAATCTTGAGCAAGTGATGGATTTTTTTTAGAATAGAAGAAGCTTTGGCACGGGACAAAAATGGATTTAGAATGTGGAAATATTGCACCAATTAAAAGCCTGTAATCTAAGATTGCAAGAAGTATTGGCAAGTAAGGAACTGATCCTGATATAATTTGTTGGGATACAACTTCTTGTAATCATTTTTCTTAATGATGGTTTGGAAATGCTTCCAAAGTGAAGGATTCTGGCTCTGCCTGGAAGACTGGAAAGCCATATACGAAGACTTTAAGTAGTTATTTGTTCAAGGTAAAACTTTTTCCGTTCTTTTATTCATATTTCATAAAGTATTTCGATATCTTGGCTCTCTTCTAGTTCTTCCTACATATCTACTGATTCAATTATCATGAAAATAATCGGGAATGACTCTGAGATCCGAAGGAAATGTTTCTGTGAGGACCTTAAAAGTATTTATAGTTCTATCAGGAGGTAGCAAAAGTAATGCAATAAAACTCTTTGTTTTAGTTAGTAAATACACGTTTTCAATACAAATTTGTCGTAGGTCTGACTTTTGAACTTGCCTTTACAACAAATAGGCCAAATGAAAAAAATAAATAAATAAAAACATCCAACAATTTTAGTCAAAGGGAAAACATCCTTGGTTGTAGACATAGTTTTAGTTCAAAATCGGCTAAAACTCTGATGGGATAAAATGTAACTAAAAATGTGTTCCTCATTAATCCATCCCAAAATCTACTGTATGTCTCACGACTTTTGCTTGGAAGAAGTGCATAAACAATATGGAATTACTGTATCCATGACAAGTACGTCTACCGTAAATAATTGATAAAAAAATAATAAGATTAACTTAAAAAGTTACATTCACAAATCGATGATGTTATTTGGACATTATTTCCATATTCTCTTTAGTTGAATAAATAATTATTCGATTTTCATCCATTGATACAGGATCAAACAATCAAATTGATTCTCCTAAGTTTGTAACTCAAGGTTGCATGGGATCTCAAATCCACCCCCTAGACTCTGTCGATGGAAGAGTACAGTTATCTATCCTTATTCGTCTTATGGTATGCACTGAATTTATATTTCTCCCAATTATTCACTCTCAGGATAGATTGCAATCACATTTTCTTTAATTTCTCCCTCTACTTTTTATTTTTCCTCTTTTTGTCTATATCCCTTTTCTTCTTCTCTCTCTTCTATTGCCGTTCAATTAAAAAAATAAATAAAGATTGACAATGCACTTTGAGAAATATTTAAAAAAAAGTAATTCCCTACTATTCCGTTTAAAATCCAAAATAACTAATTCAAAACAAAATAGTAATAATACTTTATAAAGGTTATTGCAGTATGTAAAATAAATTATAAAAAAAAATTAATCATATCATCTAATAGTTAGAAGATAATCAAAGAAGAAGACAAAATTTTCGAAAACAAACTTCAATTTTCAAAACTTTCACCTCTAAAACTTTTTTTAAATTATTCAAAATTTGTCATTCATCTTTTTTATCCAAATGCATATTTTAAGCGTATGACGTCTCAACATTTCCCAAAAAAGTGCAAATTGGGGCAGTCTACTGTTCAAATTTAACTTATTTTCAAACCTTTTACTATTTTTACTTTTCCCGTTTTCCTAGGTTTATAGAAACTGAATATACCAGTAATTTGGATTTTGGATAGTGGCTATTCCTGCCACATAAGCCTTGAAATGAATTGTTGGTCGCTAAAAAATGAAAAAAAAATGTAATTGTTTGTATTCTTTTGACGATAGTTTTGCAATATCTTATCAATATTTTATCTTATAGAACTGATATGAATATATAATGATATATTAACCCTTTATTTGTACCCATGGGTATATTTAAAAAAAAAAATTTCTTTTTTATATTTTTTTCATATTTTTCCCTGTTATTTTAGATATTCTCTTAAGTTATTATTATCTTGACGTATACAAAACTAGGATGTAATACAAAAAATTCATTTTTTTCATTGAACAAAGCTAATAACTCTTTACTAAAAAATAATACAATATAAAACATTAGAAATACATTGATTTTTAATAGTTTAAATTAGATTTCTTTAGAAAATAAGAATTTGCGGTTCGTATCTGACTCAGAAATTAGAACCATTCACCTCATTCAGTTCACTTGAAAGGTTGAAAAGGCCTATAAAAATAAAAGTTTGCAATCAAACTACAAAAACCGAAAAACTGGAGAGTTATAGAAAAGGCAAGCCAGTATTTTCAGTCATGACTCAAGCTACATCTCTCACAGACTTGGTAGGACCTGAGTCACATTTTCTTTTTGGCGCTCTCGGATTGTAAAGTGGCTAGCTTATAATTTTAGAAGAATGTGCAATCAGGCGATATATTTTAACTGTTCATAATTTAAATTCGGAGGAATGGCTCCACGATGGTAGAATAAGATTTCCACTTGTTAATTCTTCAAAATATTATCAATGCCATGCCTGTGGCACGTTAAGATGGCCCCTAAACTTTGATGTAGCTGTGAATGTGCTCTGGGAGCTGCATAGTAAGCGTTTGGGCCTCCCTATGGGTTGGAAAAGAAAAATAGTGTCTTCTCTGAGGGGAATAAATGATGATAAAAAGTTTACCGTGCAGTTACAAATCTCCATAGATTGAATTAAATATACTAGGCCCTGCAAACACTGTGGAAAACTATATAATAACACACTTCATGCGTTTGTGGACTGCCCTGCCATCTATACCCTAAAATTTTTTGTATCTATAAATCTAAAAGGGCTGACGAATGGGGAAGAAAAATATGTTAAAGGTCTTGTTCTTTTTGGAATTTCAAAGAAGAAGGGATTAACTTCTGAGGTAACAAGGGATGTGGAATTTGCAATTCTTAATTGTAAAGCCCTCATCACCAGCCGACTAACTAATTATCAACCTATTCGGGAGAATGTGTTGAGAGGTATCATCTTGGAAGCTTAAGCCCGATATGTCTCTCTCACAATGAAAATTCTTAATCAGGATGTGAGTCATGGAATGTTGCAGGGGAAGAAATCCAGTACCTTCCATTAACTTCACCGAATCATCAAAGTATTTTAAAAAGGGTTTTACGAAATTTTAACAAATATTTATCATAATTGTTAATTTGCATGTTTAATGTTTTTTTTTTAAATATTGATATTTAGAATATTAGTTGAAATTCTACCCCGGAGCATTAAGTATAAACTATATTGTTTATTTATGTATTTTTTACGCAATTGCTCATGTTTATTTATATATGTATGTTCTATATAAAATATAAGCCAAATCAAGAATGTTGAAAAAATAAACAAATAATGAAAACAATATAGCAGCATACTGAGTTTGTGAAGTCAGTAAAAGTGACCAATTTCTTCAAATCTACACGTTTAGGTTATTCAAAGAATTGTAACTAGAGTTCCCTTCACTTTTGTATTCGATTTTTCCTCCAATAGATGGTGTGACAAACCAGCCTAGGGGAACTGTTTCTTTCTCTACTTTTCTTAGAGGAGATTATCAAGCATTTCTATAATCAGACTCACTTTTTGACAATAGTAGGGAAGATGATATGGGCTGTCTACAAAAGAAGTACAGAATGTCTTCCTTGTTTGATTTTTTTCATAAATATGGTGTAGATTGCATGTCTATATCGGAACCTTTTTTTCAGCCAAGTCGTGTAGGAGTGGACATGACTGATTATCCATCGGTTAATTCCACTTCATGTACAATTTATCTGTGCTACAAAAAATGATTTTTTTAAACTCAATTTTCTCGACAACCAGTAATCAAATTAAAAAAAAAAACTGAGAGGTTGATAGATTCTAACTTATTTTATCCAATAAAATCACCTCTTGTCTCAACTATAGTCTCCATAAGAAGCTTAAACCGGAAGCAGGCAATCTCCTCTTGGTTCTTTGGTATATCTTGGAATTCCTTCCTGATCCGACTAATACGTTCGTCTTTGGTGTTCAAATTTGGAATTTATTCATCTAAACAGGAAAATAATCCTTCATGAATGTGTTTTGATTTAAAGTAATGTAAAATACAAAAAAAAAAAAAAAAAAATTAATAAAATTTTGATGTGATTTCCTTGAAATTGTCGATTTAAATCCAGTTACAGTATTCTTAAATTTTTAAGTATTATAGATGAAACATATATTTTGCAATAATATCCTAACAATCGTTCTCTTACTTGCATCATGGCATGTGTATTTTAGTTCCAAACATGCTGCCAATACGTAAATATTCTTCTTTGGAACCTCGTATTACGCGCAATTATTTTGATGTTTCTCTTCATTATTACTATTCAAATTTCTTTTTTTTCATACCGAGTTTGTAATATATTATTATCAAATATACTTCATTGTTCATTTATGCCGAATAAGACACTCTATTTTGTTACACAATTCGAGATATCAAAAATAAGATAAATCAGAGATAGAAGTGACGAGGGAGATATCATTGTACTGGCATTCTTTTCACCTAACCTCGATTGGAATGCTACTTTAACTATTAATATCCAGGATTACAACAACACCACTAAGCCTTTTAACACAGTAGTCATTTCTCTAGGTTGTTTTATCTCTTCACCGCTTCAATTTGTCAAAATACCATTCCACTCACATACTTGTAAACCTGTAATAAAAGAAGTAACCAACACTTGAGCTGAAGCTTATGGGCAAAAGAGAGCAACATTAAAATTGCGTCTGATTTTCCCTCTTAATAAGACAAAAAATGAATTAAATATTCTTTATAAAGGAAAATATCAAAGCTTATAGAATATAAAAATAAAAATGTGATGAATTAAAAACAAATCAACCCTAGAAATTAAGAAAAAATAAATATAAAGTCGTATTTTTAAGATTTTAATACATAGTTTTTGTAGTCTAAAATTATAAATTGGTAAAATAGGGTGTCGAATTGTGCATAAAAAAACAACAAAAGTATATTTGTCAATAATATATGTTTATGGCACTCGGTATGAAGAAAACGAGATTTCACTAAAAAAAAAATAAAGAGAACATTAAAATATATTTACGTAATACGTGGACTAAGAGATATTATTTTTTTATTTGCAGCATGTCTGGAATTAAAATACTCATACCACGAGGCAAATTAGAGAAAGTGTGTTATAATATTGTTGTAAAATATATGCTTCATCCATAATATTTAATTTTTAAATTACTGTATCTGGATTTAATTCGATAATTGTATAGAAACATCACCAAAATTTCATTTTTTTCGACATTTTACAGAGTTTCAAATCAAAATATGTCCATGAATGACCATTTTTGTTTGTGCATTTGATGTTCATTTTCTTTTTTGAAGGATTAAAAACCTAAATAAAAACTATCCAGCTATACCAAATTTCCGACTTTTGTATTACAGTACTGTTTAATATACATACATAAAATGTATGAAGACATGTCCTCAATATTATTCATACATTGGTTAATTTTGAGATGAAACTAACAAATGGCTGTCAAGTTTGCTTATGAGTGAATAACAAATCAAGTAATAAAGACAGCAATAATCAATTTCAGAATAATTTAATTCCACGCGAAAATTTGTCTATTTTTATTGAAGGATAACCAAAAAATGCAATGTTTAAAATTATTTATAGCCCTGACAATATCTCAACAAAAAATGCTTTAAACGTGTTAATTTTTTGCTAAAGTTATTCCATAACCTAACAGTGAAATAAATACATTTTTGTTGACCAAATGTTAGTCAATAAGTATTAGAAATAGCATCTTTCTAGAAGAGTATAAATAAAAAATGACTCTTTTTTTTTTTTTTGCAGTTTATTTCAAAGCAGAAGGATGTCATACAACAGACCGTTATACAATATACTTATTAAGTTTTTAGAAGGGACACCAAAAGTTAAATATACTAAAGTAATAAAATAATACACTAACTTTTTAAATTTGTTGTTATATAAAATGGCGAACTCAAATTTGATAAAATTTGCTAACAAGGCACTTGGTTTCTTATAGAGTTAAATCATTAAATACACCATTAAGTTGTTCTTTAGGATCCGAGCACTTTCCATTCTTGAATTAGTTGTCCACTCACCAAGGGGGAGTCCTAATATCTATAATATAATATAGTGAATAGTATCTTCTATTTCTTCCTTAAATAGGCAACAGCGATCCACTCCATTTTGTCTAATCCAACTATTTTTTGGTAAAAAGTTAGTTATCAAACAATAGTTTAGTAACAAACATGTAGTGAGATATTAAAGGGTTTTATAAATCTTTACGCAAGTCGTTCTAACTTCTTTTTACTCTCTTTTGTTTTTATTTGAATTTTTGATTAGTCTCATAAAAGAAAAGTATTTAGGTTATACTCAATTTCTGCTAATCAAGGTCAAGAAGAGATTTCTCTCGGAGTACCGGCGTTGACGTCATGTGGGTGCACGTAGAAAAATAAACAGTTACAAGGACAATTAAAATCCGTATGATGAATCTGTGGCATCTGTTCAGAACATGAGGTTGAATACTGTTAAAAATCTCAGGAGGCGTGGAATGGATTGTATATATCCCTTGAACTTGCAAGAAAAATATGCAGAGTGTTCAACAACAAAACCTACAACTAAGGCACTAATGAAAATGCAGGCAGCGAGTCTTACACAGATGACGTATTCTAGGACGTATGTTTCGGAAGACACTGCTTCTCAGGGATACACGCTAACCTGAGATTTGTAAACCAAAGCATCCAATGGCTTCATTAGCAGAGGTCCATAAAACATATCCTAGAATGCGGCTTTTCATAGTTGTTAATATGAATAGAGATTTTTATTTTCAAAAGCATTCCATTATTATTTAGTTCTTGAATATCAAAGTATAAAGTAGGCCCTAGAGCTTGCTCATAAAAGACAGAGAGTAAAAAAGAGGGGTTGAACCGGAGATAACAATAAGTAAATTATGGTCCTTGCTTGACTCGGAGTAGAATTGAGAATCGATATTGCATTTATATGACTTTGCTATATTCGGATTGTTTTTTTCTAATTTATTTCCTATCATGGCCTAATAAAAAGTCAAGACAGCTTAGCTGCACCTCCCCCAAACATTCTTCAAATTGTCAGGATTACAAAGTTCATTATTGGTTTTTTTCATTTTTACATACCAGCAGGACATATTTCATGCATCACCGCTGCTTAGTCTGCATTATTTTCATCATGAAATAAAAATCACCAATATTAACAAAGTTATGAGTAGAAGGAAAGAGTATGCTTGTTTAGTATACGTATATCTATGAGTGTAGGCAAAACTGAAAAATTAGTGTAAAATAAATCATAAATAAACAATATAGTTGAAATCGTTTTAAACTCTAGAGGCAAATGATTTTAATAAATTATTAAACTTAAAAATAACCCTCATTTCAATGGAGTACATTCTGTAAGTTTGCCCACATATAATGCATTTTCTTTCTATCTCGAAATTGGAGACAGCGGCAGTGGCTTGTCGGAGTTAAGTTATCATAACCTTTTAATCATATGAAAATAATTACGCAAAGTAAACAATATATTATTGGATTAGTAGGACTTTTTAGATATATTAGGACATTTAGGATTTTGGAGGATCTTGAAGGTAAATGGAAGGTTTCATTAAGTGGAAAAGGTTGTGAGTTTGTCTCTTAGGAAGCATTCCGGGTGGAAGAGGGACTCGTAGTAGATATGTGGACTAAGGGATGAGAGCGGAGGAGATCAAATCTCAATAAGTAAAGCACTAGAACTTTTTCTTGTATTGAGTATAACCCATTATAGTAGAATTAAAGTAATAGGTATCATGGAGATGAACTTCTATATCATCAAATACTTTAACTTCTAAAACAGAGAATTTCTAAAAGCATACATGAACAGAAATATACATCATAAACCCCAATGATTGTCTAATCCTGCGTAGAAACTTATTCGAGCAATCGAGGTCCCTTGTCTCCTACTCCAATTATACAGGTGATAAAAACTGAACACTTCTTTAAACTTTACGCCATGCACATATTCGTAATTTCATTGAGTTAAAACTGGTTTATACTTCGAGGCAAGGGTCTTGACTAGTTATAAACAAAACTCCAGCAATTCTAAATAGCAACAGTAAAACAAGAGCGGATGATATGGAGAGACGTCGAGTCGCAATTTTGGAACTTTCCGCGCGGGGGAAAACTCCCACTGAAATTGCCAAGGTTCTGAACTGCAGCCGCACCACCGGTTACAGCATGGTAGCCAAAGGGACTCCGGAGGCTACCACAATATCTAAATCAAGGCCTCGAAGGTCTGACGAAATGGTTGCAGTCGTGAAAAAGTCTGTCGATGACAAAAGAGGCAAGGCCACCGTCAGCGGCCTCTCCAGGAAGCTCAACATCAGTAGAAGGACCATAGACCGGATACTTAAGAAAGATCTTGGCCTTAAGGTCTACAAGAGAACCCCTCGTCAAGCCATAAAACCTGTAGACAAGGAAAAACGCCTTGAAAGGTCAAAGATTCTTCTCAACAAGCTTAAGAAAGTCGCCTCACTCGCCTGATTGTTCGTGACTTCGCAGTGTTTGGGTGTTTAAAGGGGATGCTGTCAGGAGTCCAATACAGGGTGCGTGAACAAAATCTGCCACTTCAAAAAACAACAACTACAAGCTTATTTTTATAATATTTATTGATAAAATAAAAACGAATATCTTTATTACTATATAGAGCAGCTATCTATTGAACGTAGCCGCTGTCTGTGGCCAAAACCCGTTCAATACGGCTACGAAACCGAGAACACGCATTCTGGAACTGCGCTGCTTCTATGTAACAGAATTTCTCCTTGATGCAGGTGATGAGAGACTGCTTGGTGTTATGGGAGGAGGGATTGGTCATGTTCTCCACGTAGGACCAGACAAAGTAGTCCAACGGGTTCAAATCCGGTGATGAGGGAGGCCAAGAGGAGAAGGGTACGAACGCAAAAGCATTACTTTTCACCCATTCTTGCCTTCGCTTAGCTTTGTGGGCCGGAGCCGAGTCCTGCTGCCACATCCACAGCCTCTCAATGACAACAGACTTGCCATGGCTCTCATGGAACCCTGGGGGACCTCGTCGATGATGTCCCGGACCTTGTTGATGAAGGTGACTTCCTGCACAATCCTGGTGCTCTTTTCCTCCTTCTTTTTCCTGTCAACAACGTCCATCGGGTCCGATGACTCCTCCACCTGCTTCCTGAGACTTCTGACCGTTCTAACTAGCATTTGCAGAAGGCCAGAGATGTCAGCATTGCTTAATTTCATGTGATCACTAAGCATACTCTGAATAGCAGCGCACCTACGATCTCTCTCATTGAAGATAATGACTTTTCTTGGGCACTTAAAATGATGTTATCGCTACAATGAGTGAACAATAACTCAAGCCTATGACCCGGGAAAAACTTTAACACCAAAAAATGACGGATCAGACATAATCTGATTGAGTAATGTCTCTAAAATGTGGCAGATTTTGTCCACGCACCCTGTACAAGTCCAAGGACAAGCTCAAGTCTGCCCACAAGAATACCTGAGCCAACCTCGACCAGAGTTTCATCGCCAAGTTCTGGTCCAGGCTGGAGTTGGTAATGAAGAACATGGGGGCCATATTGAATAGACATGTGTCTAAGACTCTCATCTTTCATGTTAAGTAGATTAATTTGTCGACCACTTTAAAAATTACAGAATTATTTAACTGTTTTTTAAAATTTCAGAGTGTTCAGTTTTAGATGCACACACATGTATATTCTTCGCTTTGCAAAACGTTGCTTCGATACACTTAGGGAAGTTATTTCCTTATTATCTAAAAGTTGTGATATTTGAACTTTGTTGTCTCCAATTTCGAGATAGAAGGAGAGAATATGACATGTGGGCAAACTTATACAATCTACCCTTGTAATTTATTAAAGTGCTCTAAGATTGTATAATTACCGTCATTCTTTAGAATATGTTTGAGAGAAGTGATGGAAGGACCACATACTTTTAAATCCAAACTAATAGAAACATAATTGCTCCTTAAAAAGCGCTACTATTTCATGTTAATTAACAACAAGTTGAACGTATCTGGCATTATTAATGATTGAGGTGCTAGGAGCAGGGAATTTTTTTAGAGGAATAATTGGATCTCAATAGCTCCATAAGAAGCTCATCGTTTTACTGGGTAGTATATTTATACTGTAGTTATTGAAACAAATTCAAAAGTAAAATAGATATTGATCACGCTGTTTTTTAACATAAATTGTTTCTAAAAATAAATACATTAATTTCGTGTACTGTTTATTAATAGTTTCAGGGCTCTAAATTTAGAGAGTTAATTCTATATCCAAATAAATTAAAGACATTCAAACAACTTTTTTTGTTTTATAAGTAATTAAAAAATCAATTTTAGAAGCTATCTATAAGTTTCAAAGCATATTTATTAAACGCAAAATATATTTTATAATTGGGTTACAGATATAATATGATATATATTTATTCTATATTTTTAAAGATGAAGCTATTTATTTAGATCAAATTCTTAGCCTTCTTTTTTATTTATTAATTAACATTTAGTTAGTTAAGAACTTTTTGCTGTTTACATAGTACATATTTACATAAATTATAAAATTGTATAAATATGCATAGATCAAAAAACTATACATACATACGGCAAAGAACACAACCACACACAGGGGTATCTGTACTGCCAGATCAGAAATTGATCTAAAGTCCTACTTAATTTTATAGTTATTATCAATCATTTGTTTCATTTTTGTACATTTAATAAATTTAAGAATAAGAAGATCTTCAATCCGCTTCTAACATGGCTCTCATTTAGAGCCATGGGCATCTTTTAATATATAATTCTGGAATAAACCATGCATGTAAATGATTAGCAGTTCAAATGTATGAACTTGGTTTTGACCCATGTTTGTGTTACGATTTAAATATCTTTATTTTAACTGAGTAATATGATCATTCCTATTTACGAAAAAAAAAAGGAAAAAAAAAAAGAAAAAAGAAAAGGAATACAAGGTACTATGATTAATAATTAATATCATCTATACAAGTCGAACTCCTACAGTACTTCCCCTAGACAATAGAGTGAGTAAAGAGATTGTCTAGTTAGTAATACACAATAAATTGCATCATAAAAAATTGATAAATAAACAAATAGATCATTCTCCAGTTGTAGATCTCGTGCATCTTATAGTCGGATACACTGGAAGGATACTTGGAATTCCAAATGTAGGTCGAAGTCTATTCATAAAGACATTGTCAGTTCCTGATCTAAAGCTAATCTATAGTAACGATCGTGCCTCTCAATCAACTTAAACGGGCTCAAGAAAGTTGGAGAAAGATACTCTTTTATAGATTTATTTTACAAAAACGAATTCGTGTTTTTTAATTGTTTGTTAATGGCTCCTTTATTAAAGTATCTCGGAGGAACATGTATTATTTTCTCCATTGTTTTAAAGAAACTTCCGACATCGAGTTTGCCAACAGTAAAGATGGACGTATTAAAGAATTAAAAGGACATGGATCCCCAGAGACCTGTGAGTAATTGAAAAGGTGAATATTTAGAGCCCAGATCTATTGGTACTGAGTTCCTCAATCCATATAAAACTAAACGTAGTGCACTGATCCGACCTTCTTTTTCTTCCAGCATTCGTGCTACAAGCCCGGCCTTAAGAGATCTCTGGTAACGTTCTAAAAGTCCGTTGGACGAGGTTGTGCTCTTGCTTGCAATCCCAAGTGTCGTGCAAACATCCATCCATTATGAACTTGTGAACTATGTTCCTCCGTCAGACACGATGGTTTTGGAACTCCAAACCTCGAAATCCAACCACTCAAAAAAATTATTGACTATTTTCTTGGAGGTTATACCTGGAATAGGTATGGTTTCTGGTCACCTTGTAAAACGATCCATAATAGTTAGGGCATAGCGCTGTCCTTGAATTAGTGGGAATGGCCGATTATGTCTACGTTAATAAAGGAAAGTATTTCAGATGTAGGATCGAAAGATGACGTTGGTTATGATGTCCTGAAAGATTTGGTTTTCCGACACGCTAAACACTCTCTAGTGAAGTTTCTGACGTCGGCTCGCAAATTAGGCCAAGCATAAAAAAGTGAAACCCTCTTCAACATTTTTTTGAATCACGGATGATTGTTCTCGTGTACAGAATGCAAAATTCTTTTACACAATCAAAATATTCCCAAAACCAGCAAGTAGAGTTCCTGCAATGTATTTGAAAGAAAGTTCCATTTTAAACTTAAATAAATTAGGATCCTGTTTCTTTTTATCCTCAATAATATCTTCAATGAAGGTTGGACCCATTGTGATGTTATTTATACTTCTAGAAAGAATGTCTGTAGTATGATTTAATTTTCCAGGAACGTGTTCGATATCAAAATTGAATTCTGCTATGAATACAAAAGTACAGAATTGTCTTGGTGTTCAGGAGGGATTGCTACGGGAGAGTTAGGTTGCTGGCCTATTCTGCCGCGTACTTTTGTTCGATCTGAGGGACATTGTCTGCATGGTCTTGACCATCAGAATGAGATTTTTTAGGAGGCACGTCGGGGTTACCAATGTTAAGACTTAAATATTTGAAATTCGAAAATAAAAAGGAAAAAACAAGAAAAGGAATACAAGGTACTATGATGAATAATTAATCTCATCTATACAAGTCGAACTCCTACATTTGCAATGGGTAGTATACCCACTTAAATCGAGGCTTTTTATTGAGCTGTTACTGGCGTATGGCTCTGTTATTAAGGCTATTTGAGATTTTTTGTGTTTTAATTCAGAGTTAGCTGCTTTGAAGTGTTGAGTGTATTCGAGCTAATAATTTTTTGTTTGGGTTATCCAATAATAGGGGTTTGGGAGCCAAATAGAAGAACATATCTATTTGAGAATGCTTTTCTCCATTAGGACTTTTGAATAAATATTTGAATTTTTTCCAGAGTCTTTCACACCTGCTGCTTGATTTAGAAGGTCTTCTTCTGGGTCATCTGGCATTCTGTGGTGCCCAGTAGCAGTTTCTCTGACAGTGCCAGTCTCCTTGGTCTCTTGGCCTTTCGAGTATGTATCTTTACAACTATTTTCATTAGTGCCAGCTTCAAGACATACATTTACAATTTCCTCCGTGTAGCTAATTGTTTTGTGCTGCTTAGACTCATCAACACAGGGTTCACAATTTTGATCCTAATGTATCACCTTTTCCTCAGTTTCCTCACTTTCTTGAGTTATGGGTACGTTCTAAGGTTCTTGAAAGTGCACGTTTCCTGTGGATGCCACTTTTAGCGTCAAGTCAATAGCTTGCGGATCTTCAAATGCAGCTTGATCCACATCATGGTGTTGGACTTTCCTTTGGCTTAAAAATCTGGGAAGAAAATTTGGTCCTCCAACAACAGGGATTAAGTTAATATTAGTGGATGAAAAAATACTGGTAAGACAAGAGAATATCTTGAACTATATTCTTATGTGCTTTCAAAATATTGTAGGAGGGGATAGAAAAAACTTCCCCCATGCAAGGAGACACAAGGCGGCAATATTTTCAGAAGACTTTATTGAAAATTTAAGAAATAAGAAATTTTAACCTGATACGCTTGTGGACCTGATGGAATAATTGAAAAAGTTTATTTCGTGGCAAAAAAGGAAATTGTGCTTTATTTAACGTGTATTGGTAAATCTATCGAGAAACACGGCCGTCTTCCATAAGTGTTGGCTAAAGGAAGAATTTCTCTTCTCCCAAAAAAAGTCAACGTAACGGACTTCAGTCATTGGAGGGCCATAATGGTGCTTAATGAAGTTTTAGGGCAGCAAATTGAGCCAATTTTAAACATGAAGTGCGGTTCTGAGCAAAACGATTTTCTTAGTGGGAGGAGAATCACTGATGTTGCTTGGAACATTCAAGCAGCACTAGAATCGGTAAACAGAGTTCAAACATACGGTGTAGTTAAATCTATTGATTATCAAAAGCTTTTGATTCTATCAGGTACGTTTTTGTAATGAAGACTGCTAAGAAAATATCGCCTAATAAATTTTATAATCCGATTATGGCTCTTCTTTTTAATGGAGCTTCAACAATATCTATAGATGGGTTAGAGAGTAAATCAATTGAATTGAAAAAAAGTTAATGACAGGGATGCCCGGTGTCTCTTTTACATGTCGTTGCGGCAATTGAAGCATTCAGTAATGTTATCAAAAGGAAATATGGCGGATTTGGTATTCAACTAGGATCCAGCAGGAAAATAATTGATATGTATGCAGATGAGGCCAAATCGGAGAAGCAACATATTAAAAGGGCAAAAATTCTATTGGATTGCATAGAGAAGCTTGAGATACTTCTGAATTTGCCACCAAATGGAGTAATCCAGTGGGTTCAGATATGGGCTCTTGGGGGAGGGATAAAGTTTCTTGTACCAGAAGTTCATGTTGCTACCCATCCACTCTTGCCAATATTAGCAGTAAGGGTAGGAGCCCTGTTCGGTTGAAATACGTTGTAGGACTTCTTCATGGTCTTGGTGATATATGTGATCACATTTTCCTTCAACCCCATCAAATATTCGGCTGATGCTACAGCTCCCAACATCATCACAAAGACCGGATATTTGATCTTGGTGACTGTCGTGATGCTGTTGTCGGCCTTGACAAAGCATACACCAGATTATTTTGCTTGTTTTAGACAGGGTCAAAGGTAAGATACTTTCCTCCGGGAAAAATATTATCTGGTTGCTGTTGTGCTTCAGAACATCCAAGAGTTGTTGACATCGCTGAAGACGAAGTTGTTTTTGACGTTGGGAGAGGGTTAGCCTCTCAATTCTTATATGCGACCTTCCTCCAGCCTTTTGGATTTCCTATTTTTGAGGGATAACGTATATAATATTTTTGACATATTATGTATGTATAGATCTGCAAATCTTATTTTTTCAAAAAGTCCACATAACATCATTGTACTTACAAAAACAAATACTTTTTAACAAAAGAAACTCATTTTATATGGAATATTCAAATTAATACCTTAATAAAATTTACATTTATAATTATTTTTATTAATATTTTATGATCATTTACTAATATTACAGTACTACACTTTTATTTAAAAAAAAACATTTCGCAACGTTTCAGTTGTTCTCGACTTATTGCAGATTAAACCTCTATACATTTAAAAAAAGCTTCACTACTTAAGAGTTGAATAATAATGTCAACAGCTGAGGAAAAGAAAATTCATTCTTCAGATTACCAATTCAAAAAAAAAAAAAAAAAAGGCAAGCTAAAAACTACACACGATTTTCATCACTATTAATTTATATATCCAGCCAGGCAATGTTAATTATTTGTATTACATAAAAATTGAAAAAACCATTCCAGAAGTTCATTAATAATGTTAGAACAGGGTTAAGACGATTTTATATTCCAAAATAGAATGGGCACTCGGTAGAGGGAAAACTTCCGCCTATGGTCATTTTTCTTAAATTGAATTTTTTGCCAAAAGTATATTATTAGTCTAGTATAATGACACCAATTGGAGTACTTAATATGTCCAAAAGTTATGTCTCAAAATTTAATTACTTCTTACTCCGACCATATATAATCTTTGTCACAAGTTTGACTAACAATTAACATTGATTATGCACCTATGATAGAAAATGAATCGTGACTCTTTATTTTGCGAGAGCCATATTTGAGATCCATAAAATATACGGCTTAAGAAGTGCTTATTTGTAGAATAATGTTGGATAGTTATTGTGTTTCATTAGATGGTAGAGTAGGACTGAAAGTAATGTTCCATAAATCATAAAGAAACATACATAAATTTAATTTTTTGCCAAAATTGCTTTTGGCAAATTATCTACGCACAAACTTTTGGAATAAATCATATAATTTTGGGCCTTTTTACTTCTTTTTTTGAAGGAAAGGTCGAAAGATGTAAAAATATTCCAATGTGATCTTTCCATTAAAAGAAAAAAAACCCGCAGAAAGCAAAGTTTGAGAAAAATAATTCCACGAAGATTTTTCATTGTATGAACCTTATTTTGAAATTTGAGAGCCTTGTTTAACTAATTAACATTCTTATGTTTTTCTTTACTTACGTAGAAGATAAATTAATTAGCTTTTTGCCCGTTAGATAATTCAATCAGATTTCATAACACATATTTTACCTACGATGGGAGCTATCTTACCTGGGAAAACGTTGATATTAAATATTATTTCTCTTTACTATATGTCTCCAAGAGAGTTGATTTCTCTTGAAAGAGAAACGTCAAGAAAAGAAAGAGAAAAATATACTCTTATGTGTAGAACATATATTTACGAGCATACGAAAAAATTATTTTATTAGTTGCTTTTAGTCCGGTGAATAGTGAATTAAAAATCCATTCAAAGAGGAACAGCGCTTAAAAAATTTATTATAAAGAATTGAAATAATAATTTGTTACTTTTGAGATTACTCAGGAGTTTTTTTTACTTTACAATCACCAGCATTAAGTAAGACATTTATCCAGTATTTATTTATGAATTGGTGCTTAGAAATAACCCTTCTTTTCGCGTCATGTAGTGATTATTTGGTAGCTATGCGTACATTTTTTGAGAAAAAAAATTATGTGCAAATATTACCAAAAGAGAAAAATATTGAAAACTATCTGTGACTGTAGTATTTCTAAAGTACTTCAACATTTTATTATTGTTCCCTGATAAAAGCATTTAACTTTTGTTTTAAACAAATCTATTTATTTTGAAAGTATTCTGATTTTGTTGAGCAAGCCTTAAGTAAAAAGAGGTCTTAAAATGATGTATATTCAAGGGCATTTGCAAATAGTTTACGTTTGCTTTTATTAGTGAATACAAGTCTTTTATAAATAAGAGGTTATCCTGATATATTACTGCGTGTACGTAAAGTTCACCTCCCTTTTTTCACCCTCCAACAAATTCATCCCAATGCAAGCTCATTCTAAGACAAGTTCATCACACTGAAAATTTAATCTCAACAAAAAATATATTTGGAATATATCTTAATGAAAAAAATCTAAATCATTAAACAGGCAGCTGATATTATGAAAGGTATTAATTCAAGTGAACCTTATGTCTTGGGCCGCCTTCTCCTCGCATTCTTACAAAAAAAATCTCTAAATATGTTATTAGTAGGGTGTGGAAAAATATATAATCACACATTTCACAACATATTTTTGGCTATTTAAAAAAAAAAAAAAAAAAAAAAAAAAAAATCCACTTTATAGTGACACATATTAAATCTATATAGAACATTTTGGCTCTGTTTCCAGTTTATATCACGGGGATCGTCGATGCTTGAGTGGATAAAAAAGATAGTCGTAATTTCCAATCTCGAAAATGAAATGAAACCAAGAAATGAAACGGAAATATAAAGGAATGACTCTGTTTTTTTGGCTTTTATGTATTGCTACGGAGAGTGTTTATTATTTTTCTATTCTCGGGAAAAATTAATTTAACGGTGTCTTAGTGCCTTATTGTATTGAAATTTGATATCAAAGGAAAAATAATCTCATCCAAATCTACTTCTGATATTTAATTCACCATCTTGTTCCACAGTTTTGTCGGAATCTGAAGATTTGTTAACATATCTTAGGCTGAGTACTGGAAAGGGTTCCTACGTTATACATGATGTTAGATTTAAGTTTACTTCATTAGAGATAGACAGATCATGGTGGAATTTACCAAAATAATCTAGGATATAGAGGACTTGCCACATAATGTGACACCTGAAAGGGATGTCAATATTGAATGTTCAAGAGTTTTAATTAAAATAATGTCCGGTAAACTGCGAATAAAGTTGAAACCCAAAGGAAGATTGTCAACCTTTCTACCCCTTAGGGGGGAAGTCGAATTAATCACTCTGATATGCAGCTAGTGCAATGCTTTAGGTGTCTTAAGCCAGGGCATATTAAATCAAAGTGCCAAGTAACAATGTAAAACTCTTATACAAATTTTGAAAATATTTTAGGATAGAATTGGGGCTACCGCTGAGGATTGGGGGAGTAGAATAGAGAGACTGATAACATAGAGAGAGATACGCCAACAAGAACTAAAGGAAGAGGGCTGCAATTTGGATGACCAACAAAACATGGAGAATCATATTTTAAGTCAAAACACAAATACAAAGGTAGTCGATCAACTAACAGCGGTAATAGATGAATCCAAAAGTTGAGAGCCTAATAAGAACAAATTAAATCAAAATGAACTTCCAATGAGAGAGGATCGGAAAAAGTATTGAGAAGAAGACCAGTAGAAGATAAGACAAAATCTTATCAAAAAAAAACAAAAAAAAAAACAACTTTGGAGAGCCCAAAAGAGGAATCAAAGAAAAGAACAATCACCCCCACCTTGAAGAGGAACCTTCTCACAAAGAATAGTTGAATTTCATAAGTTTAAAATATATATCAACTTTGTACATTTTATCCCTAAATATTAATTCTACAACCTGTTATGAGAGAAGAAGAAAAATATAGAAATATGTAGAATCTTACGTTGACGCAGACATAGTGGTAATAGTTGACGCAAGACTCAAGGAAAACAGCAACTTGTTTTTTTATTAATAACATATACAATGCAATTTTCTCCTACACTACTTTGAGAGAAAAACATCCATTAAGGGGTGTAAGATTATTAATTATAAAAGGTATCGAATATAATATTGTACAATAGGATAAGGATAAGAAGAGAAAGATACCTCATAAGAAAAGTGGCTCTTTATGGTCCAAATGTGGACGATCCTTTATTTTTCCAAGACATTGCCAATAAATATCTTTATGACTTGCCTGAGCGGATGTCAATTATTATAATAACTTCAACGCTGTGAACAACTATTTTAAGGACACAAAAAATTATAAAAATGAAAATAATCGTGGCGCTGTAAACAAAATAAGGGAACTGATTGCAACATTAGGAATGTTGGATGTTGCTAATCACTTGAACAAAGTACCACAGTACACTTTTGAAGTGAAGTCGAATGATAAATTGATAAAATCAGTCACACTAGACAGATTTATTGTCTCAGAGGATTTGTGATGCATTGTTAGAAGATACTCTATACTTCCTAAAATTTCCTTTGACCATTCCCCAATTTTATTAAACCTTGAATATCTACTAGAAGATAAAGATACGGAAAAAAGAGTTGCTGCCATAATCACATATATCTGCTCCAAATTGGAATCAGGATCAATTAGAATCCCTTCGAATACTCTTAAATTAGCGTTAGACTATACCAGGAGAGAAATTATCAAATTAGGTGTTAAGAAAAGCGGGGAAATGAAACTGTTGGAGAGATGCCTAATTGATAAAAAAAACATAGAAGACTTATGAGCTGTCATTGACGAAGTATTGCAAAATATATCCTCAATTTACTTGCTGTATAGGGTTGCCTAATAAGAACTGAGTTTTTTGAGTTTGGCTTTTTTTATATTCTATTTATCAGATAAAATAGATCGTAAATAAAGTTGTACACGTGTACAAAAAAAAAAAAAAAAAAAAGAACGACTTTCATATAAAAAGGTAATTAAATTTGCTAAACTTCGATTAAAATTTGCTAAATATACAAATAAACACTAAACAATGCATTATTAAGATAGATAAGTAATTGCAACTAATATTTTTTGCCTTGGGAAAAAATGTACAGAGCTCAAGAAAAATATCTGTATTTAGATTAGAAAATTGGTTCTATTATTAAAAATCATTTATGTACATTGAGAGAAAATAAAATAATTACTCGGAACCATTCAAATGTAGAGACAATGTACAGCAGAGTGTATGCCATTTCTGTCTAGGATGGAGAATAGATGGGAAAATGCTCACTGAAGTCGACTTGGACCATGATGCTCTCCCCGAAGTAAATCGGGGAGACACCTCGGGCTTGGACACCCCAATTTCTGAAAATGAGAGGATTTATTAGATAAAAAATATAAAAAATAAATCATATCACCTGGATTGTCTGACTTGCCCTTTGAATTTTATAAAAAATACGTTGATGAATTGGGCCCATCCTGAAGCGTTGCTCATTGAAATTTAGAATCTTAGACGTCTACCCAAATTTATAGTGAAGGCATTTTAACTCTCATTCTAAAAATTAAAAAAAAGTATAGGCAATCTGGACAACAATAACTAAAGACCAAGATACGCTGCTTTTAGTATCAAAATACCGAGAGTCTATGGAGAGTTATGGGACTTGGCCTCTGACATAGTGAGGTGCATACCTCTTAATCAGAACGTCACCCGAAAAATTAAAAGTATATTTTGAATTTTTTTTGTAAGCATCACTGTCCTTCGAATATGTAATAGCTGTGGAATTTGGCATTGTTGTAATTTTTATTATAATTTTGAACGTTTTCTTAGAATTTCTGTCCATTTTTTCAATATTAATGTCAACTCTGGAGACGTAATTTTTGAAATGAACTGTTTATTTATACTGTTGTAATGAAATTCCTCCAGGCATTTAATTTAATTATTAATTTTAGTAAATGTAATAGTTAGAAAAATACACAAAAAAACAAACAAAAAAAAACAAAAATCCACAAAACAGAACTAGTGGATCGTTCATCAAAGATGCACGAACTAGTAGAAATTGTAGACATTTCAAAAAGAGCATGGAACGGTTTAGCTCAATGAACAACACGCTCGGAACAAGTTATTATCTTGAACTCAATAAGTACAAGTTCGAGTCTCGGTCATTCCTAGAGAAGGAAATACATTTAATGTATATTGACTTTAAAAAAAAATTCCTAGGTCAGATGGATACTTTAATATTTACTTTTACTGATTCAGTGTAAGTTTATCTGACCAATTAAATGAAAACTTAAAAATAAGTGCAGTACATCGTATATTATATGAGAAAGCTATGTGTAAGATGGGTGGCACACGTTTGCTCATATTCAAGACGAAACAGTGTCGTGAAGAAGTTTTACTTGAGGGTTATATAAGTTTTGCAGTAACAAGGCATAATTTTTAACCTTACGTACCAATGTGTGACATAACTTTCATAATGTTAAGTTAAATAAATTGATCATAAATTGTAATAATTTACTTTAATAGATTATTTGAAATATACCTTTTATTTAAATTAAATGATGTTTCAATTTAACTGATTAATACTATTATTTACTAAATTTATTGATATTACAGCTACATATTGCTTGTAAGTTAGAAAAAATAATTATATCTTAATATCACTTTTACAGGGTGAGTAATATGCAAACAAGTAAATTTCACGTAAACTAACCCCGCTGTCTACAATATCAAATATTATAGGTTTGAATAACTAATCAATGGCGTCACTACCCTCTTTTGTATTGTATACAAGGTGCAACAATATAACCTTTTTTTTACAAACGACAATAAAAATAGAAATTTTACCTTTGCTTCATAAGAATTGTACATTTTTAAAGCTTTGTTTTTTGAAGTTTTGAAAATCATACAGACATACCCCATTGCTGAATAAATCGAACTTGGGTATTTTAATATGAAATAATATTTTTATTTTTTTTTGTTTCTATTTATATTAGTCTTTAATTAGAGGTTTTAAAGGGATACTAATTATAAAAAAAGATGCAAAATTTAATTGGAAACATATTTTTTTTATAATTGTGGATAATTACTTGATCATATAATTAAATATTGTCGATTTTGCAAAAATATCAAAAAATGTTGGGGTTTCCGGAATAAATCCAGTTTCAATTATCAAATTTGGACAAAATACTCTCATTTAGAATTTTTGAATAGCATTCAATCTATTAATACTGATCTAATCTTTCTAGCATAAGGAGTTATTTGGGTTCAAATATTTTTTCAAATTTCAAATTATGAAAATGAAGAGAAAACATCCAATTTTTGTATTTTAAAAATTGTAGTAATTAAAAGATTTTCATAAAATGTACAAATAAAAACTATGGAATTTATTTTGCAATGAGCTAAATTTTACAAAATAATATGTTTTTTTGCAATATTTAGTTTTGAGGGGAAACGCACGTTCCTCACTACTCCAATGCATCATAACAAATGAATGTATTTTCGAGAAAAGGTTCGAATTTTGACTTTAGAATGAAACCACACCACCCTACCTTTTACTACTTCTACAGCCTGATTGCCATTCTGCTACCTGCCCTTTATTTTTATATTAGGCAATTTATACAAGTAATTATATTATAGTGTTGATAATTTTTTGGAATAGTAATCCGAACAAAAACTAATTTAAAATATAAAGTCCTTTCTATAAACTCAAGTAGAGTTGCTTTTATTATTTTGTATTTATTTCTTTATACAAAAAAAAAGTTATATTAGAAAATACATAAGGTACATATGGAAAGGAATGTTCAACACCGTATCTAACAAAAAAAAAAAAATTAAATTCACAAACTTGTAAAAAGATTCATTCTGAAAGATTTTATATATCCTAAAGAAGAAATAGTTTTATAATCTACTACAAGAATCTATAGAGTACATGGATTTGACTTTAAATTAGTCTTGAATACTTTAGGGTCAATATTTTAAAATACTAGGTTGTGTTTTTAGAAGTAATAACTATTTCAGTGAATAAACGATAAAAGTTGATGAGGCAGTATGCCATAGCTCGCAAAGTCAGTGATTAGACTACGAGAAGGTATGTCGCAAATTGGGGGAAGGTTTCATATGTACAATGACATTGACAACTGCTTTCGACAGCAACAAAGGCCAATCCGGTCAAGAGAAACTAGAAATTGTTGATTTAGTTAAAGTACAATAAGTCTCCTCCCCAAACTGTTCTACAACTAAACAAAATTTGAATGATCTCAAGACCTTCACTGAGTAGCAGTGGGTGGCCATGTTTGAAGCCTTCATTATAAAGTGCTACAGCACCTATAGGCCCAGGTTGGAGGTAATAGTAGCAGTTAGAGGAAATAATTTAGAAAAATAAACAGATTTATCAATAAAGAAGTCCATTATATAGTCTCATTGTTGCAATTCTTTTCATTCTTGTAATTCTTGTCTATTTGTTCGTTATCAAAAGTAAACGATTATACACTCTCTTTCTTTTCTGCTAAACATAAATCTAATGTTTTTTCTCTCTATTAAATAAAACATGAAAGCTTTTGGATAAATTAAAAACCAATATACGGATGTGAATATAAGATTTAAAATGTGTCAAGATGTTGACAGGATGGCTGTAAAAGTAAAATTCTTTTACATAACTTGCCATGCAAAGATGTTCAAAATCCCATCGTTTCCAAAATATATTTTATATCTCTCTGTACTAATATGAATTATCTCGATTTTTTTCACATCTAAATATGAAAGCTTGCTAAATGTTTTGTTTTTTAGATTTACCAAAGGATTTAAATCTATGTACGTTTCACATTAATATTTTTTCCCCCATTGATAACATTTTAAACTAACGAGTATTGCTGTGTTATTCCTAATTTATTTGGTATTAGGATCCATCCTATCAGTTGATTGGATCTGTCCTTAAAACTATTAGTACTTCTGACTGTTACCAATAAAACTGATTAAAAAATAAGTAATAAAAGTTGAGTGACGCCATCTAGGACCGCACTTATCAGTTTTTACGGCTGACAAACTGGACTGAACTGAACCAGACGTAGAGGGAACTGAAGGGGACTACAGTCTTCAGTCATAAATAAGATTGACACAACCTTACTAACGAGTATTATACCAAATCCCAATGACTGCATTTCATTCGATATTACCTCTGTTATAAGCAATTAAACCAATATAAAGTGCTTGAAACTGGCACAGGCTTTCACAATGTTGTCCTCAGGGTAGTTGGTCCAGACCTTGGAGATGGTGGACTTTAGTCCATCCACATCTAGGTGTTAGATTGTATTTGTGATGCCCTTAATGTTGCCCCACACTAAAACTAATCAAGAGGGCTCAAGTCGAAGGAATACGGTGGACACATTTCCTTCAAAATAAAATCTACAAAGGTTTTTGGTGCAGAACTCCACTACTTGGAAAAGTCCGTTTGCCAATGTTCTTGGCATGCTGGAAATTGGAAACGGTCCTCACATTCACCTCAACGGTGATAGCGATGTCTTTTTTTTTTTTTTTTTTTTTTCAAAGCCGAAAAAAATTTCTTTCTTTTAAATTATACTAATATTAAATAAATTTAATTACATTAATGAATGAAAAAATCAACACAATATTAATATTAAAAAAACGAAACGACAAATAATGGGAGGGTGAAAATAAAAACTGGCTGACCGACCTAGAGATCAGATGAGCAAGTTACTCTGTGAGTGAATATAGGTGAGCAGATAGGATCTTGAGTCTACTCTTGGATTAGCCCTAGTAGTCAGAATAGCTACCAACCAATCTTCAAGTGCATCCCTAATTGTCAGTGTCTTTTTGGATTATATGTGCGTCAAACCAGTTGTATACACAACGACTTTTTGCGTCCTGTTCACTCATTTGATGACCGATTAAAAGCAAAAACTGCATAAAAAAAGAAGCTTATTTATAATAAAACCACGTGATAAAAAAACACAAAACATCTTACTAAAGAAATATATTAAATTGCGAATAAATTCACCTGAATTCTTTTTTCTTCCACACCCTGTATCACTATGAAAGAACTCATCTCTACAAATTTATGTTAAATTGTGATAAGTGCATTTTTAGATAAAAAAGTACAAATATCTATCAGAAGCATATAATTTAAAATAAAAGTTACAAATACAAACTTATAGTACTTATATATTTAATCTAATAAAAACAAAAATTGCAATGTTGCAAAAATCCAAAATAACGTTAGAAAAAGTATTAAAAATAGTCAATTCATTGAAGAGTTCGATAAACAACAATTCCCTTACTAAATTGTGCTACCATCGTAACTACAAGCAACTTAAAAGTATTTTTTCTCAACACTTACTTTTTTGCAATCCCTAAAAGGAAAATAAAAGTTTTTAGTAAAAGTAATTAACTTACTTGAAGTATGTATGTTCTGAAAAAATGTATTTATTTGAAATTTCAGTCATATTTAAAACAATGAATTTAAAAAAGTAATACTACATATATGAACTTCAGAACTATTTCATAAGTAGGCATACGAGCGAGAGCCAGGACAGGGCGGGATCGAGATATTTGGTAGTATCAATGAAGATTTATGTTAATAATTCAGTTCCTTATGCTATGTATTTGGAGAGTAGAATATGACGTGTTTTTGCTCAACATTCCATATTTTTATATTATATATATATACTATCATTGAAATCTCTTCCATTTCTTACCTTAAAGTTGCAAACATGATGATATGTTATAGGATGAGAAATCAAAAACTAATTATAATCCCTTTACCTGTGGCAATAGATTGCTAGTAAATAAATTAATTAAAGCATTACAATGTATATTTGTGAAAGTAAGTTAAATAAGTATGTGTAAATTAAAAAGATACAATTTAAAAATAAAAAATTATTATTTAAATATGAATTAAAATTTTTAAAAGAAGTTAAATACAGAGAATCAGACAATTTAAAAATGTCAAATGATACGATATAGAGGTTGTCGATCGGCAGATATACAGTATAGAGTTTGTGTGCGTGTTTGTCTTTTATTGGTGCCCACACCGTCGGGCCTAGGAGGATGAAACATTGTCTGGGTACCTCTTTTGAATTTGGTCAGGCTAAGACGGGGGTACCGATTTTTGGAGGGTCATATTATGAGAGCTTATTCTATACCCAAAGCACAAAAGTGGTTTTTTTAGCTCAAGGAGACTAGATAAGGGTTGAGTTACAAAAAAAAGTGACTGTCGTCTCAAAAAAAAAAAAATTGTATTAATTGGGGCATTTTCTAAATTTATTCAAAATCAAATAAATCATGGGTAAAAAAGAGGAATTGTTGATAATTGCAGGGGTTTTTTTTCAGGTTAAAAAAAATAAATTTCCAATAAAATATTAAATTCTTAGATAAATTGTCTTGAAATTCGTTTTGATATAAATGAAGAGTCGACTCAAATTTGTTTTCTTACTTCAACTGATCTTTATTAGAGTACTTTAATGAGACATATTCACACGGTATAAACAAGAAGAGCTATAAGAGGTCCTTCAGTGCTGCCCTAGATTATATGCCAAGCTAAAAGAAAAAAAAACCAATCATTTGAAACATTAAAAAATGAGAACATGCAAATAATAAACATCGATAAATGAGAGCATTCAAATAAAAACGTAAAATGGTAAAATTGAAATAAAAGCGTAAATTAAAGTTATTTTTATTTTAATGAATGATAAAATCCTTGGTAGAGGATCTAAAATAAGTTTTTAAAAGCAAGGAGAATGTCCTGAACACCAAAATCAGGCTTCAAACGGTCGACCGATACAATGTCACACCGATGACCCAAGTCTATTATGAAAGTCCTGTCGGACTTATACAATACTTTGAATGGGCAAAGGTACGTAGGAGACAAAGCTGGTTTTATTGGTCTATTTTGAATAAACACATGACTCGCCTTTGTGAGCACATCGAGAGAAGTCTGGACTCTGCTTGAAAGCTGATAAATAATTATTGGCGGGATATGCTTCATTCTCCTCACCTTATTAAGAAGGTTCCTATTCTTTGGATCATCAGAGGAATCGGCCAACGAAATTGGTAAGGTGATTCCAAAATATGGTGCATTGGCAAAAAAGAAGCTTCCGGTATAGATGGGATGGATGCCCTAATCCCAATGGGCAGAAACGGAAACGCCTTAAACCATAACACGGCTTCTTGGTCCATCTTTGCACCTATTCAAGGAGGGGACACTTTCATTAATTATTTTTTTCCTTTTTTTTTCTTATAATGTCAATTTTCAAATTTTAAGATGAAATGTCACAAAAAGAAGTAGTTTGGACATAAAAAAAAAAAAAAAAAAAAAAAAAAAGACCCGGACAATACACTATGGCAGAGGTGGTCTATCTTTGAGACATGAAATGCCAACTTTAACATTTATAATCAATGAGTGTGCCATTTGAATAGTAATGGTAAAAACACACAGAAAATACGGGGATATATTCTAATTTGCGCATGCCTGTGAATATGCCTCCGCGTGCAAGCTATTTAATTTTTATAGAAGTATACGATGACTCAATAGAGGATCTGGAAAAATTTATGTATTCTTAAATATACAACCAATGATTCACGAGGTCAAAAGTCACAATCAAAGACCTTGATGCAAAGATGCATTTGCACAATGAACGATCCTTTACTTAAAAGAGTTGAAATCCACCGATTTTTGCACAAAGAAACGAGATCCCTTGAACATACCATGAAGTTGAAGAGAAGATTAGAGGACGGGTGGCTAATTTATAGAAATGGAAAGATAGGAATTCCTAGGAACAATGGATAGATGCAAATTCAATTAATTGCAATCCGGGTGTAGGGGGAACTTTTTGAATAATAACATTAAATATAATCAATATTTCATTCGGGTAATCTGCAAACTATAATCTTTAATAGAGAGATATGTTATGACAACAGTGATTAAAAAATAATGAATAGAAAAGAAGATAGAACAAGCATGGTAACAGCTTTTCCTTTTCTAATCTCAAAACAGTTCTCTATCGAAACTCGAAGCACAGCTTTATATATATGTTGATGAATATTTGGAGAGCGTGAGGAGAAAGCAGGAGTGAGGCTTATGTTATTTAGTTTGGGATGGTTCTAAAGAAACAAAAAATACTGCATTAATATCAGTCACGGCCTAAATAAAACAGTGTCTATCCTAGGACCATTCCTTATTCGTCTATTATGGTAATTACAAAATCTGAAATGATGTAGTTGCTAACTACATCATTTCAGCTATTGAAGTATTATATTAATCTTTTCACTTAGACAATATACCTGAAGTTTAAAGTAGTAAGTGCGTCGCTCAGACCTTTTTTATACCATCTTACCATCTAGCTATCCTTCATTATTTTCTTTGTTTTGATTTTTTTTGGGGGGGGGAGGACGAGGAAGAAAATTGACTACTTATATCAAAAACAGAACTTTCTACGTTTAAAATAACATAGCTACAAAGAAAATAGTGTTGCCAAATTTAACTACAGTAAATTAGTGCATTACAATTTTCTTGCATTTTTTAAAATTCAATCCAATCTTCTAATAAATAAATCGATAGGATTAGTAGTTAGGAGGGGGAATAAATAACTAAAAAAAAAAAAAAATTTTTTTACATACTCTTATATTGCTCCGAATAGAAAACAAATTAATTGTATTATCACAAAAATTCAGAGATAATTATATTATATTATAATAATTAGAAAAGGAAGCATGTTTTTTGAGTGTGCTGTTTCTTCCTTTTTGGGCATTATTTAATCGGCTGTCGTGGGTTTCTCCTTTGCTCCCAGGAACACGGTTCTTCTTGGAGCAAATAACCCACTTTCTTGAGGATAACGACAAGGAAACGGGTTTCCTTGATTCCTAAGTTAGAATCCCTGTTGCTAACAAAGTAACGACAAATAAATTGAAAACAATGTCTTATAGTAGTTTTGTAAACATAAACCTAAAGGGAAATCCAAGGAACCTTCTTTGATTCCTTCAGGGGTTGAGATTGAATCATTAGAATTCCTCGGACAGACGTCGCAATGAGGAAATTGTTTCATTTTTGAACATCACAGGTCTACTTGCAAGGCGAAAACAAAGTTCGTTGGCTACTATAATTGATGATTTCAAAGCTCAGAAGATCCGGACAAAGAGATAAAATCTTGTTCCCCAAAGACTGTGGGCAAAAAACTGATAGTGTTACTTCGCTGTTACACTTGATTGATAATTGGACTCACAAAGTTACATTGATTAAGTTGATGATGAAATGGAATTTTCGTTGACAAAAACAAGCCAAGAAAACTCGCTCATGAACGAAGCCTACATTTCAAATGGTCGGTATAAGAAGGAATCAGAATGTGTAATTATATTATAGTGTAGATAATTTTTGGACTAGTAATCCGAACAAAAACTAATTTAAAATATAAAGTCCTTTCTATAAACTCAAGTAGTGTTGCTTTTATTATTTTGTATTTATTTTTTTAACACAAAAAAAGGTAAATTAAAAAAACATACGGTCCATATATAATGTTCATCACCGTATCTAACAAAAAATAATTAAAATTCATAAACATGTAAAAAGATTCATTCTGAAACATTTTAATTAATTAATGCTTAGGGTCCTAAACTAAAGAGTCGATCATTCTTCCAGGCAACAACTGTAAAAGTAATAATTTAGAAATTTTACTTGTAGGGGACTTTACCGTTGACCTACATTGTGTGAGGAGCTCATATTAAAATAAAAATATCCAGAGAAACTTATATGTGAATTCAATTTGATTGACTTAACAGCTTATTTTAGCAACAGTTATAGTATGTCGTGGAGAAGAGGGCGATCAAAGTCACAAATTGATTTAGCACTTGTGGCAAAATTTATCTATAAAAATACTAAGTATGCCTTCTATCGTTCTGAACCATTGTACGATCACATGATGATTGTGGTTAGTTTTGTACTCAAAACTTCTTCAACCCCCTGGAAACTCCCTTTGTGGTTGATCGATGATGAGAAATGAATAAATAAAATCAAAACTAACATATTAAATAATTTTAATTCTTCCTTTTCTGTAATAAAGTTAAGTTATTCCTTTAAACTGACAATACATAGTACTGCTAGAAGCTGCATTAGTTACCTTGAACAACGAAATATAACTTCTGTGTTTTATAACTCTCTCCGGATCGCAGAAATCACCGAGTTAGAAGCGAGGCTAAAATAAAAAATGTCGGGGTAAAACTTTAGAAAAGCAAAAGGACATTGCAGAGGCATTTCGTAAAACCTTCCAAAGTTAGTTGATGGGATTAAAGTTCCTATTAAAAGAAAAAGCAAAACAACCTCTACATTCTCTTTTGAGATATTATCTGAATAGATTAGGAAAACCTTTAAAGACAATAAGGCCTCTGGTCCAGATGGGATTGGGGGAAAGATATTTACGACATGCAGAGAAGAAATCGTCCAGTATTTATATAAAATGGGAAACTTTATAAAAAAAAGCTTATATACTAGAAGCTATAACTAAAGGACGAATTGCTCTAATCCCCATAAAGGAAGATGGCTTAAACCTTGACATTTGGATGTCAATGACTGTACTAAACGAAACATACAGAATACTTTCAGGAGTTATGACAAGTTTGATTGGACCTATTCTAAATAAAAAGATAGGGCTAGAGCGAAAAGGGTTTTTAAATCGAAGAAAAATATCTGACATTTCCACGAATATCCAAGAAGCAGGGAATATGAACAAGCGTTTTATAACTATTATTGCGATAGATTTTTCAGAAATATTATATTCCCTTTCTCACATTTTGAGATCGGCAAAAAAACTACTACCAAGCCGATTTTTAACCTTGTCAGGGTATTACTAGCTACGGGATCATCGACAGTAACAGTTGGAAGTAGAGAGCAAAGACCAATTTACTTGAGTAAAAGCTGTCAGAAGGGTTGTCCTTCGGCCCCATGCTCTTTGTGTCTGCAATAGAAGAGCTACCACCATCACAAAAAAATAGCTATGATTCGGTGTGAGTTTTTGAAATATTAAATATCTTACAGATCTTAATGCCGATGATTTTACCTTGTTGATAGAAGCGAACTCGGAAGCTCAATTACAAAGAAAAATAGAAATGGTCTTATCTAATTTTACAATTCTTCCGAATGGTGTATGACATCCAGGAAAAGGTGTGAAAATTTAAAATTGTTCTACCAAAGAAATGAGTACTATTTTAGGCATTAAATGGGTGGGTCTTGGTCCCTCAGAATTAAATTGGCTGGAACTAAAAAAGAGAGTCAATAATTTTATCAAAAGCTTGTGCAATTTTAACATTAAAAAAAGAAAAGATCTTTATAACACTTTTTTCATTCCAAATGTTTGTATAATATGTATGAAAGATGCCATATTGAAGGAATTTTTTTGGTTTGAGAATCCTTTTCATCGGAATTAAATTACAGCATTAAAGAGACCAAGAAATCGAGTGGGTGGTAGGCTCAAATATTTTGAGGACATAATTACCAAAAATTATTACGAAAGTTTTGGTGAATATAACGAAGAATCCTAACATGGAGTGGAGATTTGTTATAACATCAAGTCCATACTTTGAATATATTATACTTAGAACTGATCTTATAAATGGATATATCGACCACTTTTCCCCTTCCCTTGCTGGAACACAAAGGGTTCCTTGAAAAGAGACCCCTACTTGCGATTGTGGAATGACCGTGGATATTATTCATAAGAATCATGGAAAGAAACTTTTTTTCACAAATATATGGGACTCTGTGTCTTTCGAATGGAAGGCACTTACAAAAAATCAGCTAACAATACATGATATTGGTGTTCACTATGGTTTTTTTTATCGTGAAGTTTACTTTTCCTTTCATTAGAGATGACTAGCTACACAATTTGCCCTTTCCATGGCATCTGAAAATGAATTTTTCTAATTTGGAAGAGGACTCTCCATTGTCAAGGTGTAATCGATGGATAAGGGAATTTAATTTATCTAGTAAATGGATGCCTAAGATTATGTCTTCGAAGTCCCAGAATAGCTGATGCAAGATAATTCACAGCTCAATTTAAAATAGCCTCAGGAATTGTGTTTTTCAGCAATTTTTGTAAAGCTTCTGGTAAATTTTTCAACACTATTAGACACGCTTTTTTGGAATATCCATAATTATATATTCTGAGATCATTTATTAGTTTAAAACTGAGGGGGTTGGAGGACAACAACGTTAATATAATTACGGGGAAAATTTTATTCGGCGTATCATCAAAAATTAAATTAAGTATTTCTAAATATAGGTTGATACAAAAATGCTGTATTAAATGTTAAAAGCTACCTGTAAAAAGAATATAACTGTGGGAGAACCTGCGGATGCAGAAGATATTCGTACTATTTTAATTTCAGATGGATTATGGGTTGCGTTCGAATTTTAGATACATGGGACGGCTGAGGATGCTTGACACTGGCGTTTGGGTATCCGAAAGTATCATTCTTCAAACGCATCTAGATATTTTGGACTTTGTAGAAAATACTAAAACTTTTTAGAAAGAGCAAAAAAAAAACAACGACGAAATAGTTGTTAGTTTCAAAGCAAATTTGCTCTTTAAGATATTTGTATTTTATTGAATTTAGATGCTAATGTTGTTAAATTAGATATATTAATATTTTATACTTGTAAGTTTTAATCTGGTGAAGAAATTTTAAACTATAATGTTTAGTTATATTTTTGTAAATGCATCTTCATCAAAAAATTTAGATAATTCTTATTTTTATAAATTATTTTCTTCTCTAAAAAAAGGTTTTAAAAATACAAAAAAACAGTCCTGATTAATTTTGTACGTGCTATGATCCTTTGCTCTTTTATTGTAACTACAAAAGTCAAGACACCAAAGTTGGTAACTATGTATGTAATTTTAGTTGCTAAAGTTTTATTTTTAATCTCTTTTAAAGAGACGAGACTGAAGTTTAAAGTTGGAGAAGTGTGCTTAGAACGTATAACACAAATGTTATACGTTCTAACCGTTATCTTTTTTTTATATAATTAATAATAATTTATCTAAACACGTCTAAAGTGAAATACTTTTAACAATAACAAACAAAATGCTTAAAAACACATCAATGAACATCGTTTCCTTCAAAGAAATACTATATAATAATAACTTGTTTATTTGTAGATAATATTTACATAAAAACTTACTGAAACCTCCGACCCTAAGCGGGAGTGAGAATTATGCAGTACTGCAGCAGGTTCATCTTTGTGTCTATCCGTAGACATCCTGACAGCATGGCACGCCATGGACACGATCTTCATTGTCAAAAGCTGTCAATCTGTTCGCCGGCATATTTAGTATGTTATTTCTTGGAGGAGTTATTGAATAAAAAATATAGTATTTATAAGTATCAAAAGTTGGTTTTGAGTTTTATTTCATAATTCCATACAAGTCACGTTTTACCGAATTCAAGCAAACAATTGCGAGTTTTGGGCCCTACTCTGTCAATCCTGACTTTAGTAAAATTGTTTCTAAACTAATTTATAACTATGTAAGTATAAGGAATTTAAAAAATCCTTATTTTAAAATGATAATTATGATAATAACATAATTTAAGGGGTTTAACAAGATATTTTTCATTTATTTTTAGGGTAAAAACATGAAATTGAAGAAAATATAAGAAATATAAAGGAAGCCAAGGAACTAAGTTAGTTCACTTAACCTTGATTAAAAATCGCTAATTAGTTCAATAAATCCTAAATAACATAAAAAAGAATTGCATATAATCTGACTGAATGTTTGAAGAGCGTATTGAAAAGTATGGCAAACCAATGTAGAATCAAAAGAATATATTCACTAACAAAAGGTTAAGGACATTGAAGTTAATAGTTTGTCTAACAGTACAAGTTGACTTCAAATATCAATACCAAAGTAAAGGCTAATTTTTCACTATAATATAAATACCATGGTAATATAATATTGAATATTTAAAAAATATTGGAAGAATTCATAAATTTTGATGGAGTTGTACCAATATAATTAAGACACAAAAATATGAGACACAAAATGTATTAATTATTTATGTTTTCAATTTGATAACAAGACAAGATAATGAGCGATAGTTCCAATTATTTTTGTTAGATGAAAGGGCCAGTCACAATTATGAAGAATAGGATCATACAGGAAAAGGGTCTAAATGATTTTAGAATATAATTGAATCTATTTAGGCAAGGATGTTCACTACTTAAGGTAAATAATAATGACAGCAGCTGAGGAAAAAAAATCCATTCTTCAGATTAACAATTATAAAAAAAAGGACAGCTAAAAAATTCAGACAATTTACAATACTATATACATATAATGTTGAATTCATCTGGAGCACCCGGCGGCTTTTTTATTTTTAAGGTGGAAGTGGGCCGTTTGGCTTTTTTGACAGATTCTAAACAAAAGGTTTTGCTTTTTTTATGCATGCCAAATTTGAAAAAAAAAGGTTTTTTTTATATAGATGTCAAATTTGGTAAAAAACAAAAATTAGAAGCGACCAGAAATGTTTTTTTTAATTTTTCAAAAAAAAAATAAAACATCAATTGGCTATAACTTGGTTCGACGTTTATTGCCTAAAAATATATAAAGAGAAAATTATAATTTTATGGACAAACATTAACAATGTGTGTAAACATACATTTTTAATCTTTTTATTTGCAAACATAATATGATAATTGAAAATCGGATGAAAGGCTTGATGCACTTGACTCTGCACTCCAAATTACAAATTAATATATAAATGCACTTATTGTAGATAGATAATTGATATACAATCTACGAAACCGCTAGAAATAATAAATATGTATGTATATAGAGATTGAATGCTAATGAAGGAAGCTGAAAACTTGATATAGTACATATGCAGACGCAATAGTGACCGAAAGATCAGAATTTTTTTCACTGGCCATATTCGGCATAGGAAGTTTTGCTGTCATATATATACTATGTAAATGTATCTTTGCTCTTAGTTTTTGGGGCTTAAAATGTGTCTTCTTTCACTTGAAGTAAATTTTTTATTCATTTATTTTACATGGAAGATGAGGGCATTTTAAATCAATTTGGAAGTATAACTTTAATATAAAATGAAGGTTGTTTCTGATTATGATTAATTCGAACCGGGTCTTTTTTACCAGTGTACTCTAGCTGGGAGAAAAGAGGAAGAAACAGCACAAACAAAGAAATTAAAAGAAAACATAGTTAGAGCTGCGTTTTCAACTTTTAGAATTTTTTTGACTTCGACTCTGAGTAAAAGCTCGCTACACCTGTTAGGGAAACGAAGACCACTTCATTCTTGGAGAAGTTTTGTAAATTATATTAGAAGCTATTAAGAAGTTATTCTCTTCTCAAGGTTAAATATTCCCCAAGAGGGGATTGCTGAATTAATATATTTATCCAGAAACTTCTATTTTGAAAAAGAGACACCGTTTCTGTTCCATCCAATCCCAAGAATTTCAATGACAATCCTAAAAGCACAATCTGCAATTTGAGAATCTTTATCAGGATTCCATTTAACAATTGAAGAATCGTAGTGTTTTCATTCTTGATTTTTAAATCAGATCTCCTTTCATCTTTTTTTTTTTTTTTTTTTTTTTTTTTTTGAAGTAGTCCATTATAATCTAAATCTCTTTGGTTAATTGTCTTTCAGAATTATTCTTTAGCCTCTACATTCATGTGATGTCATCGGCGTACATTTCAATTATATGTTTGAGTTCCAAAATCTACTCCAAAATCCGTGATTTTCTTTTAAACAAAACTCGCAAGATCGCTTATTGCAGCAACGAATGGTAAGGGAGCCGAAAGACATCCGTTTCGACAACTCTTTTTCAAAACTATAGGGTCACTTTTCCTATAACCCATAGAGATAACTGGAGTTCCATTGGAAGAAGAGCTCTGACAGTATTTATAAAGAAGTAGAAAAAATCCTGCTTCCATGACATGACCATGTAGAATTGAATCAAAAGCCTTGAGGAAGTCAACAGCAATTATAGCTCGAAAATTTTCCTTTTTCTGAACAATCTCAATAGCAAATTGAATTCTGTAGTCCTGATTGAGCACAGTAATAGGTCTCCAATTATTAATGTCTAGCGCCACAATTTTCTTAGGGTTAAGAGCAATCGGGTCTTTGGTAACTGATTTTGGATGTTTCCAAGTCAATGGATTTCCATGAACTTTCCCAGTTGGATTAAGTACCTCATCCACGCATTGGGTAAAAATCCTTCCACCCATAATATCGGGTCCAGAAGCTTTATTACATTTAAAATGTTTTTTTATGTATTTGGAAATCCAATATTCTGTAAAAATTGTATGCGTTCCTGATTTAGATCGAGCAAAATTAGCTCTATCACTATCAAAAGCCTTTGGAAGCGCACATAGAAGAGTTTTAAAATTTCTTGAATGTCAATGATTGTTAGGTCAAGTTCAATAATTTTCTTGATTACAGTCGTCGATCGATCTTTTAGGAACAAATTTTTAAGTATTTTTGATCGGTTAGTTTCCAGCATTATTTTTTCTTTATATTCAATCTTTGAGGTACGAAATAAGTCTGCAGTATCTTTGTGAAATTCTCCGTCAAAATAGAGAACCATTATCTAAAAACATCTTCAAACTCCTTTTGCAACATTGAAGTTTTCCTCTTTTTTCTAGAAGTACATTATAAGGTGATGGATCTAACCGTGTAAAAAAATAACAAATAACATCTGGCCTTTCGTATCGCCGGCTTTTCATCAAGGAATGTATGAAAAGTTTAACTTCTCCAGCTCTCGTATTGAACAAAATCATTTTATAAATTCCCATATTCATTTTCTGATCTCTAGAAGTTGGTAGTTTGTAAAAATTATCTACACTTGATTGATATTTAAAAGAGATTCAGGTCTTTAAAAATAAAGATAAAGGCTAACTCTTTAGAATTTTATTTGGACCTTTCTGCGGTAAAAGACCCGAATTTATGGACGATCTTTTAGAAAACCGAACCAGACCTTGTACTTGAAAGTAGGATAAGATCTGGATTTAGAGTTTTTTTTTTTTTTTTTTGCCTTGCAATAATTAGAAGTGGAACTCTCATCCTTTGCTGACAACTTTACCACTTCGCCCTTTGTTTGAACACAGAATGATTCCTCAACTATCTGAACTGTGTTCGCTGTGGAGTCAAGTTATCAGTATCTCCTTCATTAAGTTCTGAAGGAATCCATCTTGATTCATTCCAAATTTTGGATTTGCTCCGGCTATTTCATGTTCTTTAATACCGAACCAAATAGCCAAATCGTATAAATCAACATGTTTTCGTCCTTCAACGCGAAAAGACTTATCTTCAGTATCTTCAATGATAATGAAAAAGATCTCCCATTTAAACCTTTTGTCCCAGTCATGAGTTTTCCTTTCATTGATCTTCCAATCCTTTCTTTTTTATTTTCTCCCGAGTAAAGTATGCGAGGCGTTCCCTCCTCCCTCTCTTCAGACGGATCAGGAGGTCTATCAGGCGGGAACTCAGACATACTTGCTGATATTTAATAAAAAGAAGATCAATATATTGAACTTCTTCTCTCAACTCTTAAATGACTTATGGTGAGATGAAATATATCGAAACTTCATATTATGATAGAAATGATAACTGAACAATGTTTTGACACCGAATTTTTTTGTAAAAATTACTTAAATAAAAACATTTTATAATTTTCATATTTTATAAGCAGATAACCAATAAATCAAAGGTTAGAATGACCAAAAATACATTGGTTTCTATCTACAATTCTCTAAATTGGATAACTGTGTGCAGAAACTTTGCTAAACAGACACATTGCCAATCGACAAAAATCTTTTTTTGAAGATGATACACCATTCCTGTAATGAAGGTCATTGTATTTTTCTTTAAAAAAAGTCAATAACATATAATACAATTTTTATATACACAGACATATTTGTATTAAAATAATGCAAATTTTATAATTTTTTTTTATAACTACCAGTGATTTAAGTACAACTTTAACTTGATACAAAACAGTTATAATAAATTAAAAATCATTTAGTAAGAATAAAACAATTACAATTACATTAAAAGTGGAAACACAATAATAATTCAATGCATCATTAACTTGAAAAACCCTTCGTGAGATAATAATAAAAAAACACTAGTAAGGCTTGCGCGTTTGTATAAAATAAATATTATAAAATTGATCAGATGATACAACAGGCGATGTTCATCAAAGAAGTTTAGTAAGAGTGGCGTAGGACAGCTACTTCTCTGCTTATTCTGATAAATTAATAGTAGGAAGTCTGTTATGATGCACCCCAGTTTCATATTTTCTTCCAATGCCGGGTTCATCATTATTGCTCTCCAAAATCATCACGCTAAAAGCGCTGAACACTAAACCTTCTGCTGCATTACGAAAGGTGACCATCCTAGGGCAATTTTATTAATTGACTTTCATTGAATAAGGTCAATAAATTTCTGAGGAAAAAATCTATGTCTCCATAAATGAAGGAGAGTGACACTGATGGTTATTTGGGGGAGGTATAACTATAAGTTCTTGTTGGATTTGGTGAATAATTGAGGATCGAAATTCAAGGCAATTATTAGGATTTTTCTTTGCGGAAGAGGCACCCCTCCATAGTCATGGCCCTGTCAATACCAGAGTAAATCTTCTCCATACCTTTGAAAAATAAAAGATACAGCAGTATTTATAAGATGTGTCTCCCTCTCATGGCTGCTAGCTGTTAATCTAATAGAACACCATGACAGCTAGGCTGTTTTCCTCAAAACATTTTATACTTTGTAATAGTTCATTTATTTTTACAAAAGGGCAGGTCAATTCTATTAATGCCCATTAGACTAAACAGGAGTTTTAAGTTATATAAAATTCGGCATAATCAATATTTTGAAAAAATAAATTGATATGTTCAAAAATAAAACAAAAACGTAAAAAAAAAATCAAGGTATTATAATATAATTATGAAACTTTTCTTGTCTTTTTATTTGTTCAAAAGACAATAAAGATTAGCGTACATATGGGCACATCATTTATTGCATATAGAGTTACTAGAACTTTTTTTTTCGATACATCTGTAATCGTTTTTATCCTACAAAATAATCGATATTGGTCCCAAAAATCAATATCACTAGAGTCCTAGTATAAAGTTTATATGTACATAAGTATAAAAGGTGTAGCAATATATATTATTTTATTAGAATACTTCGCAATCAAGCTGACCAACTGGTAACAAGGTGGACGGGGTTTTATTCTAGAGCCCAGATTCTAATGTCTTTTGTTTTTTAAATTAGAGTAATGAGGAACATGCAATTGCCGTCAAAAATAAATATTCCCAAAAAATGATTTGACTGATTATTTTATATATTTCATCTAATTTCAATCAAGCTTCCAAGTTTTTATTTAGTTTAGAATGTTTTTGTGATTCCATTTTTGAAATTAAACTATTTATTTATGAATAATTGTGTAACGAATTTATCCAATTCAAATAATTAAATGGACCAGCAAAAATTTATACTCTCAAATATATTCGCATGATAAAGATATATTCCGCAATCATCGGTCTTCTTTACAAGTTTACTTCAACTACTATTTTAATAACCAATTTTTTAAACTATACAACACTTTAAACAACCAAAGATCATTTTGAATTGGACCGGGTGACATAAATTTTATTCCCTGTTTTGTAATACTACAAAGAAATATTATTGAGAGTATTATAATTCATTATAATAATCCCTTGGAATTAATAATTTTGGTGGTAAAATTGATTACTTCTTTTGGCTTATCTATAATGCAATAACCTATTTCATATTTTACAATTCTAGGCCCATAATTAGTTGGGTCCATCGTATGCCACATTTTTTGGAATCTTTTAAAGAGTAGAACCTCTGGTAAAGAGGTATCTCCCATACGTGATTTCCCCCAAGAACTTGATGCTTCTTTGATAGTAATATTTGATTATTACCAGATAATCTTTTATAATTCAAAATGAAGATATACGAAAAATCTAAAGGCCATTCGTGATCGAGGCAATTAATCTTAAGTTAATTTGGGTACAAATACGCCTTTAAGATATTACTAATATTGAGATCATCTTCATCTCTTTGAATCTAGATACTTACAATACTTTTCTTGAAAAAAATTTAATCTTATTCATCTTTTTTTTTGTTTTTAAATACTCTAGGAAACAAATATTCTTTCTATCTTTCATCTTCAAATTAGTATCCATGATTTTATAGAAGGAAAATGGGAAAATACAAGAACATTTCACGGAACATTGTAATTCACATTTTAAATATTTTTTTCTCAAAACTGCAATTAAATCATCTTTAAAAAGTTAAAAAAACAAAAGAACTGTATAACTGTTAATTGTTTCACGATAGTTAAAGAAGAAGACACTTTTTCAAAAAAAATTAGTAAATTTAAAATCATGAAGACAATTAAGCCACTTGTAATCATTGTTCAACCTTTGGCAATTATATTTTTTTATCAATAAGAACGGATTTTGCTCCTGCAGTTTGGACATTTAAAAAATAATAAGAAACCCACTACAACACAGGTTTAATAATAATGACAACACCTAAGGAAAAGAAAATTCATTCTTCAGATTACTGATTCAAAAAAAAAAAAGGAAAAAAAAAAGAAGGACAAAGTAAAAATCAAGCACTATTTACATCACTGTAAATTAAGTTAAGTTTCAAATTCTAAATTTTATTATATCTTGGAATTGACAAAGAAATATTATCCTTTATGAAAATAGAACTTTTCGAAAGTAAAGTAAAGAAATAGAAACGTACACATGTGAATTACGTGCTTATATCAAATTTTATTTTCAAGTATTATGAATGAATTAGAACATACTTTATCACTATATTCAATCATTTGATATAAAACATATTTTCTAAAAATGATATCCAACATAAATTTTGATCAACTATTAATCATTAATACATATTAAACTTTGAAAAGAAGACTTTATTTTGTTTGAATATTTTTTTTTTTTTACAACTGTTTTAACAAAAAGATAAGTTTTTTTTTGCGTTAACAATATATACCTCAAGTTCTTTTATTTAACATTTCTCCATATATATATATAAAAGATGTCGAATATGTACCTTTTTTTATTTTTCAACTTCTCTGGGCTACATAAAAACTAAATTTGACTCATATTGTATAGGAGGCCCCGTATAGAGGGATTTCAAATACTGCAGATTTCCCATTAAGCGGTGTTTGGAGTTATTCTGACATATAAAGTAGCAGGGTATATTCCCCTCATATCCCTTTTTTTAATATAATGATAATAAAGCAGTAATTGTAGATGTTTCTAAGCTCCTAACTATACAACAACAACAAAAAAAAAAGAATAAAGAAAAAATAGTAAAAAGTAATTTACCATTTTACAGGTTTTAGTAATAACAATGTCCCCTTACAACGCGAATTCTTTAATTCTCGAAAAACTAGGATAAATGAATTTTACATATTCAAATATAAAGTTTCCTTCTTTTTTTCTGCATAAAGATTTAAAGAATAAAATCACCAAAACTGTGTGTTAGTGACCATTCTTTTTATAACGTGGTTAGTGAACTGGATTGAAGAGGAACCTAAAAAATAAAACGTATTTATTTACAAGAAAAATATTTCTATGATTATAATAATTATGTCGATATAATTTTGTATCATTTTTAAACTATTTTATCTATTTTACACTCGCAATATCAATTAAAATCCGATGGAAAATATGAAAAAAAAAAAAAACCTTTTTAAAAAATATTATGAACTACATGAGTTAGGGGTTTCAATATAATTTCTTATTCGTATCTTATATATACAAAAATAAACTTTTGAATTATCGTCCTCCTCCTCCTCCTCTGTTTTTTTCTGCCTAGCAACAGTTTTTGTTCTTTAATCTACTATTGAAAATTAGAAAGGAAGGGGAGATTGCATTAGCCAGTTAATTCGTCTTGGATTGCTGCAATTCAAATGAACACTAATGATAATTTAATATGTTCAATAAAACCAAGTAGTGACACTGTATTACTAATTTGACATCTTACTTTGGTAATATTTTTGAAGTACATATGGCCCATAAACATTCTATTGAAGCATTGGATATTATGCAGGATACTAAACTATTTGGAGGTAAAGTAATTTTAAAGTTTTTATATAGTTGGTGCATATATTATGAGATCTTTACATTAGGCAACTTAGAAGTAGGTTAGTTTATTGACATGCAGTAGAACAGGGTTTAATTTGCAAAGGTTATTATAATAAACTTTTCATTTGTGATATAAAAAAAAACATCAACAAAGAAAATCCAAAAAATTATCAATCATAAATTTGGATTAGCTACATACTGAGAGGATTGTTACATAGCTATCTGCTGATTGTTTACAGTTACTGATTATTTGGTATCTTTACAATTTGTTGGGTTGTATTCAAAGCATGCGTAATTGTGGGAGTATCGCCGTACAAAATACCTGTTTAGGAGTAATTATGACGAATATAACTTTATTTTGATATCAAACCGAGGAAGGTACCAATTTTTTTTTTTTTTTTTTTTTTTTTTTGCACTCTTGGGTTTTTAAATTATTGTTCTGGAATAAATTATGTACTTTTACATTCGATTCAAACAGACAAACATAGGTTATGAATAACCTTATTTATTTGAATTTTTAAATTCTTTAGCCACCAGTATTTGTGTCCAAATACGTCTCCCCATGTGTCTGTGGAACAGACAGACTCATCCTAGTAGTAAATACATATATTTTCTAATTTGTTCATCTTATTATTTAAATTTATAATCATATATTAATAACTTTATGTGAACTTTGGGAATCAAATTAGTGCCGGTTAGTTTACAATGAGGTTGCGAATATTATATAAATAATTGCTATAATATTATAATTTTGTAGGTATATTGAAAAAAGAAAAAAAAGAAGGAAAATTCAAGAAATGAAAGGGGAAAACAAAGAAACGACTTTTAAACAAGATGCTTAATTAATTAACCAAATTTCGAAAAACGAAAAAGAATCTAATTATACAAATAACTCCTAAATAAGGCATTTTCGAAATAAATATGGAATGTAATCAGATTTACTGTTTCAAGAACATACTGAAAAGTAGGGACGATAAAATGTAGATTAAAAAGAATATGATGCATATTTATAAATATCGGAGTGTTCACCGATGAAGGCTAAATAAATTTTTCATATTTAGAATACTTTTCAATTTGAAGAAAATTACTTTTAAATTTTAATCAAATAATTACTTGAATATTTGCTCACGTTATTACCTTAAATTTACGACATAATCTTTCATTCGAAAAGAAACCGGGGAAAAGGCTCAAAATCAGTTGTTAGTTTATCTCATTCTGGACCAATTATTTCCAACTATAGAATTATTATCCTGTAGTTTTGAGAATTGTTCAGAGATAACAAAGAGCTCATTTTCAGACAACCAATCAACGTTCATACATGGATTCGGAGAAAAGAAGCAGATATCTCGACGCCTGACAACAAAATACTCGTGTTGTCGCGATACACATATATTTGTGTACAGGTTCCGGTACTGAAATAGGTATATGTATTTGGATAATTTTCGGCCCAATTTTTTGATGCCGTTGTGGAACTACTGATACGAGTTCCAATATCAGTTTCGTATAGTATTTTGGAATATCTTTCTCTGTTAAAAAAAAATTACGTAGTAATGGTATGTATGTATCATTAACTATTTCATCTAATATAGAGACTCTCAACAGGCTGTACTCGAGTCATCTCCTTGAAGGTCGAATGAGAAGATAACCTTCCAGGAATAAATACGCCATGCAGTTTACAAGAAATTTCTTAATACCCTTCCCGTCACTCATATTGTTAGGGTTACTTGATAGATCCTCAATAGATCTATTTGTCCTCTAGTTAAGACCCTTTTCCAGATAATGAGTATGCAAACGATCAAGGGTACTTTTGGACATTCCCATGAAGAAAGAAAAAGTGATTTGATACCCATGCATGAGATGCTTCCCTTCAATAAAGAGCTTTATCCTCTCGTCTTTTCCATCGATTTAAGAAAAATGTTCAAGAGCACACATTTCAAGATAATCTATGGAAATTGTCACCATTTCCAATGACTGACTGATCCCTACGAAATGTAACTTCTTGGGGGAAAAACACTTAGAGCATGGACCTCTCTTTTCACACGGTTCTTGAGCCCCTAATTTATAATTGCATCCCATTTTGCAAAAATTAAGGGCCATCTCTTGCTCTTCCTTGTCCACACAACGAAATGTCACGTAATGATGAAAAGGTTGAATATCAAATCGGAAGGCGGAAAAAATGTTGATGGACATAACTTATAATGTTTGGAAACTTAATAACAATGGTGTCTAATCACTTAATAATAATAAGTAATAACTAATAGTGTATAATACAAAGATAATCCTACATAGAATTAAATTATTATGTAGATAATTGGACATTATTTCGAATATTAAATATCAAATCTGATTTTTTAAAGACATGTTTATCTAAATGCAAATAAAACAGTAGTTATGTTAATATAAAATCCATCGTGGAAAATGGATCCATTAAAATCATGCTGCAGAGCAGGAATAAAGCTTTGCAATTACAATATAGGACAATCAAAAAACAAACAAAACTTTCAAAACATACTACAACTAGTCGATAATTGTCTCAGCAGCTGTGGTACAAAATTAACGAAAATTAGGGTTCCAAAGCGAGATGCCCACAGCACGAACAATGTTACACACTTTCACTCTTCTGTTATCCATCACCATATCATGGATTTTATCGATGATTTCTGGAGAAGTAACCTAAACAAGGCTTCCAGAACGTTCAGCGTTATCTGTGTCCGTATGACCAATCCGAAAATTTTGAAACCCTGATAAACTGTTCTAATCGAAGGTTCAGAGTCCCCTTAATGTTTATTAACCTTCTTTTAGTCTCCTGATGCGTTTTTCCTTTAGTAAAGTAATGTTTAATCGACACACGAAATTCATTTCGTTCATTTTTTGAAAATCACTCCACTTACTCGATTCAAATGAATTCTAAACCGAATGATATAGATCGATCTGGCTCAAAGTTGGTTGTATTCTTTTAATAGATTTGCAAGTATTGCGAAAATTACTTAACAAATACTCTGTAAATTAAAAATATTTTATTGTAAATTAGAGTTTAAATTTTTTATGCTAAAAATACATTGTTTTGTTGCATTTTTTCATCAAAATTTGAAAATTGACGTTTGATGAATAAAAGAGAAAATATTGAAAAAAGTTCCAATTATTCAGAAAGAAACAAATATATCAGTTAAACATAAATTTATATGCAAACGTTTTCTACTCAAATTTTAACAAACTTAGTGTTTATCTACGAATCCAAAAACAGTTTTTGTTTTTTGGGTATTAAAAAAAAGGAAAATAAATAAATAAATATGCAACCCGTTTTAGCCTGACCAGATTCAAAAGAGGCGCCCTTGCAAAATTTGAGCCTCTTAGGTTCAACGGTGTGGACAAGGATAAAGTATATACACACAACATTTTTATTTTATATATACACATGTTACTCCACGAATATTGATGCTAAAGAGCTAAAATTGTTGCTATCGATTTTGATGTTATGTAAAAAATCTAAATGGTGCGTTTTCTTCAAATCGAGTAATTCAAACCGGATTTATACTAAAACAAACAACATTTTTAAGACCTTTACAAAAATCGCCAATAGTTACTTACTTAATCAGCACCAAGCATTAAAAAAGACATCTTGTTAATGAAATGTTACTTTTTTTAATAAAATATATTTTGTAAATATATTCTTCTAAAATATCTCAATTAAATAAAATATTAATTCATTTATTCAGAGTTAATTTATTGAGGATGCATTATTAGTTATCGAGAGATATTCACATATACTCGACGCCCCTAGAGGACAAAAAAGTCATCACTAATCCAATATTCATCAAAATGCTAATTTCTTCATCCTTAGGGACTCAGAGCTGGATTGAGTTAGAGATTCAAAATTTGATTTATAAACTGGTCTACTGTCACAATAACACAGTAATATCACATACTAGCCACATTTGTTTCCTCATAAACGTTTATCGTGGAATGACACATATATGTTAATATGATAAATGAATCTATATCGATATAGGGTATTTACCATTTACAAGTCTAGGATAATCCTGCAGGTTGTGTCAATATTTTGGCCAGTGTAGTCTTAGGACCGTTCTTATGAGTACTAGAACTGATTAGAAAAAGGAGAAATATAGTTGAATGACGCCATCAAGGAGCAAACTTTATTAGTTTTTAGGACTTAGCTGAACCAGACGGGACTCTAGTATTCAGTCCTAAATAAGGATCAACACAACATTATGCTAGAGTATCGCTTTAAATGCTTCACTATCACGGCAATACTATAGTACCAGGATACCGAACAAAACTACTTCACATTTTCATTTGATGTTTCTTTATATGTACAATATACTCACTATTTAAAAATGATTAAGGAAAGTCTACTCTCCCTATTTTTTTTAGTAGATGTTGACGAATTTATTAATTACTCCACTCACCTCAAATTTTACTTAATTTAGGAGTTTGAATATGTCGGATAGACTTCGTTTGGTCGTGATGGGGGATACCTACGTTGGAAAATCCTCGGTTATCAAACGATTCCTCTTTGGAACATTTCCAGATAAATATATATCTACTGTAGAGGATTTATACAGTCGGGACTTTGAACTTGCGGATACGACGCTTAAAATTGATATCTTGGATACCTCAGGAGATACTCAATTCCCAGCCATGAGAAGGTAAGCCTAAAATCTTTTTATCTTTTTTTTATGCGTGATAAATTAATTTTATAAGTAATTAAGTTTCCATATAATAAAATAATATCTAAGAAAATGCACAAATTAAGTTTATAGTTTTTTAAATGCAAAAAGGGATGAGACATTCTTAACACTACTTAATTTTTTTAAGTAGTTGACATAATTATTCATGTGAAGTGACAGGCACAAATACTGTTTTTTAAATCAATAAAGGTTTGTATTTAAACTATTAAAAATATCTACTGTGTATGACCTCTAAAATAAGGTTCTAAAACAATTGGCCCAAAACATTTTTGCCAAATTACTTTTTTGCGAAAAATAAAATACTATTAGAAACACTCTCACTCATCAATTAGTGTTTTGCTGGTTTGAAATTTTCAAAATGCTTTGAACGCAAATCACTCAAAATTTAATCTTGTAATTGTTGCCATCTAATTTCCCGTTATTCAAGAATTTCAAATTGGTGCGATTAATTCAAATAGGATAATTGGAAGCAACTCTGAGACCGTTTATGGAAGGCTAAATTTTTTCCTTAAATTGATGAAGATCACTTTTACTTTATAAATTCATGCCTTTTTCTCTAAAAAGTGATTTTCTTATATACTCGAATGACGTAACTTGTACTCCCAGGTTTCCCCAACCCCTCGATTTTAAATCTCCTTAAACACTCAATCTTTTCAAAATGTATCGTCAGTGAATAAGCTTTCATTTTGTTATGGTCGTAGCTTTTGGCTACAGTTTTCAAACCCTTATAGAAGTGGAATGTAGTAACAGTTTTATATCAATGTAATAAACTGTTTATGATGTGCTTAATTAGAGCATAAATTATTGTTATAAGGTTAATCATCATTATATTAGAGGATTGGATCTGATTGAAAATATTGATACAATGTTATCAGGTTAGCTTAACAGACTCTTAATGACTTATGGTATTAAGAAATTGAACATACTTGTACTTATATATATTTTTAATTTTTTTTTCTTAAATTGTGCAATAGATACCAACTATTATGAAATGTATATTTTGTTTTCTTAAATATATTTTTATCAACATTAATTTACGTACATTTATCACTTTGTTACTTTTATTGCATCAGGCAACCTTCCATGCAAAAAAGGAACAAGAAAAAAAGCCCAAAATGAGTTGGTAGTTAGTCAAATAAATAAATCATACCAACTGCTATATATTTCTGAAGTACTCTCATACTAAATTTGTTATATTATTTGTTTACAGTTATTTACATGAACCACATATATATATATAGATTTCAAAATATTAAAATCCTATTGTTGTTCGATACTGTACTATAACATTATTTAATGTCTAAGAGCCAGCTACAAAAGATTTTACCCCATAAAGGTTTGACCCCCTGACATTACTTATGTCACCTAGAACATTGTTTTTCTTTGTTAGCCTAGCCCCCACCCTAGGTGTTTCTGGCTTCCAGGTTTCCAGAAAACATCCTCTGGACAGTATATTTAACACCATAAGATACATGAACAAAACTTGCACCAATGTCAGGTTATCATAAAAAACCGAGATTGACAAAAATCTCCGACGGAAAAGTAAGGTCAGACCCTTCACCACTTCTCCAAGAAATGTTGCACTAATGGTTTATGTTACCCCATAAAACTTGGACAAAACTTGCATCAGTACTACTATCAGTGCCTGGATATCATAAAAGCCAAAACTGTAAAAAAAAAAAAAATCCGTCGGAAAAGTGAGGTCAGACCCTCCAAAACGAAAATGGTAACAAAAGGAAACTACTTGTTTATTATGATACATATATAACAAATGATTATCTCATAACTGAGGCTGCAAGATTATTTGTGGTACTACTATTTGTAATTATTGCAGTCTTTTGTACTTAAAGCACAAATAGTAGGCTAAATCAATCAATTCGATCTTTGAAAGTTTACTTCACTTGAAACAGTTATGCTAAAATGAAATTGAATCTAATATTCCACGAAACCTATAATTCTTTTAATATACATTGTAAAAACAATTGATAAAAATGTGCAGTATCATTAAACAAAAATAAATAATGCCCTTGGTACTTCATCGTTCATAATTTTCCTACGAAGTCTTACAGTGAAGGCACACAATAAATAAGTTATATTAAAAGGTAAAACTAATCAATTTCTATTCTTCATATTTTATCAATTATCTTTTAAATGGTTGAGTTCTATCAGCTTTCTCACATCATTGGATAAATAAAAAAGTATTAGTAGTTTATAACATTCTTGCCATTTTGGGACTTTTATAAAGGGCCTTGCAATATATTCTTGTATATAAAATAAAACATATAAAATTTAACATTTTGACATCTTTAACCCTTTATGACCTAATGTGCCAAATGTGGTACATTTGGAAAATTACTGTGGATGCATCTGCTAGAAACAAATACACTTTTACAGCAACACTGATAATATGTATTGCGCAAAAACACGCATGGTGTTGCAGTTACATCTAAAAACTAATGGATAACAACATCGTTGATGTCAATATTGTGCAGCGCTTGATTTGCTGATTTGATTCTGCAAATTCATAAGGATATTTTTAATGCAATACTACATTATCAGTATGACTATAATTCCTTCCTATATCTTTGCTAGATACGGAATGGGATATGTGTTTATTTCCTTCAACACATAGCTGATCACAGCTAATTGAATGAAACGTCATGATAGCTATGCTGCTATCCACATTGTCAGGGATTTTTTTTACAATACAGCATGACTTAATTATGAAAATGGAAATCTGCCATATCTCGAATTGAGATGTTTAGTAAGTCTAATTTCATACTTCTTTTAAATTGTTGATATAATTGCATTCCCAAGTAGAATCAAATGAGTTTGAAAAGACAAAACTTAATTGAAAAACAACACATTAAAAATTTTAGAAATTTAACCACAGCAAACACTTGGTTTTTTAAATTCATATATAAACTTTTAATTTGGAAAAAACTTTTTTTCCTTGAGCTGAAGTACAAACAGGGAACACAACTAATAATCTTGATCATATGTCTGAATTTTTTGTTAGACTATTATAATTTTGTCATAATAATATGAACTGAAAGAAAAAATGGAAATTAGTTGCGTTCCAAAAAGAGTTTCAGTTATTTGGGTGGAAAATAATGCTCAATTTTGGTTCATACTTAAAAACGATGCAAGTATAATACAACTTTCTTAACATATTAAAGATAGTAATTAAGTTTAGTCATAAATAATAACATTAAAAAATCAAAAATAAAATATTTTCATCAATTGTATAATAGCTATCAAAGACAACACACAAGAAGTTTCAAATATAAATTTTACTTTTTAAAAATTGTAAATTTTAGCAAAGTATAGAGAAAAGAATCAGAAGCTCATTTTCTGAAGACAATAAATTTAAATAATTTTACACTATCCTTTTAAATAGTATCAAGCTTATTATAAACTGATAATATACTTTTTCAGGATCTTTAATCATAGGATTCTGTTACGTCATATCCGTTAATTTAAATTTCTAAATTTGTAGATCAAATTTGAAGTTTACCATGAAATGAATTATTTACCTTCTTGTAATGAATTACTTTGATTCATGATCTTAAGTCTTAAATTTTCTTACTTTTTTATGTCAAAATATAAAGAATATAAATGAAGATCAAAGATATAATGTTATACATGTATTTGCACAAGAAATACAAGAACAAAATATATTGTTTAGAACATAAAAAGTTGAAGCTAGACACTCTGGATTCAAATCATCGTGAATATTCTTCTAGTTTGAAGTCAGTGTATTTCCTTTGTTTAAAAAATAATCACCTCCTTTATCATATATCCGCCTATTTCCGTACGCATGTGCTTATAGTAATAACCCTTCCTCGAACCCCTCTTCTTCGTAGATATATGTCTTAGTGACTTGCATATTCTTTGGTCAATCCCTCGTATTATGTAAGTTAGTAAAACTCGTGTCCTATTAATATTGGAGTTAGAAAGGCCATTCCAATGAGGTATCATTTTGGTATTTTTCATAGTACCTAGTGCGTATTACAAACAAGTAAATTGACATCAACGTATTCTTATAAATAATAATGAAGTAACATGGCGTATTTCATTTTATAATCTTTTAGGACTATTTAGTGCTTACACATTTGTAGTTGTAAGCATCAAGCAGGGTATTTCTTACTTTTTTTTGAGCAAATTGGTCATCCTACAAAATGATTTCGAAAAAGTTCCCTAAAAGTATTAATGAGATGCTACATCAAATTCAAAATCTAATTTGTCATAAAGTTTTACCTACGAAAAGATGTCAATATTTTTTATAATCAATTTTCATAGTTATTCAATTATAGATATAATACATAACTCTAATGGACAGGTATATTTTATGTATGCAGGTATATAGCCATATTAGTAGGTATAACCAGCTTTTCATTTGATCAAAAGAAAGTGTCAAGCTATTTTTTTTTTTTTAAGAAAATATATTATTGATCACGGTACCATGTAAATATATTATATGTGAGTATATTAGAACGGTTGAATTTTCCACTTTTTTGAAATTGATTATGGCTAGTGCGACTACGGTTGTTATTTAGTATCAAAATTACCTATGCAAAATTGCCTTATCCTACGAGGTTATCTTTAGGTCGTTCATCTTGATCAAATTATAAAAATTTTCATGAAATACTTTTGATTGACATTTTTCAACCTAGAAAAAGTGTAAAAAAGGTTTTTTTTGTAATGTTGTCCTATGAAATCAAAAAATGGAAAAAAGTTAGGGAAACTTGATGATCGGCGTATAGCACGCATTCTTTTTTTTTACATTTTTAGATAAGAAAAATCCAAACTTTCTCATATTATATTCTCTTTTTTTCTCCATAGGGTAGCATTGAAAAAAACAAAACACATTGAAAGTTTATATAGGCTAGAATAATGAATAATTATAATGATAATGAAAAACCAGGGGTACAAGCATAGTGTGGAAGCTATATTCCTGCAACAACACATCATTTTTGGAAAAGACAATAACACAAGTTTTATATAGGGGGAACGTGAATTCATCATGAAACAAGAATAAATCGTTTTAAAATATAACAGAGAAAACAGCTGTAAACTTTTGAATAAGGATTCGTGATTTATAGTAAATCACTTAAATCTAAATATGACGTTAAAAAAAAAAAGATATCACCAAAAGCTTGGACCAGTTCACCCTTTTTCTGTTCTTTCGTTCATTTTCTGAAAATTTTCTGTTTTCCGTTCATTTTTGAACTCCTAAACGAAAAACATGGAAGTATAAAGTTTTGTAGGAACGATAAAAACTAATGTTCCCACGACATGGGTCGTACTCTTCATTCAGCGGGATGATTAAGCGTTTATGAACTTTGTTTTAAAAATGTAGATATATACTTCCCTTTATCTTTTTTTTTCTTTGGTATGACATGCTAGGCTTTAGGTACACACACTCGTTACAAAACCTCGTATGAAGTCACAATCATTATTTTTATTAATCATAATTAATATTAATTATTTGTCATTATTATACCAATTACACTACCCAACAAAACCACGCTTTTTTTTATGCACAAGATCAGCATATGCTCAACTTAGTACAGTCTGATCCCCTGATTCCAAATATGGGCGTATTTGTTTCTCTCATACCCTCGTGGCCTTCCGAAAAATGTAAACATTTTTTTGCTATTTTTGGCTATTTTTATGATTCAAAGCTGTTTTAGGCCCTCGGAGTTGAAGACAGGGATAAATTATGTTGTTATTTTTCAAAGTTGACTGCTCAAAAAATTGAAAACCATTTCTAAAATATCTGCATCCTACTTTTAGGTCGAGTTATCTTTGTTTAAAATGGAAAATAGGTAATTTTTGGTCAGAGGTTCATAGCTTCAAGACGAATAGATTTATAAAGCTTCATTTGATAGCTGAAAGTAGGAACTTAAATTTTTACAAAAGAGCCTCCCCACACACGCTCTACATCGTTGTCAATTTAAAATAAGGCCACGGGTATATTTCAAGGAAAAAACTAATTTATGAATTGATCTCATAATAAAAGTCAATAAGTATTCGTATATCGTAGCTAGAAGAGATACAAACAAAGACAAATAAGAAGAAGAAAGATAGAAACAAAGAGAGAGAAAAGAAACAACATCTGCTCCAAGGACTCCCTTTAATGTCTTCGGATGGAATCCCTTACTCACTACGGGTATGCAAGGAGTCCTCTTGTCTCCATGAAGCTTGAAATAGTTTATTTATACAGTTTGAGACATGGGGATTAATGTTATAACAAATTGTAAAATATATTTTTTCTTCTTCTACTTTTTCCTTTTCTCTCTCTTTGTTTCTATCTATTTTCTTCTATAATGTTTTTGTACCCCTGTTTTGCTATTGGACAGTGTTATCAAGAAAACAAATATCAGCTTAATATAAAAATAATCGTATAACGACATCTCAGAAACAATAAAAAAATGAACGGACAATGTAAACGCCATTTCATATTTCTGTTCAACCTCCAAGCAAAGTTCCTGGGGGGTTTATGTTAACATATCATTAGACTTTGATCCCCTTTGTATTTGTACCACAGCTGATGATATACTGATTACATTGTATTGAATGTACTCAGTTAGCCTGGCCTTAAGGTTTTAAAGTTTTTAGCAGAAGTAGACGAGATTCAAGCCATAAAATACACTCGATATTGAATGTCCTCTTTCAATAGCAGTAACTTGTATGTTTGTAGAACTATAAAAAGTAAATAATCTTTAGTTCCACTGAAGATAAACTATAAAAAGACAATTAATTTTGGATATATGAAACATTATTGCTTGGAAAAACGACTTAAAACTTTTGAATGTGAAAGGACTCTCATAAAGGCCATCCAAGAAGGTCTTCCATCAGAAGTACAAATAGAAGAGAATAAGGAGGTAGTATTAGTAGAAGACAAAAAAGAAGAGAAGTCTTCCAGAGTAAACACTGATCCGGTAAGTGATGATGTAGAAAATGTGCATACTGATAATTTGGAGAAGATAAACGAATGTTCTCTTTCATAAAATTATAAGACGCATGATGGATAAAGTAGAAAGCAAAAAAAAAAAAAAAATCAAAGCCTCATTTGGATGTCCATACAATTTTGGAAAGTTGTACTTGTGCTTCTTCTGTGGGAAAAAAGAAGTAAACCGGATACAAATCTTTCCCCTGTTAGAGAGAAGAAATAATCAAATATATCTGAGTCTGGTGATTCTTGATAGTTGGTGGACCACTCTTGTTATCCTTTTATTTATTTTTTACATTATTATAAAATGTAGCTATCAAAAAAAAAAAAAGAAGATATGGACCCAAATTGTGGACTTCTTTACTAATAAAATTTCCAAAGAACAAAAATTGAATATGGGCCTCAATAGAATAATTTCTTTAAATACGAGAGGGGGTAAAAATGGAAGATCTACAGATGTAGTAATGAATCACCAGATGTTAATTGATCCTCACATCGTTTGTCTTCAGGATATTAAATCAGAAATCTCTTCTTCTTGCTATAATAACCGTCCCATTTGCTTACCTAAAAAATTTCATTGTTTCTTTAGCGGAAATGGATCTAATTTTGACTCTTATTTCAAAGAAAATCAAAAATGTTTCCTGTGTTAAAGAGTTCTCCTACAAAAGTAATTGGCATAAAATTCGAACTTCTTTAAATGTGATGAGTTTCATTCTAATAAATCCCTACAGGCCGAATGAAAAATCTACTTCCTTTTTTCAAACAATTTTTAATAACCATATAAAGGATTCCACTCCATTGCTGCTAATTGGAGATTTTAATGTTGATCTCCATATTTGATTAACACTATCCAAACCTTACTGATCTACAAAATATAATTCTTAAGTTTAATCATGTTGACTTGACAAAAAAAATCAGGCCGGAAGAAAGTATTTCTTGGAGGAGAAGGAATCAGTCTTTCAGAATTGACATGGCTTTGATTTCTCCTTTCTTAACTCATATGGTATAAAAAGTATTTTTAAACCTGAACTTTCCTCTGATCATAAGTTGATTTGTATGGAATTACACAGACCTTATAAAACTTCTCAATTAAGGATACCAAAATGGCTGATAGAAGACGATAAATAAAAATGAAATTTAAAAAAAAGAATTGCTAGAAGGTTTTAATGACTCGTTTTCCTAAAACCAAGTAACACAAAAGCTCATGGAAATAATTTATTCAACGACTTTACGGTTTCTTTTTAGAAAATAGGAAGGATACAATGTCATACGCCAGTCAAGTGGATAATGTTCTCAATAATGGGTCAATTTTTGCACGCACGTATTTTGCAGATTCTCTAAAAAAATTTATAACTGCAGAAATTGTTGAGGCTAAAATGAAAGAAGAAAGTTAAGTTAGAAGGCTTAAGAAATTTTTTAAGAGAGACATATTTTCCGCCCCCGGTGTTAAAAAAATTTAGTCATTAAAACTAAACCGGTAAATGTTTTGGACTACTTTCATTCCCATTTCCAAAACATTGTTGTCACAAAAATAGGCCACTTTCCGAAAAGAGAGGTAATTTCCACTGTTCAAGGGAAATATTTCTTCTCCAAAACATGATATCTAAATTTATAGGGAAGTATTATAAGGATGATAAAGCCTATCGTCCAAATGGAGTCTCAACTAAAGTTTATTCGAATTTTAGCGATGAAGTCGTTCCATGTATTTTAAAAATTGGACGGTCTATGGAAAAGTTTGGACGACTACCCAACTCACAGACAAAAGGAAGAATTGCAATGATTAAAAAAAAGATATGGGACAAACTGTAGCCATTGGAGACCAATTACTGTTCTCAATGAATCATATAGGATTCTCTCTGGAGTATTGGCTAAACAGATGCAACCAATTCTCAACAAAAAAGTTGGGATTGTACAAAAATGATTTTAAAAGAATAGGAAAATTCCCGATGTTTCACACAATATTCAAGGTGCAATTGACACAGTGGATAATAGAAGAAGTTTGGAGCAATAATAGCAAAAGACTTGAGCAAAGCTTTCGACTCTATTCCACATAGGCAAGTTCTTAGATCTGTAAAAAAATTTCTTCCAAAACGTTTTTTTATAACCTCGTACGTGCCTTACTTATATAACGACACTTCAAAAATCTAATTGGATGGACTAGAAACCCAGGCAATCATCTTAGAAAAGGCTGTCGGAAGTTATAAAGTTAGATGAATGGTGGAAATTTTGGGTATAAAATGGAGTTTGGGGCTCAGCTCAGATAATAATTTAGATGCTCAGCTTTGCATTTAGAAATGACTCAACCATTGATATAATTCGGCAAAATATAAATAAAAAAATATTTTTTTTAATTTAAAGGACCCCTCAATTTCAGAAGAACACGCAATCACACAAGATATTTTAACAGTTCCTAATTTAAATTCGGGATATTTTCTGAGCGAGGTAGAATAAGTTTTCCATTTGTTAATTCTTCAAAATATTATTCAACGCCATGCCCATGGCACGTTAAGATGGTCCCCCTAAACTTTGATGCAGCTGTGAATGGACTCTGGGAGCTACATAGTAAGCGTTTGGGCCTCCTTATGGGTTGAAGAAGAAAAAAAGTGTCTTCTCGAGGGTAATAAATGATGATAAAAAGTTTACCGTGCAGTTACAAATCTCCACAGATTGTATTAAATATATTAGGCCCCGCAAGGACTGTGGAAAACTATATAAAAACACACTTCATGCGTTTGTGGACTGCCCTGCCATCTATATCCTAAAATATTTTGTATCTATAAATCTAAAAGGGCTGACGAATGGGGAAGAAAAATATGTTAAAGGTCTTGTTCTTTTTGGAATTTCAAAGAAGAAGGGATGAACTTCTGAGGTAACAAGGGCTCTGGACTTTGCAATTCTTAATTGTAAAGCCATCATTGCCAGCCAACTAACTAATTATCAACCTATTCGGGAGAATGTGTTGAGAGGTATCATCTTGGCAGCTTCAACCCGATATGTCTCTCTCACAATGAAAATTCTTAATCAGGATGTGAGTCATGGAATGTTGCAGGGGAAGAAATCCAGTACCTTCCATCAACTTCACAGAATCATTTAAGTAATTTGAAGAGGGTGTTAAGAAATTTTTACACATATTTATCATAATTGTTAATTTGCATGTTTATCGTTTTTTTTTTAAAGATTGATTTTTAGAATATTAATTGAAATTCTACCCCGGAGCATTAAGTATAAACTATAATGTTTATTTATGTACTTTGTACGCAATTACTCCGGTTTATTTATATATGTATGTTCAATAAATATATAAACCAAATAAAGAATGTTGAAAAAAAAGAAAGGCATAGCGGAAATACAAATGGGAAGAATGTAAGTAAGATTCTAGTGAATCGTAGGCAAGATGTTTCCCTTGATTATTTATAAAACAGACGTATAATTTACTTGGTTTATTCAATTGAACTTCCATTGACTTTACATAATCAAATAAATATTGTAGAAAGGCTTTTAAAGCATTTTTAATAAATATTTATTGTGTTGAATCATTTGTTTTGGCTTTTTTGTTTAGTCTGTTTACTCTTGCTGCCTTTTTGCTTAGTTTATTTACCGTTCTTGCTTTTTTGTTTGGTTTTTAATGTTGTTGTTAGTTTTTTTAAAGATTTATTTTGTAGAATATTTATTGAAATTGTAACTTAAAGCAATACAAATAAACTTTAATGTTTATTTATGAACATGTTACGCAATTTTTCCTGTTTCTTTCTATATAAAAAATACAGAATTATATTTAAAAAAAAAACAATTTTGAGGTTGGAAATATACTACGTAATAATTTCTAATTAAAATATACTTTTTAAGAAAAATTTAGCAATATTTCACTTCCTATGTAGTTTTGAAATATCTTTTAGCAGCACCAACACTTCCAAGAAAGGGGCACAATTTCAAATCCAGAATTTACCAATCTATTTGATATATTCCCGAAAACGCTTTGTGTTCTTGTTTCTGATTGAACAAACGGTATTGTATAAGGTTTTTCATTCGAATCTAAGCCAATTAACTATCTTTATATACATACCAAGTCCATAGGTAGTTTATATTTTTGTTGCATTCTGCGCTAGTAAATTTTTCACTGGGAAATCAATAAAAAAAGACTAGCCCTGTTCGCTAGTGGTTAATTTTAATGACATTTAAGCCCTTCCTATAGCCCGCCTATGTATAGTGTGACGTTTGGGGTAGAGTCAAAACCATAAACAGGTGTCATTACCATTAATTTTTCATCTCTAGTTAATTTTTTTAGCTGTAGTTCATGGGTCAGCTAATGAATTACAAACGAAGTACGCCAACATCACAAACCTTTTAGAATAATGTGATCAGAACAGTATGAAACCAACAACCCTGTGTGCATGGGTTTTGTACTAAAATTCATTAGAAATTTTTGCCATTAGCATTCACCATCTTCAGTGATGCTAATCGGTTGTATTTGTTTAGTTCACTCGTGTTTTTTTTTTTTTTGGGGGAGAGGGGGATTTGGTAACCTGAAGAATTAATTTTCTATTCCTAAGATGCTATGGATAATAATTGTATATAATATATGTTGTCCTTCCTATTTCCGGAATGGGATTTGTATTTGTTTTCTTCGACTTACGGCTGCTCATGTCAAATAAAGCTAAATTTCAGACTGATCTGTTCGACCATTTTGGATTCCATGTATTGGTCGTTAATTATGACTGTAGACTATATTGCAGTACAGTGAATCTCGTTCCAGGTCCTGCTCAGTCCTAAAATTTTATAAGTTTCGATCCTTTATAATGTCACTCGAATGTATTTATTCTTTTTTTAATCAGTTCTAGTATTGATATTCCTAAGGATATACTACGAGTATCATCATTGGAGTAATTCTTGTCTATGTCTTTATTTATTTATTTTTCCTTCTCATTAGAGCTATGCTTGTAGATGATCTAATGAAACTTTATGACAACTAAGCTGCTATGATCTAAAATATTCTTCTAACTATTAGGGTTACTATGTTCATTTTTGTTTTTTGTTTTTCATATATCCAAAATACTACGGTCCATCTCCACTTTGATAACCTCTATCACTGATTAGATAAAACATGACCAAACGAGAAGGAGATGAAAATTGGTATGATAATGGATGAGGGAGTGGCTATTTTAATTTTCTCCCTGAACATATTTTTTCTTATTGTTATAAGATGTTATTCATATTCTTGAAGCAAGAACAATAAGTATAAAATAATTACTGGTGCGTTAAAGGTGAATAGTGTCTATGAGGAATTGTTGTTGAGTTATAAGTTTAAGTCTTTATTGGTCTCGGAGTATAATTGAGGATCGACATCCGAGCAATTCCTGTCAATAGCATTGCTAGATAAGGAGTAGGGTGTGTGATGATTCCCTTTATCTCATAGCTGCTTGCAGATAATTTAAGAAATCCTCATGACAGCTATGCTGCTCTCCTCAAAAACTTTTTTCAAATTGTCCGGATGACCACGTTAATTTTTGGTTTATTTTATTTAAAAAATCAGCAGATTAAGGCAAGTTGTACATTTTAATTTTCCAAAATCAAAACGAATTATGTATTTCGTATATTATTTTTCAAGGATAATCCAAAAATGAAGTTTTTAGAAGGATTAGACAGCTCTTAGCTACATCAATTTTAGTTTGAAAGTATGTTAATTAGTGTTATTTATATGTATTTTCTCAGATAGACTTTATAATACACTTATTACCATACAATTGAATAAAAAGCGAATAATTAAAAATAAAATAGTTTTAATTTATGCATGAACACTTTCAAGTTCCTCAGGTACTGCTGTGACTAGTTTTTTACAATTATCCTCCTGCTAGTCTCTCGAGCCTTACTCCTTCCATTGCCAATTTTTATACACTTTCAACGCTCTGTGTATGGCAAGGCCATTTGGGTATCTTCATAGAGGTATCGGTGAAATTTCTCACCTCTAAAGTGCTTAGAATTTGGGGGAAGAGTGGTACTGATACATTTTCTGACCCGCATATTAAATCACTAATCCTGGAAGGATGAAAGTTGATTTAGAGGTGTTCTTTTGGTATTGACAGAGTCCTGCACCTGAATGTCTTGGTTCCTTTCTCCCTAAAAGACAAGATTCACTCAACACCTTTAATTCTCTCCTCCTCATCCTAAGAGAACAACATTGTCTGGATGGGTGATTCACTTCGCAAATATAAAGTAGATCTTTTCTCAGTAGACATCAAAATGTCCACCACTTCCTACCTCTGGGACTTGAGGCAGTCCAGTAGAAATAAAGTGTACCTATGCCCTTGAATCCAGGAGTGATTGACCTTCACTTTGAACAAAAGTGGGTAATTTACACCAATGATTAATTCAACAACAAATTGCAGATTTCCCAGGGAACATAAAAATTTAAAGGGATAGCCATATTGGAACAACATGGGATGTTTATTTTTGAAGATGAAGATTATATTTAATTGATGAAAAATGGTCACCCGTATCCGAGTTGGATACCATGCCACCTCTAGTTTTTGTTATACAGAATGGGCCCTAGAATTTTGGTTCCTATAAGTGAGATGTCACTACATCGTTATAAGTAGGTTATGCAGTAGATTTATTTAATTTCACGTATATTCAATTTGATTGATGATGTCTCTGCACGCCTTTCATGTAATATGTATTTATGTAACCTTAAACTTTTTAACATGACATACTTTTCAATGATGAAAATATTCTTTAAGGAATACATCATTTTCATGCTTCCCTCATCCATATAATGCTATGTGGAACTCTTTAAAATAATTATATATATAAATAAATAAGGATATAATAGCAAAAATGTAATTTGTAACTATGATATATATATATATATATAAGAAAACTGTTTTTTTTCATACAAAAACAGGAAGCAATGCTTAAATTTTTCATTTTACTTCACTTTGATATTACACTGTGGTGCGTAAGCAAATAGTATATTTTTTTGGTATTAACAATTATATTTTGTCAAGATATCACAATACACAATTTCAGGATTATTTTTTGAATATAATTATGTCTTTTAATATCATCAATTATTTATCAAAAAGTACTCCTTCTACTTTGGCCTCCAGTCTGGGCCTGAAGGCATTGCACACCTTGATGATGTAGTACTTGAATATATATCAGCCTACTCCACCCCAACGGAGGCCTTTAGGGAATTACCATTGCGGGTGTGACCTTGCTCTCAATGAAGCTCCAGAGTCAAGTGAGGGGCAGCCCAGTGATGAGGGACCACCAGTTTCGAGGCCAGAAATTGCAGAGTTTTTCTTTGCGTCAAAATTGAGTTTTTATGACCTTATGGTCAGGTTCTGAGTCTTATTGGCGCCAACATTAATCTCCCTTCAGTCCAACCAGAGCTTCACAACTTCTTTCATAAACTTTTGCTACTCCTAGATCCCCCCCCCACCCCCATTAATGATCCTCCTTACCTCTTACGTACAACCTTAATAGAGCAATTCACAATGTACGTGATCTCTTTTATAGGGTGAAGGGGCCAGAGAAGATCTGTAATCCGTTGCGTGTTAGTGTCTATTAGTGTAGTTTGTTGACGTAGGCTAATAATGATGAACAGTGATTGAAAGCTGATAAATTTGGGATCAATTTTTATTATAATAACTTAACATCGATTGCAAGTAATAATAGATCTATGGAGCTCTAATTGGCGCAGTAGGATTGGCTAACATGCACTGTATATCACAAAAATATTTGACCATATTAAAAATGGCCTATGTTACAGAGGAAAATGGATACGCTTTTGGTTTTTTGCAGAATTAATTGAGGATATTTTGACCATATCAATATTGAAATTCTTTGTTGACTCAACGGGAAACGTGCTATCTGGAGAAAAGCTTGAAATATGATATTTAACTTTCAATATTTGGGTGACTATATCTTCTCAAATATTGAAGCTAGGAGATTCAAACTTATGTACAATCATTAACATGATCTAATTAATAGAATGCCAGGTTTAAAAAAATTCATGCCTATAATAAATACCAAACTTAAATCATGTATATACCAAATAGTAGATTTTGCAAGCAAAATATCTTAAATTAACCTATAAACTGTGGAATCTAGTTTTGCTTGTATAATAAAGTTTACATTTCTAGGATATATCACTATTTCATTAAACTTAAGGATGACTCAGTTTTTATAATCATTACATTGGCCGGTGGTTATTTGGTTTTTTTTAACGTGTATTGGCAAGATATTGATTAAAAAAACCAGGTCTATATTTTACTATCGAATTGAAAGTTGGGATGATTAATTAATTGTAGTATTCAGGACTAGAAATGTTAGGTAAAATATTTGGAGAAATATTTCTTTTTTATTTACAACATTTGTTAAGTAGAAATATATTTTTTTTAAATTTCAAATTTAATATATATGCTTCTTCTTTCGTTTCTCACGGTGTTACATAAACATTTGAATTTTGCATTTGAGTAGCAGATATTGACGGAGTGAGACATATGGCAAACTTGAATTAAGACCCCTGTTAATATCAGCTGCCTGTTATATGATTTTGAGGGGAGAAAAATAATTACTTTTTAATGTTGAAGAGGCCACAATTCCAAGAAACAAACTTCATCCTCACTCTGGTTTAGTAGTTAGCAACCTAAGCAACCACTAAGAGCCCCTCAAAATCCATTTTCCCCACCCCCTAAATATTTGGACTGTATTCGGGTTCAGACTGGACCCAAAATAGGATGAAACGTTGTACATTTAGAATACTATTGGTACAGGGAAAATATTGTAATTATATTTAAATTCATAAAGATTTATTTTATGAAATATTAAAAAAAAAAAAAAAATACAGCAAAGATATGAGCGAATGCTTACTTCAGAGGGAAAAGTTAATAGGCAACTATTTCTTAAATACTAAACAAAAAAGAAGAAACAACCAGTTTAACTTTTTTTATCACTAAACTTATTTTTTTCTTAACACAGGAAAAGGAATTGAACCATAGATATAAAAAGAATAAAGTAAAGAACAATTTGACGTCATCGCAGTTGACCCAAACATTCAAATTGTGGTAGTTATAAATCGGTATTTTAACAACATAGAGGTTATTAAAAGTATTTTTCTGTTCAATCACTACTGTATTTTATATTTGAATATTTTTCTTTAAGGAACTCTTCCTCTTTTAATAGAAGTATAGGGTGATTCTATAAAAGATCTAGAGTAATTGATGAATGAATAAATATATTTTCCAATTTTTTGGTCTACTAACTTTCGGCTTCAAAAAAACTTTCCCTTCTTTTGCACAGCATAAGTACTCTATGCATTTTGTGATGAAACAGCAAAAATAAACAAATACATTAGTTATTACAACAAACATAGCTACGCGTCCTAAATATATCAAAAAAATTTATTCCAGAATTTGGATTTTTTGAAAACTTTAGTGCAATGAGTTCAATAATAAGCCCGAATATGATTTATAACAAATCCATATATATAAATGAGTGAAAAAAAATGGGTAATTAACATTACTTTAAAACATTTCATTAAAAATATTAGAACTAACTTTAATATACTAAAAAATATCAATAATGTATCATTCAATTTTGATATTTTCTTTGATCAGTAGTACAATCTTTCATTTCAAAGTTTTCAAGCTCATTAGATTGTCGAGAATTATCTTTTTTTTTTGTAAAAAAATTTATTTTAAGAGCATTTTCTCACCAATGTTGTCTGCTTTGTTTATAGAAACTATAATCAAATTTACAGTCTTCTTGGATATGATATTTTTTCGTCTTCCTCCTCCATTGGTTGAATCACGTTAGCAGCTAAGAAAGATTGATTGGTTTCTTAATATATTATCATTTTTCGGAGGTTTCTTGCTATTCGAAAGATAAATGTGATCAGTCCTAATTGTTTTAATGGTCTTTAGCTATTTATTATTCCTTGAGATTCGATGGGAACTTGTGTGAGCACAATATATTCTCTGTTTTTGCATAGTCCGAATGACCTTACTCACATCCAGGTGCAGTACGACGATCCGCCATTCTCACAAAGAATAATATCTAAAGTTAATAAGTTTTTAGATTGAAACAGGAATTGTAAATAAAATATGAACCTACTCATTTAAAGTATATTTAGGGGAGTATATTAAGTTATAGAATAGAAGAAGCTAATTGAACGCAGATAAAGAAAAATGTTATAAATTACAGTTGAACAACTCATTTTCTCCATTTATTTATGAGGATATGTTTTCAGATTAACACTACATAATTTGAGTTCAACAAATCATGGATCAGAACACTAATGACTTTTGAGCAAAAGAGAGGGCATATCGACAGCTAGTAAAACTACATATGAATCTTAAATAGTTATCAATCATTATGGTGCTATTTGTCAGTCGTTCCCCCTTTCTTTGCCGTCCTCAAATGTCTTAATTGAGGCATGAAATAAAGCTGATAGTTGGTTAAACATTTATAACCATTCAAACCTAGTTGTAGAAATATATCTACATATGAAGAATAGATTTTATTTTCCTCAGCTGTGGTCGTTATTATTCAACTCTTGATTACTGAACTTCCTTTACTATTACATTACGATTGAACATTCGTGTGGTTCATAAAAGACGGAGAGTAACCCTGAATATCTATTGGGGAGTTATAATTGTAAGTCCTTCTTAGAATCTGCGTGGAATTGAGGCTCGACATCGGAGTAATTATTGCCCATGTCCATGTTTTATTTTCGTTGATCTAACGAAGATATTTGAAATACTACAAATATTTCAAAATAAAGTACAAGGGAAACAAATAGAACACTGCTATGACTTTATTTGTTAACTGATTTTATTATTAATTTTCACAAAATTAACATAATAACATAAATTTGACATTAAATCAATAAATTCACGTTAGTTCGGACCACACGTTCACAACGTTTCCTGGAAACGTCCTACTGCCTTCTTGGCTATCCCACTGGTTAAAGTCGTCCAGAATGTTCTCCCCAGCTCTCACAGATCTTGTGGTGCTGTAAAGAACCTTCATTGGAATCCGTTCATAATTTGCCCATATAAAAGAGTACAAAGGATTCAATTCTGACGAGTTAAGAGGCGAAGAACTCAGTGGTCAGCTCATCAAATTATCTGAATCAAGAAAATGGACTGTTGTTTTGCTGCTTAGAAGCTTTCCCTGTAACGTGCATAGCCATAGTACCATAAGTCTTCATTGATGATACTCTGCACAGTTGAACGCAGCTCTACGTTGATGCTGTCAGCATTTGCATTCAACGATTACATTCTTCTTATTTTTATTGTTTGTTTGTTTTCCTGAACAAAGTAGGACTTTGGAAAATTTTAGCCAATTCCGGGTAACAATGCTTCTGGAAATTATTGTCAGTGGATCCTCACTATCCTGCTTGACCTGTTTTCTGAACTTTTGGACGAATCAATTTGTGTACCCGACGGTTTTAGCCAAAAACGCGTTGTCTAGTTCAGCATTAGAGAAAAGTCCACAAAGATTTGTTCCTGATTAAAAGAAGAAGGGTGTATATTATCGTTATAAAGCATGATGGGCAACTGATGAGGTAGAGTAACATTCTTACCGGACTTACTTTCAATCAGTGTGTCTGTATTGAGTCCAGTTTGTTTTGGGATAGGATGAGGCCAGAGATAATCGAGAACGTTTAAAAGTACTACCTTTTATTAACATACTTATTCATAGTATATACCAGTTAAATATATGAAGCACAAGAAAATACGGAGGAAATGTTATGACGACTAAAGTATAGTAGAAAAAAAAATTTTTATCTACTTCTTATCCTTTTTTTTGTATAATCCATGTCTATTACACACAATTAATCAGTTTGAAAAATAATCATACAATAAACTTAACTGTATCTTATTTTAAACATAATGAGTAGATTAATAGTTTATTAAAACTATAAAAATATGAATATACAAATATTAATTGAGTAAAAACAAATATTGACAGTCACTATAACAATAAAAATGAGCAAGCTAACTAATATTATATTGATAAAACTCAATACATATTTTAACATAACATTAATTAATGTGTCATAATATTGAGTATCAGCCTAAATAGCTGTTAAAAAATCGATATTGGCTTTTAGAAAACCTGTCTCTATAGATATCTAATATTTTGAGCTAATAATAATTTTACTACTAAATACAATCTAATAATTCTTGGTTATGTTTTATCGTTTTGAATTGATTGCAATTAAGAACTGGGTTTTTTTTTTTCTATTTATTAAGAGAGAAAATGCTATATTTTGCATGTGAATAAAGAATCAGTTTGAAACTAATAAAAACATTGTCCTGCAGAAGAAAAAAATGGGATTCTTCATGGTGATCTTTATTTATTAAGATAATGCCTTGTGTAGGATTTATTCCTCTATTTAGCAAATTTTAAATGAGGTTAGTGAGTTTAATTAACTGCTTTGCTTAAAAGTCGTTCCTTTTGATTTCTTTGAGTCTTTGTTTTTTTCAATGTGAGGACTGTGGCCATAGAAAAAAAAGGGTGCTTATGCTTAGTAAAAGCAAGGGTTTTTTTTTTAAGCCGAAAGTTATTTGACCAAAACAATAGAAACTATATGTTATTTATATATCAACCACTCCAGGTCTTTTATAAAATGATCCTATACTTCTATTTATAAGTAATAACTGACGAGTTTCATAAATAAAAATATAATTATATGTAAAATAAAGCGAGGATTGAACACTTAATTACATTGAAAGGGATGGAATAGTTAGAAAAAGGATATTAAATTTGAATGACGTGATTTTTGGTCATCATTTAAATGTTTGTGCATAATTTTATACATTATAAAAACTAAATTTTTTTTTTTTTTTTTCAAATTAAGTTGGCTACAAAAATACTTTTTGTCTGCCAGGGGCACTGAGGCTATAATGAGGTCTTATATAACTAGCAGCACAACCTCCATGAGCGTACCTTTTTAATTTAGCTCACAAAGTGAATTCTGCCAATGCAAGAAGCAATTATATACGTCAGTTAGGAAAGAAGATAAAGTGACGTCCTCTGTGGTACCTCCGAACGGACATCCTCTGATGAAAAAAGTTTTCCTGTTGCAAACTTAATTTGTTCATTGTTCCGAGTAAACCCAATGGGTGCCTGAATGTAAATTTTTCTAGAAATGAACAGACGAACGAAAAAAGTGTGAACATACAGGGTCGAGATTTTAATTCTTAACAAGTTTAGACCTCAATATCTTATCAACTCTGATATCTATGTTCGTGAAAGGGTTCTCATTAGATTTAACTTACAAAAAAATATAAAAGAAATACAAAGTTCTTGTGATGTCCTCCAAATACAAACACTGTGCAGTCATTATTATGTGCCTCCGTGCCAGGTGCACACCCAAGTACGCAAATCACTCTATAGATACATATGTTAAAGAGCTTAAATTGATGTTATCAGTTCTGGAGACATGCTAAAACTTTAAATTGGTGCATTTTGTCCAAATCAAGTAATTAGAACCGGATTACTTTACTCAATAACCTCCATTAAAATTTGCTAAATATACGAATAAATCCTATAGAAGACAATATCATAATAAATAAAGATCTCCATAAAGAATCAGATTTTCAATTAATATTTTTAAGATCCTTATTTTTTGATAAAGGAAATATGTCCACCTAACTATCCGGATCTGAACCCTTTGAACTACACTATGTGGTGTGTCTTGGAGATAGAGTCAAATAAACGTACAAATAAAATTGATGACATTTTGTGGGCTTGTACCAGTTCCAGGGCTGAGGCTGTGGTTGAAGCTTGAGATGGTTAGTCTGAGTGACTGACTTCACTATGAACCTTGGTTTGTAAAAGCAAAAGATTTGTTAGATGCTTAATTAATTTTTGTACAATAATTGTAATTATGTACATTATTCGTCAATTTGCAGTTTACATTCGGTAAATAGTTAGTAGAAAAAAGAGTAAAATACTAGAAAACTGTCAACCATACAGTATTTAGGGAAATCCAATTAAGCCAATGTATTAATATAATCGTATTTAATGACTCCATTACCAAGTTAATTAATATTTCAATGCCTGTATCGTTTTCAGAATAAACTTTCCCCCTTATTTTGAATCCTTTCTTCTAGAACTAGGATTTTTTTATATCAATTATTTTCTGTATGTAATGAGGAACAATTATAAAGGACATTAAATATAGAAGAAGAAAAGCTTTTAAGCAGCCAAACTGATGTAACGACAAAAACCTTGAGAGTTTTATTTTATATATATACATAGTTTGATTGCATCATAAACACCTTTTTGATTTATGATAAGAAATTCCTAACGTGGATATCAACAACTCAATATCTTAAAAGTATTAGAATTATGATTTACATATTAAATTTTTCTTTTAAATATAAATTATTTTTTAGATCGAAATTTTTTTCTCATTGGCAACGAAATAAAATTTCTTTTTTAGAAAAAAGAAATTACTATTCCACAAATAAATAAGAATAGAATATTATATAGATAGTTGAAGGGACAGTTTTATTTATTATTAAAAATGATTAAACTATAAATTTGCAGATATAGGAAACTATCTCGAGCATCCTATCGAATCATGTTGGTTTTATAATAGCAGGTGTTCCAAAAATAAAGACATTATTTTTGCAAATTTGCAAGTGATTGGCTATGACCTTTCCTTTTTTTTCCCTTTCCTTTTTGATAGTGTCCAACATGGATGTGCACTCAGAGAATACTTAGTCAAAGAATCGAAAAAAAATGTAAAAGTTTTTTTATGCGCTGGTATCATTACAACGCAAGATATATGTTACTAAAACCACTGATTGGGAAAATAATGGATTTCTTTCTACTACTCTCATTAGTATTAATTATACATAAAGCCAGATGCAGGCTAGACATTGCAGGCAGCTGCTTCCTAACATTTCCGATATATTACTAGGTATGCGCCTATCAAATGAGACTTTCGGCTATCGGTCCCTAAGTGTCGTCATTTAGATATTATAAACCGGTCCAAAAATTTAAATGCTTCTTTGGACATTTTTAATTCATTATTTGTATAGCTTAATTCAACAACGCACTTTTTTTGCGAGTAAAAATGTATCATTTTGGTCCAAAAAACTACGATGTGTGGACACCACAGATTTTCTGTTATCAATGAAAGAAAAATCCTTCTCAAACCCATCAAATGCTTGTGGAAGCTTACAGTGAACATGTTCTAAGCAGAGCACAGTGCTTCAGGTGCTTTGAAAAATTCCAAAGTGGTGATTTTGACGTGAGAAATGAAGAGCCCGACCGGCCACCGAAAAAGTTTGAAGACACCAAATTGCAAGCATTGCTCGATGAAGATGATTGCCAAACGTAAGAACAGCTCGCTAAACCATTGGGTGTTTACCGTTGGACCGTTGGAAAACGTTTAAAAGCAAAAACGCCCAAAACATGAAGCTAGGCAACACAAGGTAATTTTCCTCCATGACAACGACCCTCTGCATCACTCTATAGCAACCCGCCAGGTTGTTGAATTGACAACTGGGAACCTCTTGCTCATGTAACTTACTCACCAGACCTGGTGCCTTCCGATTATCACTTGTTTGGATCGATTGTCCACGCACACAATGATTTACGCTTCGATTCTCACGCTGAAGCCAAAAAAATGGATCGATGGCTGGTTTTAGCCAAAAACGAACAATTTTTTTCGAAAAGGCATCCATAAACTGCCTGAAAGATGGGGGGGAATGGGTGGCTAGCGAAGGTGCATACTTTGAAAATTAAATTTGTCAACATTTTTACATAATAAACACTCAAAATTCTCAAAAAAGTATCATTTCATAGGCACATACCTGGTATATTAAAAATATATTTGAGTCCTCAGATTAATCAGCGTGGACAAATTTCCAATAAAAACCGTATGAATGTATTAAGATTAGTTAAACAATATTTAATTTGTTTCAATTTTGATAACGATAAAATACAGTGGCTCTCAAAATGTGGCACGTAAGCTTCTTCTAATGATACATAGAGGAACGTCAATACTATACTCTATATTCAATATGTCCTCCTTCCCAAGAAATAACATCCTCGACACGCTGGAGAACAGATTGACTGCTCTTGACGATGGAGGCAATTTCCATTGCGTACTAAGCTGTCATAATGACAGGTCAAGTGAATACAAATTTGGATGAGAGATGCAGCAGACAAGACTCCTCAAATTTTGCAAAGTCCAGGGGGGAGGAGGCCAATGGAGACATGCCAGAAGTTAGACATATTGTTGCTACAGAAGTTTATGGTATTCATGGCTGTATGGGCTATAATGGACTTCTTGATGTTGTAAGCAGTCCGAATAGAGATATCCACGGCCTTTGCACTGAACTAACACCAGTGCAACCTTTTTTGTTGTCGCTCCTTCATTTTATACTTGAAAAAATCTGATAAAATCAAAATTTGTTTATTTTTGCTTCAATTGTTGATTTGGTTGCGTAATGAAATCTTGTTATCAAGGATAACAGGAAAAAACTAATTAATTGCTATTCCAAGTTTTGGGTCCCCACTCTATACTTGATGTTATTGATTACGTCGAATGTAAGCCAATAAATTAGGCTTCTATCATAAACATACATTAACTTAGTGGGAATAAATATTTGACTTCAATCACGGACCAATTACTGCTAACAATTTTCATCACTAGTATCATAATTTATTAGGGTATTTTCAAAAATAACTCGACGTCATTGAAGAACTTTATTATATTAAACATATTAAAATATGATAACCTTATTATTACCTTTTTTTTTTTTTAATTAATCATTAAATGAATATGAACGAATGTCACTCATACTTTAAATTAACTAAAAATGTATTAAATTACTTTTGCGAATCTATTTTGCAATAATGTAATTTCAAATGAATAATGGACATTTTTTTAATTAAAGTTTTCAGGATCTTCCTTAATATCTTAATATAGAGGGTATTATTTAATGAAAATTGTATTATGATATATTAGAAATATCATTTTCAATGAAGAAGGGGTTTATGAATTCATGTTGTTAATTAATAAAGAGTAAAATTTAACCCTCTGTTAGTGAACATTCTTTTTTATAATGCGATTAGTAACTTGGTAAAAAAGAAACCCCAAAAATGAAGCGTATTTAATTATATGATAATTTAATATCTAATCCAATTATTGTATCATTTTTTTCATAAGTACTGACAAATCTATCTATAAATATCATGAATTTAATATTTAAAATATTCCATCTCATTTTATGTTTGCAATATTTACAATCTGCTTGTACAAGTTATAACTCCTACAAAACCGAAATTTCTGCACAATACGTATATTAAGGGGTCCCATAAAATTAAATTTGATGACTTGATTGTAGGGTGGAGCGAAAACTTTGCATTCAAATAAATTTACATAAAATGTTCTTATTATAAATGTATTTCAGCTCGTTTCACTATTAGTAAATAGACGTATGTCTATTGTGTAAAACTTTGGTTTGCTTAATTTCAATTATTTCCAAGTAATTCAATAAAACGGGTTTAAACTTTCCCCGGTCCATCCTACTCGAGATTAAGTGATTATTTTGAGTTTATCTTTCATAATTGATAAATAATATGACTCTATTTCATATATTAGGATTCTTTTTACTTAATAACGCAGTAAATTTATGTCATTACAAATATATTTTTAAGTATTTTATTTTACATTCAGGCTACCTATATCATTTTGTATTCATGAAGGCAACGTAGTGGAAATTGACTTTGTTCCTCATCCGATCAAACCATGGAATTCTTTTGTAAACTTTTGAAGTATATCTCAAGTGTATCATTATTTGCTCAAAGCATTGATAATTTTTTTCAAGCTTCAATCTAAGCAGAATTACTATTTCATAAAGATGGAGATCCACAAAGAAAATAATCATCAATTTTGAAGCGGAAAAACTGTTTCATGCTTTTGACCCATATGAAGTAACATATTTTTTATCTGAAATCAAAATTTATATAATTATAGACGAGTTGTTAATGAAACAATAAATAAAGTTAAGATTTAAAAACATTCCCACACCAAAACAAGAACCTTCAAATGCTCCATTCGATGCAACATATATTTTGCTATGTCCCGAGATATTTTCCATTTTCAAATTTACGACCATTTTTTCTTTAGCTTCTTGATCGACATCATCATTGAAGAATGAGAGGACAGCAGTTTCATCAGTCAAATACCATAAATGATGACTAAGTTTCTTTCAGACAGCTTTTGATATTGTTTCATATATTTTTTCGTAAGCTTCCAATGATTTTAATGAGCATAAATTATTATATAATGATTTGACTGTTTAAATTCATTGAAACCAAGGCTTAACGTATTTTTGTTACAATAATTAAACATATATCCTTATTTATTTTAAGCTGGGAACTTAATAAGGATATTTTTAGATAGTATATTGTTTTGGCCATCCAACAGCATAATTTTTTTTTATCATTGTCTCCGCCTAAAAGTATAATACATAATTAATTATATGAGCTTCATGTAATCATCACAATTTCTTTACTATTAAATCTTCAATTTCCAAAACTGTATGGTTACTTTATTAAAAATTGACTTTAATGAGTCTATTTTGAAGGAATCTATATTTTTCCAAAAATATTTTAGTTTTTGAAAGAAAGGAACATTTGGACTTGCTCTTAAATTTTTTATTTTCACTTCGAAAACACTTTTTCAAATAAGTTCATGAAGATGATGACGACAAAGAAATAAAAGCATTTCGCTTTCGAATTTTTGCACCAGAAGCATAACCGTACCATTAATACAACCAGTATTTGAAGCTGTGGTATCACAGCAAATTGCACATTTTCTTTGAGTTTCCAGTCTAGGATTGTATTCCATATGTAAAGACAATTGGCAAAGTTTCTTCTATCATCTTCCAGTTATTCAAACCAGGCAGTAATTTTCCATCCCAAAGTAAAGCTACAACATCTGGTACTTGGTCACTCAATTCATTTTTTATTGTATTCGCCTCATATTTTCTTCAGTCAATCCGTATCCTAAGATAAAAGGCTTACTAATAGGAAATTCATGAATATTCAACCCCAACTAATCAATAGTTGCTTCAAGAATACAAACTGTACCTCTCATACTTAATTGACACCTATCTAATGTAGCTACTATCTTTTGAGTAATCAACTCTTTCTTACGTATTTTTTGGGTTGTAATTTCAAATTCAAATAGATTGTATATTATCTTGGAGCTCCTACTCTGTAATTACCAAAAAAGTTAAAAACAAACATTCAAAATATAATAAGACTTATTGGAATACTATTATGAGGAATAAAAAAATACTATTTATCGATTCTGAAAGATAAAGTCAACATTCTTACTTTATATAGAGTAGGATGAACCAGGGAAAGTTAAAACACGTTTTACTAAATTACTTGAAGATACTTCAAATTAGACAGACAAAAGATTTACAAGTCATCGAAGTGAATTTAAGCTCTCGTGGGTCAATTATATGACGTACAGAGAGGGGAGTGTGGGGGGGTGAATCTACGAAATTGACAAAATCTAAGATGCTTCATGATGGAGGGGTTAAAACTTCTATATATAAGAGAAAGATGAGTCTTGTATTTTACCAACTTTAATTTGTCTCTCTCTATAATATTTAAAGGTTGATTTTCTTTTGTAAATACATCACAGTAACTTGAAGGATTAATGTATTGAGCATGAATGCATTACTTTTTACCGAGGAAAAATCCCAATAAAAAAAGGAACTCCTTACTATTTTTGAATCTAACAGAGCACTCAAAATCTTCTTATCCTAGGTTAATAGAAATACAAGGTTATACCATAACGCGTGTACGACTGATGTTTGACTTCCACCAGGCTTTTAATATTGACGTCATGGTAGATGAGTGGTTGTGTGTCTTGTCAAAATCTGATTTTTTGCCCAACAGTCGGTACGATACATTTAAATTGAAAATTATTGCAATAGTGACGTCATAGACTATAAGTGGTCGCATGTTTCGTCAAAATCTGCCTGTCTTGCCCAGCAGTGGGTACAATATATTAGATTGAAAATTCTAGCATACCCAATTATATATGATGGTCTAACCTTGTATTTCTATTGACCTTGTCCCTATCAACTGCCTATAGATGGTTCAAAGAAGGAGGCAAAAAGAATTGTAGAGTAGGAAAAACGTCATTTTAAAGTTAATCAGGAGTATTTGGAATACATGGTGCGCTTCATTGAGGAAAACTCCAGAATTATTTGCAGAGAAAAGATATCTGCCATAAAAAATAAAATTGGAATCCTATTATGCAAGAAAAAAATATCAAATCATCTTGATTCCATAATGTATACTTTAAAAGTGGGGAGATATGAGCCAGAAAGTGCTAACATTTTGCATAATAAGAATAAAATAACATTTTTTGAAGAACAACTTTTACAATGAGAAGGAAAAAATATTCCAATTGATTATATTGATGAAAGTGATTTTAATTATACATATTTCCCGGAGAGAGGTGGATCAAAAAAAGTACAAGGAGGACCACAATTAATGCTGGATCCAAAGTAGCAAATATACATATAACTGGAGCTATCAGAAATTTGGGGTGGATACACAATGAAATAAGGAGAGGCTCGTTCCAGAAGGAAGATGCTCTTCAATGGATGAGAACATGTCTAAGGATCATCTTGCAAAAACATGGTGAACTTGTTCCACTTGTAATCAATAAAATTAGATTGGCTCCTATACTTCTATGCTCAATCCAATTGAAAATATGTGGTCAATTATAAGGACTTGCGTGAAGAAAAAAAGACCTAGCCAAAAAGCTAGCAAATATTTGAAACTCCAAACCCCAAAATCTAATCCTTGAAGAACAAAGGCTAAGAGAATTGGAGTTACTTCTTCAAAATATAACACATCAAATTACTCTCAAAACCTGTACATGAAGTATCACCCTTTGCTTTACTTTATTACCACATTGCATGTGGTCTGCATTATTTTTTCTTAGTTTTTATTCCAAGATGACTTTAAATAGGCCAAAAAATGTCCTTTTGGGTTCTGGAAATATTGTAAACATTATTGGCTTTCCTCTTCATCATTTTTTGATGGACAAATTCATAGACTTCAGATTTGCTGAAGATAATCACCAACAAATTTTGCTTCCTTTTTTATTACATTCAATTATTTTCAAAATCTGTCATAATGGATCGAAAGTAACCTTGAGGGTATCTGAATTGATATACTGATCATTCATGGAATATTATATTATTGCATGATCTTCATCCCAAGTACTGTAAATTCTTCATCTTATTTTATGGTAACAACTTGTATGAAATATGAAATAATATTGTCAAAATGAAGGTAGTAATAATTATACAGATATTGTCAAACTCTTTAATAAATTGCGCATTTTATTCCTGGAAGGGGGATAAGTATTATATTATGTACATACATAGTACATTAGCACAAAAAACTAATTAGAAACTTGAGATTAATAACAGAACAAAAAAAAAGTTGGAAAGCTGTCCTGAAAAGAAGGAGGTGCAAGATGATGGAAGCAGTTTTATTAATTTATTTACATATTACAGTGTATTGTGCCAATTAAATCTCCATAGAGGTATTATTTTTCGCAATAGATGTTGAGATATTTAAAATAAATTGTTATGAATCTTATCAGCATTCATAAAGTGGATTACTAGTTTCTATACGGCAACAAACAACGACGATGCAGACAAAATGGCGACGAATTGCAGATCTTCTCTGCACCCATTACTATGTAAAGGAGATTACGTACATTATGAAATGCATTGTTGAGGTTATTCGAAAAGTCATTGCATTTTTGTGTTTTAAGTATTTTCTCTAAAATCGACACACACATAGACTGTACTTAATATATCTACAGAATTCATCAAAAAAAAAAAAAAAAAAACAATAAAACTGCTCAAATCGAGGATTCCAAAACTAATATATCAAATATATTACGCATGACAGTATGTGGTTAATGATGCAATGAGGAACTTTTATCCAATTGAGTAATTAAATAGATTTTGTATAACCATAAGTACGTACTTTAAATAACAATTAATTTCTTTAATGGAGTATTCAAATAAGGTGACAATAGAAGAGTATTATAATTTAAATAAGTCCTCATTCGTATTTTATTTGTTTTTTTACTTTCCAATTAATGAGCAATACACGTGATTAATATCAGTAGACATTATTTATTCAAAAATAAATTACATTGACCATCCTTGTTCAAAAATATGTTCATATTGGATAAATTACTTTGACTCTCTCTGACAAAAAGCTTTTACGACATGGTTAGAGCCTCAATCCCGGGTTCCCTGACAAAATTGGACCTTGATTTAGTCAATATCAAGTAGCTGCTGCACAAGTGATTGCGTAAATAACACACGTTCCGAAACATGGATATTTTGCTCAAAAATTGAATTTCTTTTGCTTCTTAAAACTATAAAAAATCAGAAATATTTAAAACTTAAACTCAAATTGGGCATTATCTTCATAAATAAGTATATCCTGGGCATAATCGATTAAACTTTTACAAATATTGCTAATTCCATATTTTTGTCACGCCCTCTCGTAATGCAAATTTTGCATAAATTTAAATTTTTAACATAATTAATGGTCTTTTGAATCTACATTGTAGATTGTATAGGTCTACAAAATTAAGATTTCCAAAATTTTGTTATGCGACAACAGTCATTTTTGGGCGAAATTGATCACAAATTCAAATTTTTTGGCTTAACGATACAAAATACAGGAGTGAGACTTCAAAAATCATAATCTACAGACATTTTTGAACTACCAAAGACTTATTTAACAATTTTCAATGTTTATTTTCTAACCTAAATTTTTTTTTTTTTTTCACTTTTGGCCGTAAAACCGGGGGCAAGTCTTACATATAATTGTAAAAGGAAATAATTTTTAAATCCCACTTAAAAACGTTAAGAGGTTTTGTAAGTCAAAATAAAACTTCCGATATTATTTAACACAAAGTATAATATTTTCGTGATTAGCGACTTTATATGTAAGTATTACCTTTATTGTATCACACAACCTTTGTTCCTAAAAGATTAAAGAAAAAAATACCAATATCAAGAATGAAGGTTTAAGGACCAAATGGTTATTGCTTATAAGTCATTGAAATGTTGAAATATATGTTTACAAGTGAGGGGGCCAAATAATATAACAGTGACATCATCAGGGGCGTCCACAAGAGGGGGGTACTGGGCTGTGCTATCATTTTTTTTAACAATTTTGAATGAAAAGTTTTTGTCTATTTTGAAAATAGAAACCTACATACCTAAGACTGAGAATAAATAACTCGGAAAAAAAAAATATTAGACCTATAATAATTGATGTTGAACTAAAATATATGTCCTTTCCGGAATTATTTTTCAATTTTTTCATTTATTTTTTCATGAAACGTCAATTTTCAATATTTAAAAATAGATACTACAATTTTGGACGTCAAATTTAGAATCTTAATTTTAGAATTACATTAGAGTTTTTTTTTAAATTTCCAGAATGTTTTTAAAATATTTTTTGCAATATTTGCATGATTGAAGTAGTTATCGAGGGTTATTGCGCTATATTATAATGCTTTCCCGCACAGAAGGGGTCTAAACATTAAAAAGAAATAACATGTACCATTGCCGATGTTATTTCCCCCTCCTTCCTTGGCTCAAGCAAGGCCGGGTAACCTTTTGCTAATTGTAAATATAAATCAATGTACAATTAAGTATAAAGACAGTGTGCAGTAGCGAGTCATGCAGTAATTGATTCCCCTGTAAAATTTCGAACAAGATTTCGGAAATAAAAGAGGCAGAGAATTGAAATTTTAACTGTTGTTTTGGATGTCATTAGCTATATCATTTCTCAATTTGGCCTCCTTTTAGCCCCAGTATGGCGTCGATCGTGGGATGGAATACAATGCACGTGTTTCTCACAAAGTTTTCGCAGATGTCCTTCCACTCGTTGTCCGATGTAATCCTCAGGGACTCCACATTGGGTTGAGAGTTTCTACCAGACTTCTTCTCAATGGTGATCCACACTCCATAGTCCAGGGGGTTCAGATCTGGGCTTGAGAGTGGTCAAAAGCCCTTTGAATTGAATCTCGTTAGGGGCGTCCGCAGGATTATAATTTGCGGGGGGTTGGATTTGCTTTGAATTTTTTTAAATGATAATTCAAATATTCTATTTTTTGGATTTTTTTTTTTAATTCATAGCTATTTTCAGAAAATTATTTATTATGTAAATTCAAATTTCAAATATTAAATTTATTTTTTAAATTTCAAAAATTGACCATCTTTCTCATGCTCTTGATCGGGTTCCTATCTATCTTCTCCTTCATCGTGAACAAAAAGGAAGAAGACCGAATTTTGTTGAGAATACCGCTGTCAGGAATCTGTGCAAGGCTTAAGCCACTCTTTTTCCGCTTATTCGCCTTGAAGGCAAGCCTCTCGGAGCAGCTGACAATCCTGACAATTTCTGCCACCTTTACATGGGCGTCAAGCAAGTGGGATATCCTTTTTCTTTGAACCTCCATCATCGCTCTCGATCGGAATACGAATGTTGTTTTTTAAATTTTTTTTGTTATAATTGCATTATGGAAACTTAAAATAGTTTAAAATAAGAGATACGAACTCTAAACAAATTTAAATCTAATGTGTGATTTGTTATCACCCACTGTATATGCGATTATCTTACTTATTACATTCGTATTTAACCATCTGTTAGTAGAGATAGAACAGGTCGTGTATCCATATATTCAGTACTAGGTACGGTAAAAATAAAGATACGAAATCCTATCCGGCTTCGGGTACTTAAGCTTTACGGATCTAAAGAAAGATTCAAGGGATTCTTCGCATCTTAAAAAGGTTATAGTATTGCTTAATACTAGAAAAATATATTATTTTTACCAAACGTAGCATCTACATTTATTTGGATTAGTGCTTTGAGCCACATCTATATAAAATTTACATCTCCTGATTATTCCATTCAGCATTACCGCCCAAACAAAAACTACCAACTGATTTAGGGTTTCTTTTTCTCCTGCTTCTGTTTTGAGGAGAGGTTGCTAGATACGGTATAGATAAAAACGTTTCTTATGTTATTACAACAACAATTATAATAATAACTAATAGTTATGTTCAAAAAGTTATAACGTTGTGTGATTCATTGTTTCCGAGTCAGTAATCAGTGTAAAAATGTAATGGTAATCCGGATCTTACTTTATTAAGTTCTGTGCTTCACGTAAAATGTTCATAAAATTTGAGACAAGTATCCCTTTAATTTTGGTTACGGATCTGAAAATGTACTTGTTTCCTATCTTTATCCGTTATCCATATACACACCCAAAACATGGGGTTTTTTTTGGAAATCGTTCCAAAAAAATTTGAAGGCCGTTTATTATTTCTTGATGTCTATATTAATAAACTTTGAAGAAAAAAAACAACAACTATGAGCAACATGGTAAAGAAAGATTTGAGTCAAAAAACCTTCGGACACTCCTGAGTTTTCATATTTCAACATTCTCATGGCTATGAAGAATATCCTCCACACGAATATCAACACTATTATCGACAATAGTAGCAGCAGCAAATCCATCATTATCAAAAAAAATATAAGGTTAAGTAAAATTTTTTGAACCGTTTATGCTAGATGGCTTTACTGGGGTATATCTCAAGATTAATACATTGTTTCAAACAAAAAAAGCTAAAAGTATACTTAAAAGTTTAGCGTACAATGAAAAAAGTTCATTTACATTTTTCTATTTGATGAAGCAATGGTGGGTTACACTGTTTCAATATGGAAGTAAAAAAAGAAGAAAATTAGATACATTCATCAAAATCACAAATACCAAGGTTAAAAGGCGGAGAAGGCGGTCAAAAAAATTGAGATGTTGATGGATCAATAAATATAGTATCGAATGCAAAAGAAAAGCGGTGGTTCCAATTATTCTGTTCTGGTATTATAGACGTCGAAGATGAGGCACGCTCTAGCAGACGAAAATGATCGACATTGTCGATAAAATAATGGAAATCGTCGAGTTGGATCAGAATGTGAGCACTACCCGTTTCGAACCATCAAAATTGGATAATTCTATCTATGTAAATTTTATTGCTGAAAATAAGCTCAAAGAACTTTACTTCACCTATTTTTAAGTAAATATGGACTGTGACGACTTCCTTCCTTCTAAATTAAAATACTTTTAAATTAAAAATCAAATGTTTTGATCCAAAATATCAACTGAACTAAAAAATAATTTAAAGAACATTCTTAAAGGAAAGTTTATTTTAAAGACAGATAATGTGTAGTTGTCTATATAACTCATGTTTTCGAAAAGTTCATTCTACTTCCTTGTACATTATAGAAACAATACTTTTCAAAAAAAGTAACCAATTTCACCTAGAAAATACATGCTTAATTAAATTTATATTTATTAATGAGCTTTTACAATTTGGTAGTAATTTTTATGCACTACACTTTTAATTCTAAAAGCATTTATCTAAATTTGAATCGTCGAGAAATTATTGATGAATAGCCAAGAATACGTCCAATAGGGATTCTCAATTCTACTCTGACTCCAAAAAGGAGTAAGTCCACAACAAATTCGGAAGTTTACTTCTTGTCGTTTATGAGGACAAACAAATGTTCAAGTTTCTTATACATCAATGATATGCTTTTTTTATTTACTATGAGACCCTTGGAAAATCACTTATCTTATAGATTAGATAAATGTCCTCGGTGATCTGGTTAAAACAGGATCTAATCAAACACGAGTTGCCTCCAAATGGGGGAGCTTAAATATTACTTATTCAAAAATTGTGGTTTTTAATACTTTGGATATACCTAAGAAAACTCCGCATATATTCAACTTTTCATCTAAAAAATTTAGTTTTCTTTAACTGGATTTGGATGTATATGTCTGTTTATATGTTTTTTTTATTATTCTATTACAAAAACAAACTGTAATATGTTTCTGAAGTATTTCAGAGTGTTTGAAATAAATTAAAATCTGACATTTTTAACATTGCAGTAACTTAGTGATGGATACCTTTAAACAAGTGCTTCAACCCCATAATAACTGGCATCTAAAAATAGTCATGATATACTCTTTCTTTCAAATTGAGACAAAATGGATGGAAATTAATAAGTAAATTCACTTCATTGTCAATCATAAATAACTTAATCAATTAAGGTATGAATTATGAATACGAGGGGGACTCTTTACATCCAAAAAGCATTTCATTTTTGCAAATGAATATGTTCGCATTTGATTTTGCAATAGCAATTCGCATAGATTCGTATGTCAATAAAAACTATTTTTACATAGTTTTATATATTCAAATAACATTCCTTTTTTTATTCATTTAAGGTCAATTCGTGGCCTCAGAGCCATGCAAAATTATTTAATCTTTCTCGTGAGTTACATATAATTTTCATTTAATATTATTTTCAAATCCACCAATTGTATTTAAAGCTTTAAATAATGTACTGACATTTTAAAGATATTTTTTTCGCTGAATTGCATAAACAGACAAACAGTGAAGCCGTTGTTCATCGGCGAACTTTGAGCGCATGCGAAGGTAAAACGTTGTTTGTTGTTTTGGCGTCTATCCAGAAGTGTTTGGCGCCTGTTAAAAACAATGTTATCGATCTACAAAGTATTTTTCCGCAGCTCTGGAAAAGGTAGAATTTTGATCCGTCCCGAACGAGACAATGTTGAGATTGCAAACTTCTTATCCCTGCACAAATTTTTATACGCACATCTAAGTGTATATATACATGATTAAAGGTAGGTTTTTTTTAGCAATCCTTGTCCCAATATCATTTATATCATCTCCAAGGGCAGACTTCAGAGAAGTAGCAAAGCTGTACCTGATTATTTTCGATAAGAAACCTAGTCTAGATATTCATTGGACCAATAAATCGTTGGATGACCACGAATATATATGATATTAAAATAAATAAATTTATGGTTTTATTTTATACAAAGCACTGGATAACAACAAAATCGGCTGCCAATGCTCTTATCCACGATTTGCAATTGATTAAGAGCATGATCCACTATTAAGATATTGACAATGTACTTGCAACCTCCGTTCTGAAGAAATGAGAAATCACGGTTGTTATCTGACTCAGGGTTCACCTTATTAAGTTCACATGTGAGCATGACAACGCTTATAAACAAAAGCTGGCAATCAAGTTATCAAAAATCGAAAAGCCGGAGTGTTACAGAAAATACAAACCAGTTTTTCCAATCATCACTCAAGCTACATCCTTCACAGACTTGGTAGTACCTGAGTCGAATTTACTTTTTGAGGCTCTGGGATTGAAAATTGACTGGCTTATACAGGTTGATTCATGGGGGAAATAATGAAAATAATAGAGAAGCATGGGAGTTTGTGAAGTCACTAAAAATGACATGAATGTTGCTGAAAGATGCGTCAAAATCCTGAGTGGCTTTACAACTAGGATTAGCACCAACCAAGAGCAGAAAAACTGTTTACTGCACATTGTGGAATACCACAGAAATAAATATATTAGTTTCAAGAAATCTAATTTGAACCATTATGAGTGAAAGTGTTTATAGTATGTTATATTGTATTGTTTTTTAGTATAGAGTTATTAGCTTTCTTCAAGGAAAAAATGTTTTGTTTTGTATTTTATTCTATTTTTGTATACATATACGTCAGAATAATAATAATCTAGGAGAATATCTAAAAAGAAAGGGGGGGGGGAATGGGAAAAATAATCAAAACAAATATTTTTTAATATCCGGGGCAAAATTTACCCATGGACACAAATAAAGAGTTTATAACATATTTATACAAATTAAAGCACTGCTTATTGGCATTGATTTTATGCACATACTAATACTATACAATGAGCCATTGCGAAGCTATAGCCAAAATAATAAAATAATCATGTTTTTTTTTTTTTTTTTTTAACCACCAACAATAAATTCTCAAGGACCAAGCAGCAGGCATAGCCGGGGTCCAAAATCTAAATGACTGGTATATTTAGTTTCTATAGACCTTGGAGAACGGGAAAAGTCAAATATTAAAAGGTCTAAAAAAATATAAATTTAAACAGATTTAATATACACTTAGACGTGTACACTCAGGATAGAAGTTGTAACTCGACTTCAGAAAGGAACTGAAAGAATATGTAGATAACAACAAGACTCTGCTCCATGCCAAACTGCAATGAAAACATTGGATCCAGTGTTTGGCCTCCAAGCTAACCGGACGTCAACGCCATAGACTTCTTTATGTGGGGTTCATAACGATACACCAGAATATCCTACTGTAACAAAAGATCCGAGCTGATATTCAGGATCTGGGAAGAATCCCGAATTCTCCCAAAGGAGACTGTCTTTAAGACCTACTCCCGTTTCCGAGGTCGAGTAGTGGCCGTTATTGATACAATTCTATTAAATAATACTTATTTTTTTATTCAGCTTTCATTTGGGATTGTTTTTTATTAAAATAGGATGATTAGCTTATGATAAAAACAATATTTAAAAAATCGTATTGGTTATAAATAGAGGTAACACGCTGTCATATTTTATGTAATTTACAAGAATGTACCCTTAATACAAAATGTGGTTTATATATATGGAAATTATTAAAAGCAATGACCATTAAATGGGAACTCAAAGGTTGATGTTTCAATTGTTAAGTACCTATGGTTCATAAATGGAATGTTTGAATGTTAATGGGCAATACTACTTTAAAAGAGTATTGAGTCCCATCTAATTTTTAACAATGATGCTGATGAAAATCAAACAATTCTATCAAAAGCTTGCTAATGGACCTATTGACCTTTTTTTAAAGGACAAAAACGATATTTATTTATTAAATCTTGAATTGTGTAAGATATTTGAATTTTTCTTGTATTTTGTAACAAATTTGGCACTTTTTGTCAGTTGTTACGTATTTTTTTGAGGTTTTATAAATGGCATATTGTTGATTTTATTTTCTAAATCAATAGAGTTAGAAATTTTGCAAGCTATATTAAACTTGGAACATTTTTTAGAAATGAAGTATAAATTTTAATTAGAAAAAATTATTGCTAACTGTTGTTAAATATTAAACACCTGCACAAAAATTGATCGACATCGCTGATACTCTACAAATATAAAAGAAACGTGTTGTACACATTGTCTGTTAAAATTTGGACATGCGAAAGCTGTCTACTGTGCAAGCTCACAATCGAATAAAGCAACAACTTGTTCATGATTCGGAGCAATTTTTAGCAAAATCCAACTGTAATAAATACGATATGTGACTATGAAGGAATGTGTCTCCACTACTACACTCTAATGGACAGTCAGCCGAGTGAACTGCACGAGAAGACCCGAATTAAAAGCGTTGAAAGACACAACAGTCAGCTGGTAAGATTATGACATCAGTATTTTGGCATGTACAACCTTTAATATTCACTTATTATCTCTAAAGGGGATAGAATACCAACAGTGAGTATTACATAATATTTTTTGTGAAAAAATCAGAAATAACTGAAACAAATACTATCAAAACCCCTTTTTTCAATTTATTAAACTTTTTTCCCAGAGTCGTTATTTGTAAGAAAAAAAATCAACAAGGTCTAATTGCAGGAGGATGTGTTTTTTTTTTTTTTTTTTTTTTTTTCAATAGGCTCTTGTTATTATTGTTGTTAGTTAAATTAATAAAAGACAGGAAAAAAGAAACTGAAGGAGTTTTATTGAAGAACTAAGCAATTATTAAAGATTTTGAATGTAGTTCTCCAGAATTAAAGAACTGCAAACATAAAGAGAGTCTCAAAAACTTAAAATAAAAAATACTAAGCCATATAATCTGCATCACCAAAAGTAAAAACAATAAGTAAAATCAAACTAAAAACAATAAATACTCGAAATTGAAACAAAAAAATAAAGAGGACACAACTATAATTCACTTCTTCTTTTAAAATGCCTGTAACACCTAAATACTTAACTATGAATCAATCACTAAAAATATTGTAAAACTAATTCCAATCAAGACCACTTGATTTATAGTGAAAGCGCACTGTATCACACAGCTACACCAATAATACCACTGTGTTTGTGTACTTTGTATCACCTTCTCAACTGACCCTCATAAGTTCGAATTAAGTTTCGAAAGACCAATCAATACAACATTATAATGCAAATTTGACTCAGATTGTTTTTACATACAGAGTAGGAACCAAAACTTGTAGAAGAATAACTAAATTACGAAAAACGTGATTTTTATTGAATCAAAAAAGGATAACTCAACAACCAATTGGTGGTATGCTTAAATACTATATTAAAAATTGTATATTTATTTGAATGTTTCTTTCTTCTCAAGTAATAACAGACTACACACGCCCGTGAACAGATCGATAGCTCTTGACGATGAAGGTCGTTTCCATGACGTATCATATTATAATGATGGCTCGGAGCGAAACCAAATTTGGATGCAAATTGATTTCAGGGCTGGAGAAGGGTCAGAAACCAGCCATATTGATGCTTCAGAACTTGTGTTTCTTCTTGGATGTATGGGATTGTAATGGACTTCTTGATGTTGGGGTCAGTTCATATGGAGATTTCAACGGTTCATGCAGTCTTCTCAGCACTGATAACAGCGCAGTTGCTATTTTGTTGTTGCACCTGCATTTTCACATTTAGAGAGATGTTATGAAGTTAAAATAAATATTAACTTTGGTTTTGCTGTCATGGTTCCATAATGAACCTTGTAAATTAAAATAACTGGGATAAAATCTTAGTTATGTGGTACTGCAAGTTTTGGGTTCCCCACTCCGTGATATCATAGACAAAGTACTCGAGTCATTTTTCTATCAACTCGGATGTGACTTGAACATGGACAGGTGTCTACATGTACTTGAAATAGATTCTTTTTTTTTTGGCTTTTGGCTTGTTTTTTATAGCTAATTCTGAATTCCAGATTTGTCACAAACATAAGAATAATTCATGCATGTTCTTTTTTTACTTCCTATTCGAGGGAACTTATAATCAGAAACAAATGTATATTTATGCTAATAATTTTATTTATTCAGAGCTGGAGTCTGGACGTGGAAAAGGTGGATTCCAATACAGCTCTGTATTTTTGATATATCAGGTTGAATGAAATGTCGTAAATTATTAATTAGATATATCATTGTTAGACCAGGGGTTCCCAATCGGGACTCCTCGAAGCTCTTGTTCTATGTGATGCAAAACATATGCGAACATAAATAAGCATATAGAAATGAAATTATAATGAAGTTTTTTTTTTACAAATTCATTCATTTTTTCACCGTGAAGCTCCAAATGTGTATCAAAACATTTTTAAGAAAATGTAAGTTAATAAAATGGGAGTTCCATTAATTTTTTTCCTTCTCCCCGTTTCCCTTTTTCTCCCTCCCCCTCGTCCCCCAAACAAATAGATCAGTTATCAAAAAGAAGAAGAAAAAAAGAAGGAATACACAACGAGTATTAAAAAAAAGAATTGGAAACATTTGTGACTAGTGAGACATGTTAACATAGGTGTGTGAGTGCACACATTTCATCCTCAATCAATTCTGGTATTAATCAACTGTTTAACTGGACTCCGTGGCATTTATTTGTGTAAGCATTAAAAATAAAACACTTAAAGAGTGTGTCGGTCTTCATGTCTTTGTCAGCTTCTGGAGACATCAAAAAAGCCAATCCCTCTCCTTCACTGTTACTCCATCACTTCCTTGTCAAACTTTCACCTACGTTTCCACTTCATCTTTTCAGAAACTAAATTTTCTTTCTTCTTCCAGGGAGTGTTTGGAATTCGTAAAGAGAGAGCCCATCGCCAATCGGTATCGAAACAGCTTCTGATGAGAGTGAGGTTATTCGTTTTGTGTTATTGGGAACGAAGTCGTTAAGAGCACTGCTACTATGAAGTAGTCGTTTCTGCAACTAACCTCAGGGGTTGTTATGCCTTAAACTGCCTGCTATTACTATTTTAACCGATCTGCAGGAAACATTTACCATGAAATTGTACAAGGTTACATTTGGTTCTTGGTGTTGTCTAAGTTGCCCGTAAGAAGTAATAAGTCGATCAGACTTAAATAGTGCGTCTTGATTTAATAATCTATTGTTGTAAATTAGGGGCTCGTGTGGACTAAGTAACCGGAGAATCGAGTTCCAAGTGTAGGAATTAAATAATAAGGACAACAGCCGAGGAAACGAAAAGTCATTCTTTAGATTCCAAATTCCAAAAAAAAAAAAAAACAGGCTATCTAAAATATCCAATAATTAATACTATGCATAATCAAAGGCTCTATGCGATATTACATAAATAATAAAAAAACATATTTGATGATTTGCAAGATATTAAAATATGCTAGAGGGCCACGCAATCATAAAAAGCTTGGGAAACACTGTTAAGGACTCTATCTAGATTTTACAAATTTATTAAAATGAATATTGACCTGGTTAGCAAATGTGAATTATTAAACATCCCAGAAATTTAAGTTTAATATTTATTTTATGATTGAAGTTGACATCCATTCATGTTGAGCGAAAAATATTTTGCAAGCAAATTGTTGTACAAAAAAAATGTTATATTAACCTAGTTTTTGTATCAGCATATTCATAATATATGTAAATCCCCATAAACTCAATTTCACTTAATCAAAAATCATTTTCTTCTTACATAAATGATGATATTTTACATTCCTTAATCCTAATATTTCCGCTTACCTTGAGCATAGTTCTACCTATATAATAGGTTGGGAAAAAGTTATTTTGTATTTTTGCTTTATGTCATTGTTTTATAAGAAGTGATACAATCATCCGATTTAAGGCAAGTATGACACGTTCTATTCGATAACTTCTTTCGCAATAATATCATAATGTCCTTCTGGTATAAGCTCTTGTCCCTTTGGCAAAAAAATCATACAACCAATTTTCCCAGGGCTCTATTGATACCAAAATTTTTACACCCAAGGGTGTTGGCCATAGACAGGCGCAGGTGGAAGTCACTTGGTGCCAGGTCCGGAATTTAGGGTGGATGTGTCATCAAAGATATGTACAGCCTGGTGTTGTCTTGTTTATGTCATGTTGTCTCCTATTCACCAATGCTGGCCGCTTCCGTTAGATCACCCACTTCAAACGGTGGAGTTATTCACAGTAGAGGGAAAAGTGAGAAGGGGAAAAAATCGCTCGACCTACTGTAACTTAAAGAGTTTCGGCCCTATATCCATTGCAAATTTTCTCAACGCACGATACTTCACAATTGAACCTGCCACTCCATATTTGGATTCCCTTCGATCTGCGATGATGACGCAGCCTTCCTCATCAAGAACTTTCAGCGCAATGACGTCCAAAAAGCGTTTGTAATATACACTCATACCTTTACAACGTCTTATCGTATGATTCGATGTGACCAATAATGAACAAGCTATACTGATTTTTTTTTGAAAAATGGATAGCAAATACGAAATTACTTTTTCCTGAATCTTATATTGAATAATTCATTATATGAGCTCTTGCTGCACTGCTTATAACTACAATACATATTATGGTTCAAGAACTACACTAAAATCATTCAAATTAGAGCATGGATGCAAGCAAGGAGATCCTGTAGCAACAATAATTTTTATACTTGTTGTTAATCCTTTTTTCTTAAGGATAACAGAACACGAGGTATTGAAGAAAAAAACATGGATTACTGCATGTGTATCCAGGGATGTTTATATAGATGAATCTTTTGCAATCATAGTCAGTGGAAAAGTTTAAACAAAAACAATAAGCTTCAATCATGGATCGATATCTTATCGGCCCTGATAATTAATGAAAATAATTGGAGCTGATATCAAATAATGATTACAGGGTGAGTGAACAAGACATAATCTTATGCATCCAATTACTAGATAGATTAAACTCCCTAGTCCATCGATTACACTTTGACAACGCAGAGTCCTCTTCCAAATTAGAAAAATTCATTTTCAGATGCCAAGGAAAGGGCAAATTGTGTAGCTAGTCATCTCTAATCAAAGAAAAAGTAAACTTCCCGATAAAAAAAAAACATAGTGAACACCAATATCACGTATTGTTAGCTGATTTTTTGTAAGTGCCTTCCATTCGAAAGACACAGAGTCCCGTATATTTGTGAAAAAAAGTTTCTTTCCATGATTCTTATGAATAATATCCACGGCCGTTCCACAATCGTAAGTTTTTTTGTATTTTTTAATGTTCATTGAATTGGTTAGATGGAGTTGCATTAATTAGGTAAAAGTAATTTAATGAATTTGGTAATCTGAAAAAAGAATTTCTTTCCCTTAGGAGTTGTGACTATTATTCAATTCCTGAGTAGTGAGTTTCCTTTCCTAAATAGATTCAAGTATATTCAAAACCTGAATGAAAATAACCCTGAGGATTTGTTGTAGAGTTATTATTGTAAGTCCTTGTTGGACTCAGAGTAGATCTGGGGATCTACATTGGAGTATTTATTGTCATTGGCTTTGTTTATTTCTTTCTCCCCCTCCTCCCTCGTCACATTTGTTTGTAGATAATCTCCTCCAAGGCTTTTTCAAATTGTCCGGGTAACCATGTTGATTTCCAGTTTCTTTGCTGTTGTTGTTTTTTTTACATGCCCATTATACGCACATTTTTCATCCATACTAATAATGCAAGTTGCCACTTTTGCAAGGAAGAAACAACATCGCACTTTTTATATGAATGTATTCCTTAAAATTATAAAATATAATACTTATTTTCTAAAACAGGTATAAAATGATAAAATTTTTACTCAGTGTTCCTTTGAAATACACAACGACGAGCCTTTTATTGTTATAAAAAAGGGGGAAATGTATTCTGTAAGAAAATAAAAAAGGGTTGTAGGTTTTATATCACAATACAATAAATTGGATCCTTAATCATTTTCTCTTGGTGGAATTGCATGACATAGAATTTACCTAATACACCATTTGGCGAAGAAAGTCTATTTTTCATTTTATATTATACATACATAAAAGGTATTTTTTTGTTAAGAAACGCTCATATTCATTCAACTCTTGCATAAGATTTATATACTTACATAATAATAACATGCCTGTCATTAATTTTGTTACAAGCTTTCTACCCATTTCTCCGAGTGTTTCCAATTAAATATTTTCATCCATATACATACAATATGCAGCATAAAGAGCCTTCAAATTCTTTATCGGAGATCAAATCCTATTTATGAATATATTTAATATCATAATCAATTTATTTAGTGATTTGACAATTACATAAATATGATATGTTGTGACGAGAGATGTAATTATGATGATGGGATTTTGTTGTTAAAGAAGGTCCCTTTAAAAAAAATTTCTTTTGAAGATGCTACAGATCATGGGATCTATTCAATATTTTGTTATTGATGTATCCATAAGAGCATGAAACAAACAATTCCGATAAATATTTACACATTTTCCTAATTTAATATAATAATCGTACTAAATAATATGTTGTTGTTTTTTTTATCATAATTTGAAGTTATTCTGCTTATTTGTATGTAAGTTCAAAGTATACTAGTTGATTGAACAGAGTACTGCCACTTAACTTCCTTTTTTGTAATATGCGATAATCAGATGGTAAAAACATTAGCAGGGTGGGTGTGTTTTTATTCTACAGTGTCCAAGGTAAAATTAAGGGTTTTTTACAAGGAAGAAATAGGATAAGGAACACTTTTGTAAGAATGAAGAGAACCACAGCATTGAGGCGTTATTTCAGACTTCTTTATTAAAAATTTGTGAGGGGTATCCCAGGTCCTCATCTCGACTACATTCCAAATAGCATAGTTGAGGAGGGAAGAGTCTGGGAAGGAGGGTTGCCAAACTGACCCATCATGCTTTGACCAAATCAACAATTTTTGGCCTCTATAACTCAGTTGGCCTTGGTTGCTGTTGAAAGCTGTTTTGCATTTCGTATTAAATAAGGGCCTTCCCAAAATCCTTCACATACCTCCTCGCAGATAAATCACTGACATTGAGAGCCTTGGATTTGTACCTCATATTCTTGGCAGGGCTGCTAGTGATCCTAGTGGTGTCCACGTTCTCCATGATCCCGATTTTCAGGTGTCAACCACTATCTGGGGACCTCTCAAGGCTCTGACCCGAAGCCACTATGGCTACAGTAGCAGACTATGACCTTCTTGATCTCCTTGACACTCACTTAGACGTTGAGCAAATCAGACACTCTCAGCCTTTTTGCCTCCATGCAGAAAACAGTTGATTTTTGAAAGATTTTTTTATTGTTGATTAACCAGAACTAGGTCGTAAACTAGGTCCCGTCAAATCTGGCATAAGTCCTAGTCCTTACTCTCCAATTTCTGTGATGAGTCCAAATTATAATGCCTCTGAGATAAGTTGTCACCGAATCCGACATAAGTCCTAGTCCTTATGCTCTGAGACAAGTCTGAATAATTTTTGCCTCAGATAGAACACATTAACTTGTTTTTATAAAACTTTAACTATATGAGCAAAAACCACATTTTTCTTTTTACCTACAAAATACTCACTAATATATACTGGGGGAGGATTCCCAATCTGGAATGGAACAAGTTTAAACATCAATAAGTTGGGAATCTGAGATTTATATCTATGAAAGTGTGCTCATCAGATTTAGCTAAAAAAACTCTATAAGAATAAATACAAAATTCTTAAGATTGCCTCCAAATACGAACGCCGTGTGGGCAATATTGTGTGCTTCCATGCCGGACGCACGTCCAAGGACGCAAATAACTCCATAAATAATTATATTAAAGATCAATTGAACTGATGTAAGTAGAGTTGGCGGCATGCTAGAGTTTTAAATTGCTGTAGTTTGTCCCAATTGGGTCATTGGAACCGAATTTATTTTGTAAAAACCAACATTTTTATGTTTTAGGCAAAGGAAATGTGGCCTTCTAGCTACCCAGATCTGAACTCTTGAACTACACTGTGCTGGGCATCATGGAAAGATAATCCAATAAACTTTTGACTCATTGTGGGATTTCATTCTTGATGTAGTGGCCAGCATGGAGAAATAGTTCCTGATCAAGGCCAGGTTGAAGGCTGTGACTGAAGCTGTGGGTGGTTGGTTTGGGCGATAAAGTACACTACATGTCAAAGCAAAATATTTTTAAATTGCTTAAATAATTTTGAGAAATACATTATAATACACATTATCCTTAAATTTTCTGAATTAAGATCCCCACCCTGTACATGTTATGTTTTCTACATCTTTTTTGGTTTATAAAAAATGATAAACTAAGAAGAATAATGATGATCTAATTATATAAATTCTACAAAAGGCCTTGTACAATTGAAAATGTAAGAACAGCAGCTTTTACAGAGTGGCTAGTTGAGTTGAAGTATGTTTTTGATACTCCATATACGACTCAATTTATTTGAATTATTCAACTCTGACTCCAACTAGTTGAAATTATTTGACTCCGACTCGGATTTGTTGAAATTATTCAAATCCAATACCAACTATTTGAAATTATTGTTAAATCCAGTTATCTACTATAGCATCCTTCATGTCTCTTGCTTTAATAATTACAAGCGGTAATACCCTGCAATGGCCGGAGTTATTAGGTGTCGGCTAAAAAAATAAATTTTGCTTTAATAATATAGAAGATTACTTTTCAATAAATCCTCAGTTACAGTTTTTTATAAGCAAAATTTAACCTTGCACAATACTACTTATATCATCCAAATAAAATGTTCACTCCTCAAGAATGAAAGGATAGTTATAACAGTTTGAGAAAAAAATATATGTTGGAATGCCTCAGGAGTACTTTGTCTCTAGATCACTCACTAACAAAAACAAAAATACCAGTTTATGCTAAATACAAAACGCCTGCTAGAGTTAATTCATTTTTCCATACCAGCCCTTATACATATTGTATTCAAATCGTGATAGATACTGAAAATGCATGTAAATTATGTTTAAAATCAGATAGAAAATGCTAAAACAACCAGAAACAGTTTCCTTGTATTAATGTATACGTCTGCAATAGTTGATTAATGCGACAACATTGTTATTTCTTAGATCAAGATATGCCAAGTGGCACGAACTACAGAACACCCCATTACTGTTTTTCATTCGGAAATACAGACTGAAAAAATCGCTATATTAATATTCCAAAATATCAATTATGGGAGTGAATGTGACGTCATAAAATACTTTAATAGTACATGGACTCCGTTCTTCTTTTTAAAGACAAAAATCCACAGCAATTCACAAAAATTAAAATCTTAAGGAAATTTTTAAAAAAAATCATACTTTTTCAAAGAGAAATAACTCCAATATTAAATTTTCTCTTTAAAAACCAAAATTATTGAGGAGGGGGGGGGGATCTATGAGTTAGCTTAACAAAATTTGTGTTATAATTTTTTTTGATTTTATTATGAAAAAAAAAAAAAATCTTGGATTTTTTCAAGATATATAGTCTTCAATTTTTTTACACTTTTAACCATAACAAGATAGATTACTCATAATTTTTTTAAACTATAGAGTGGAAAATTCATGGAATTAAAAGTAATGGTGTAATTTATAACAATCAGAATTTTATTCTTTTAGTATTTTTTGTATACTTATTATTTTTTTCTTTTAAAAGAGTATGCTTGAGGAAAACTTTTTTTTTTTTTTTTTTTTTTTTACGATGTAAATGAAGTTATAATTCTTACAAATAACATATACTTTGAAAAATTTATAAAATTTATTATAAAAAAAGTTTATGCTTTATTTTATTTTTTTTCATACCCAAAAAAAAAAAATAATAATAATATAATTTTTTTCAGGCTAAGTAATGTATTATACTTGGCCGGAATGGCTTTTCTTTACGAAATTTCCATATCAAATATTCATTAAAGTGTTAATTTATATGTATATCTTTAATTGTTTCAGTTTTTTATGTATGAATTAAATATTATGACCTTGGACAAGTACACTATGTAAATACGTCATTTGTGCCGCAGAGTTTATATTTATATATTATGTTGGTAAGTACATATTTTTTGCACTTTTTTACTAGTATAAAGTATATACAAGTATCAAGTAAACTATATTTTTGTAATTAATGCATTAATCATGCATTTTTTTAATGTTTTCACATGTAGTAACTTTCGAATGTGGAATGCTTTGAGTACAGATTTTTCTTATCAATTTGAATATTGTGTAATTGGTTTAATAGCTCCTAGAAAGTTTCCTTGTTGTATTCACTCTTGTAAAATCACAAACCAATTTCACCTTTGACATGTGATTCCCAAACGGGGATCGCAAGATCATGAAAAAATGTATCTTTATAAAAACAAAACAATCAAGATCATCAAAAAATATTTTTTCTTAAAATCCTGAACACAAATATTCGGGGCAAATGAAATTATCCAGGGTTTTACCATTTGGAACAGGTAAACTGTTCTGTTGGACTGGACTGAACGTGTCACAGTTGCATTATCGTATAGTATTCGGTTTCTGCTTAATTTAAATCGACTGCTATTATTTCCGCCTATAATTATCTCGTATGTGTAAAGCACAACTTTTCAAACTATAGAGCTGTTTTTTTTGTTTTTTTTTTGGGACTGGTAAAAAAAATTATTAACCTGTCCTTTATTCCTAAAAAATACATCTAGGGGCTCTGCATTAATGAAAAGGTTGAGAATCACTACATTGGACCTATGATTCCTACTCTTTTCATCATCACTACAGAGCCCCTATGCGTATTGTTGTGTCAATCCTTATTGAGGAATGAACTCGTCAATATCGTCCAGTTCAGTCTTAGTCCAGACTATTTCAGTCCTATGACTTATAATTTTTTCTCCTTGAGGACGTCATTTAACTTTATTTCATCTTTTTGTTAATCAGTTCTAGTACGTATAGTCCTTAGGACCAACGGTCTTAAGGACCGGTCCTAATACTGGACTGGACCGAATTAATAATAACTAACTCATCGCTACCTATATGTATTTTTTAGAGAGCATCTAATTTTGGACAAATATTTGGTTGAAGGATTTTTGATGTCCTTTTTTTATGCATAAATCTTGATGACTTTTTATGCAACAGACATTTCTTGACAATCTTGATAACCTTACAGAGATATAGACGATACACTTTAGAGCTCCACTTATGAATCACTATCTTACAAAATGACATTGAAACGAGAACCATTCAGTGTCGTATTGCTAGTCTTGTTTATCCTTTTCATCCATTAGGAAGCAAACTCTGAGGTAATTTTCGATTTAAGAAACACACTGTTCATGATTATTATCTGAAATATGTAGTATTCTTTATTAAATTGTCATTAACTATTAATTGCTGATCACATACATTCGAATTTAAAATAATCCAAGGTATCTTTTAAAACACATTGAGATACACAACATTTGTATTTAATCCCCCATTAAGGATATTAGAGGGCAATAGTTCATCTCAATAATAACAAAAACTACAAGGACCAAGATTTTGTGTGGTCTCACAGCCCACACAAGATTTTGTTATATTTATTCATTTTATGGAGGTCCAAAGACTAACAATTCTGACTTTTTCTTCCATTTGGAAAAATTCAATATGTTCAGGTTCGTGCACTACAATTGGAACAAACTTTGACCTCATCTAGGCCCCTTATGAGTGCATCACTGCCGAGTTTTTCGTTTAGGTGACTAATAAAATATATTTCTGGGTGTTTTCAATTTTATTCAGTTGTCAAGATGGAGAAACACTATCACTTATCAACTAGAATTTTGTTAATTTTCAAATTCTTTGAACGAAAATAACTCAAAAGTTTATTATGCTATAGTGATAAAGTTAGATTAATTCAAATTGAGTAACTGGAACAAACTACGGGACCATTTATGGAAGATTAAAATTTTTATTTATGAGGTGAAATGGCTAAGATCGTTTTTACTTGACAAATTCAAATAAATACAAATATTGACATGTAATAAATAATATGTAAGAAAAATTGGATAACCTCTCAGGAATACTAACGGTTTCAAATTGTACCACATGGCCTAATGTAGTTTTGTTACTTTTTCATTAAGCGTCTATTCCTTGAAAAAGTGCAACACAGACAAAGATGGAAATGCAACTCTTCTTTAATTTAGAACTGATTAACTAGTTTCAAAATGATAATTTGACTGTAAAATCAATATTACTAACTCTGGGACCGTTTTTTCTTGATTCATATTTTTCTGTATGAAGTTAAATTGTTAACCTGTTGGAGAATTAAGGCCTATGGATGTCATATTGAAAATTAATATGTTATTAAATAAACTTGAAAAAAATTGTCTCAATAGCATTTTTTCAGAATACGGTTGAAGTCAACGTATGTTGCAATTGCATTGTACGACTCTGTATATACTCGTAATTTAAAGAAGCAACATGATTGATTGAATACGGGTTTAACCATGTTTTGATTATTAAATTGGGGGTCTCAAATTTGCATGTATCACGAGGGTTATTAAGAGATTAAATACGCCTTAAGCCTTTCATCTTCATCCACCCACTCAAAGTCAGGAAATCAAACATTAGTATCTAGTCTCAAAAAAAAATCATTAGTTTCTGTTAAAAAATGAAAAATAATCTTTAAAATATATCTTTGCAAAATATTTATACAAAAAGGATAACGGGTAACTTTAGCATTATCATCCATACGATTTAATATCAGCCTCTCTTTTACATTTAAATAGATGGGCATAAGCTTTTAAAATAATATCATTGTGCCAAAACGAGTTTATATCTTGTTTTTTTTTTTTCATTTGTATATAATTTTATCATTTAAGAAAAAAGGGTTATACATTTTACAGACCATTTGTTGTATAATTATATGCATGTAGTATCATTAATGTGGGAATTAAAATAAGTTAGGTTAATCATATTTCGATTTCTGAAAAAAAGAGAAATAAAAAAAATTATGTCAGCCCAGTCATTGGATTTGCTTCTAAGGCGTCTTGGCAGATTTTGAAGTTATTTTGGTGATAGAATACTTTAAGGTTTGTCTTCAATGTTATATTTTTTAAAGTCGTTTCCTGACACTCTATAAATCTCGTCTGGTTGCTAAATATTTTTTATTTTGCTTCTATTTTCCACTTAAAAGTATTTAATCAGATCGAAAGAGCTGACCTCACTTTTAAAACTATACCAGGAAAAGGTTTGAAGAGGATTTCTTACAAAAAATGCATAAGAAACTTTATAAATAATCGTTTTCCAAAATTAACATTCCAAAACTTGTCCAACACCTGATAAGCGATAAAAGAGATCATTTTAAATGAAACTGGGGTTTGTGAAGTTGTAAAAAACACATTTTGAGTAAAATTCCAATAAGTCCCTTAAAAATGGGATCAGTGAAGAAAGACCCTGGAAAGCATATCTAGGGAAAAGTGGATGGTTGGTTAACGACAAATAGGTAGTCTAAAATAAAATAACTCGTTATTTTTTTGCACTTAAAAAAAAAAAAATGAGACAATAATAAATTCACAGAGTTTAACATAAAAATGAGAACATAGGATGGTATAAATAACTCTGATTCTAAAGGTCATTTGTATTATATACTACTTTATTATCATCAATCTAGGTAGGTAATGTAGATATTAAAGTTCAAAGAGACCTATTTTTGAGGTCAACGTAAAAACGCAAACAAAAAAGACTCACAAACTAGCTTACTCCCCCCAAAAAAAAAAACTACTCTCAAAACATTTCTGTATTTGCTATATTTATTTATAATTTTAATTATAGGGGAACCTTGGGGATAACATTATGTTTTTTATCTGCATAATATATTTATATATATATATCCTTGTCTATACCTATGTCAGTCAAATCCTTTAGGACATATTTAATTAATAGCTTATGGGATCAAATGTTACTTAATATTGAACTGAATATTCACAATTTATGCATGGGGTATTTATTAAATCTATTTATAACGTAAAAGCTATTGTTGATTCTCGACCATGATTTATTCTTTTATATTTAATGGGGGATGAGGAAAATAAATATATTATTCGCAAGCTGATGTGACAGCAATGGCGTCCTTAGCCTCCTTTCAGGAGGAGGGCTAATGCAACTGCGCCCCAAAAAAGTTGATGAATCCCCCACCCCCCTCCAAATTCTTATCATGTACAGGGTGGGGATTTTAAATCTGGAACAAGTTTAGACCTATATACCTTGGCAACACTGAGATCCATGCTTATGAAAGTGAGCTTATCAGATTTAATGGACAAAGTTGTATAAGAAAAAATACATAATCTTTTAGATGTCACATAGAGAGAACGTCCAATAAATGTACACATAACACTATTGACTCTTTGAGGCTTCTTTTCTAGAGGCAGCTGTCAACATAGGCAAGGAGTTCCTCATTAAGGGATGTTCAGGGGCAGGTTGGAGTCTGTGGTTGAAGCTCTAGGTGGTTGATTTGAGTGATTGACTTGACTATAGTCATTTTAGAGCAAAAAATTTGTGACTTGCTGTATTTTATTTTAGGAAATAAATTGTAATAGACATGATCCTTAAATTTTTCGGAATTAAAATACCCAACCTGTATAACAAGTGTAGTACAAAGTACTCCATTATTTTTTTTCAATAGATGGATTTAGTCATGTATTTCTCACGTTTTATGTGGGGATTGTTGTGCGCTAAATGGCGTACTAGACCTTATACTTATATAATTTATGTTGTCTACAAACTACAAATTCGTCTTAAAATGCAAAATATAAATTTAATAACTATACATGCATTGAACCCATGATTTCATTTTGATCTATTTTTATTACATGGTTGTTATGTATTTATGAATAGTAATATTACTGTGGACATTTGAACTTTAACCATTGGGGTTAATATCTTCTATTTGAGCAAATATTTATTAATATATTAATCTTTTATTAATAACTTTTCTCAAACATTTGGTTTCTAATCAACTGAATGGAACTTCTTATTTTGGGACATTTATTATACTTACTTTATTATACTTAATATTCTTCTACTATCAGTATTGACACTCTGTAGACAGGGATCTTTATTATTTTAAACCTGACAACTCTTATATAAAATTACCAGATATTTGATGTCATAAATCTTCTAGGGGCCAAGAAGACTAGTGCTAAGATATTTAAAGAGGTTTTTATGGTTCATATAAATCTTTCACCTTCAAACCATGCAAAAAATCCTTCAGGAAATATAATATATTAGTAAATGAGGACAAGTAGACTAAAAGTTCAAACTATCTCCATAAATTTAAGGAAGTCTCTTCAATTGATGCATAAGGACATTAGCTTGTAACTTATCTTTAAAAAGACTCTTAATTAGTTTTGGGTTAGGGTATTACTTGAATTGTAAAAATACGACTTTACTAAGGTTGACTATAATCTGAAAATTACTTGAGGTCCCCTTAAAATTTTTGTTGGAGGATTTGAGTAATGATTGGTAAAATTATTATATCACTACAAAAGACAATAAAAATTCAAATCAAAAGAAAAGATATCACATATCAAGGCTGCTGCAACGAATTTCAAAATGGAGCACGGAGTTACCTCACTAACTCACAATAATAGAGTGAACAAGGTGCAAAAATAAAGCTTAGAATCTACATAATTAAAACCTCTGTAGCTCAATTAATATTCATTATATTAGGTTGCTTTAAAAAAACATTTTAAAGTACAAAAATTCAGTTTTTTTGTTTAATTAAGTTCACGTAAACAAGAAAATGTTTAAACTCGAAATTTAGATCTCGTTTAGAGTCTGTCATCGGAGCCAAAGGAGAAAATAAGGAATTAAATTTATCCTCCATGTAGTCCTCTATAAGATTTATAACTATTATTTGTTTCCAAAATTGTTTCTACATGCCACATTTTTCCGAACAATAAAAGTAATATATATTCTTAAGTTTTGTTTCTGCATTTCTGCTGTTGTCTACTGTAGTTGTTTCTTCTTTATTTCATGCTAATCAGTCTTCTCAAGGTTGATTGGTTGAATTAGAATCAGCAAACATATCACAACAATTATTGAATAATAATCATACTGTTGGAAAGAAATGATTCAGAATTGGCTCACTCCCAAATGATTTTGGGCCTCTTTTCCGTTTCTTTTCTTATGAAAGGTTGTGTAATGATGCAATAAAGGTAAATGTATGTGTATGTAGGAGGAGGAAGATGCCTTATCTATGCAGTGCTGCTGCAACGAATTGGGGGGTCCTTATTCCGAAGAAAGTAATCTGGGAATAGGGACACATTTATCTTTTTCTCCTTTCCCCTGTTTTCAGTAGCTCTGCGTATTATACTCAAACTTGACCAAACTCTAAAATTAGTATATTATTCTAATACGAACTATACTTGATGCAGAACTCGAATTTGACCGAATTCGTAAATGTTGACACGAACCCAACATTACTTTAAACCATTGAAAGGGGTTTATCAAAATTACTTTACAAATAAGAGGTTCCGTGTTTAATTTAGCCATGACGGTAAATTTTATCATTTTATTAATTCTAAATAAGTTTAAAATCTAATAATTTGTAACTTTTCTAACTTACATTACACTTTGGAAAAAAATGCTTATATGAGGCAATATGATCATTTTAGTATTTTTTTTTTTTTTTTTTTTTTTTTTTTTTTTTTTTTTTTTTTTTGTAAATATTTTTATGGGAGCAATACGCTACGTCTGTCCTTGGTCTGAATGTTTCTTAAGTGTAAAAATAAACCACCAGGTTGAACAACTTATTCAGATATAAAACATAATATTTTATATATTGTATAATGCAAGCCATTCAGACGTAGTCGAAATAAGAAACTCATATTTGGAATAGTAGATTAAAAAAGTAAACTTAGTATATCAGTCTGCCTAGCAAGGTCTCATTTTACATCTTAAAGCTATGTGACTACCTGATCTAAGAAATGACGATGTAGCAACGATTGTATGTAGTTAGAGTTCAGAACGTTCTTTAAAAAAAAAAAATGACAGTGTAAGTCTATATTATTAAGACAATAATTGGATAATATGTCATGCGACAAAATGTCCAATAGACGAAATTACCAAACCCAAATACGTATGTAGCAAAATTAAGGAAAGTTTTTTGTCATTTGTCTGTTTGTCGACGCTTTGTCACTCCGATTAATACACTGTATTATACATTTTCTTTCTGTCTCAAAATTTTAATTGAAACTATTAAAAAGTGACGATAACTGGATTTCAACTTTCCACTCCAATTTCGATATAGAAAGAGAAAATATGACGTACCGGCAAACTTATATAGTGTCCCTCTGGTGGCGTATATAAAAAAGTACAAAACCAAATGATATTTGGACTAGGATTAAGATATTACTCATTCATTATGTTAATATCCGACTTACACAGTTCTAAAGGGCACATATATATATCCTTTTATCAACATTCGGAAGAATAAAAGAAAAACCTGATCTTGTATAAGCTATAAGATGGTAATGCCATTTTTTAAAGGAAATGGAATATTCGATGTCTTTAATTACATATGGATAATATCCTTTGATAGAAAAGATCTTCATTATTACCTTCTATTCATATTTTTTATGAGAAGTAAATATTAATTAATGTTCCTAGAGAAACGCTTTAAGCAAGTTAAACCCATCTTCATGCATTGAATAGAATATAAAATATAACAGGATTGGAACTACAATTACAGAACTACAAATTATACTTTATTTTGAAATGAACGTAAACGATTATTATAATTAAAGGTATTTTCCCTATTTTTAAAAAATAGATATAAAAAATCTATTACATTTGACAAGGGATTATAAAAAAGGACTGCAGGGTGCTACAAAATAGGAGTGCTGGTCTCATCGTCAAAATGACCATGAATACAGAGCAATGGGACATATAATATAACTTATAAAAAACATTGACAAATGATCATTGTTTATTATAAATCGTTTTTGTATGATAATACGTAGGGGATATATTAAAAGAATATTATTATTAAAATGTGCACTTTGAATATATCTTAAAATACATAAATGTCTTTTGTTATAATTAATGGCGATAAGAATTGATTTATGGTTTTAACTTCCTATGCTTTTAGAGGTTTTGTAGGAAATTTTAACAGGAAATTCTTTCGACATATTTCTAATTATTATCATAAATTATATGAGATTTGATTTTATATCATATGATATTGTCAGTAAAGTATTTCCTGTTAAATGATATATTTTTATTTTGTGATAAAGTAAGAAATAAGTAGACTGAACTACGAGTAACTCATTCAAAGGACCCGTAACAGGAGGAACATCCCCTCACCGTCCTCTACACAAACATAAAAAAAAACTTTAACAATGAAAAGCTGAGTCTATTTTGGGCATGTTTAAAAAACAATGAAAATGAACATGGTAACACTGACAATAGGATTTTTTTTTTTGGAGGAGAGCAGCTTAGCTGTCATGACCTTTCATTAGATCAGCTGCAATCAGCTGTGGCAAAGGTGGAGGGGAGAAGGAAATGAACAAGGACATAGGCAAGAATTACTATGATCTCGATCCTCAAGTCCTCTAACTCTGAGTCCAACAAGGACTTACAATTATAACTCTTCAACAAGTCCTCAGGGATACTCTCCGTCTTTTATAAGCATACACGGATGCTAAATCAGGATTTTAATATGAATGAATATAGTAGGAAGGAAAGTTCACTATTCAAGAGCTCAACAATAATGACAACAGCTGAGGAAAAGAAAATTCCTTCTAGAGATTACCAAATCCAAAAAACGGGCCAGTTTAAAAATACACAGCTTTGACATTACTAGTCATCAATATATGAATTTTTTCTACCCCCGCGGCTCTGATCCATAGCACGGTTTTACTTCACAAACACTTCACATATACCCTGTCTTTTGTTGTCAGCTGTTGATTTTTCTACTCCCCCCCCCCCTCTAATCAGTGTTCTAAATGTTGAATTTGAAATCCCTCATATTCAGCTGTAAACAATTCCCAACCATTATTGCACAATTTTTTTATATTTGGAAGAAATTGTTCCGTAATTAGCTGACTACCAAATGATTTTGGGCCTTTTTCTGTTTCTTTCTAAAGAGAGGTTGTGAAATGCAATAGAAGTAACGATGTGATAGAGATAAAACCTTGAGTTATGATGTGAAGATGAAGTTGACGCCGTTTACTAGTTGACCAAAACATTCAAATTTTAGTAGTAATAAATAAGTATGTCAATAACATATTTTTATATTCGATCCTCACAGTATTTAACACTTCATTGTTGTTTCTTTATTAAACTCTTCAGTTTGAATAGAAGTATAGGATGATTCTTTTTAAGATCTGGAGTGATTGATGCATAAAAAAGTACCTATATTTTCCTTTGTTATGCTGAACATTCATTCGGCTTCAAAAACTGTCAATTGCTTAATCTAGCGTTATCATTCTTTGTATTTAATCTCTATCCTCTGAACTCATTGAAAAAGTTCATAGCTTATGGTTATTTTCTAACGCATGACGACGTTGCACAATTGTATTTTTTTTTCTCTCTTCTAAATTTTCTACTATGTGTGTTTATTACACAGAGACTGCTTGAGGGCGATATAATTGTAGGATTTTGTGTTAGCTTTTAAAGAAGATCTTTTTTATTTGCATTTATAACTTGTAAAATATTACAAAAGTCAAATTTTTGTAACCTTTTATACAAGTTGACATGTCTGTACAGGTTACAACTTGTATAAACAAATTGTACACGTACATCTGAAAAGAATGTAATGAAGAAAAAAAACAGTATCCCATAATTTCAGGGACTCACCTCTCCCTTAAGTATATGTTTACAAGACGAAATTAGCCAAAGTATGGAGTCAAAGTTGGAAATGAAGCTAGTGAACCATGAAGTCTTGTATGGTTTTGGGGAAGCTAGGGATCATTAGCGAGTGTCCTCAAAAGTTTTACGTGAATTACAATGTTTATTATATAGAACGCAATATGATGCCAAAAAGCTTTTAACCAAGTAACGAAACGATACCCTACAATGATGCAGCAGCGTTTTAACTTCTTTTTTTTTCTAGATGTTGCTTTACATATGACGTCACTTTCTTATTTTTCTTACTGACGTAGACTTGTATTAATAAAGAGAGAGCTGATTGATGAAGCGCGCACACCTCACATTCTAAAATCGGTGAGGGGAAAGAAGAATTAATTTATTTCTTTATTTTTCCTTATTTGAATATCCTATCAAAGAGAAAAGGAGTTTCATGATTTATTGCTTAATAATATAATTGTATTATAATTATAATAACAAAACTCCATATGATAAAGATCTTCTCTAGCTAAGGTTAGTCTTCTGGACTTCAGATAAGCATCTTCTAAAAAGTAAAACATATTAGATAACAATAACTCCTAATTAAGTTATTAGATAACATCATAACTCCTAATTATCTATCGAAATAATAACTAAAGAGTACCTCTAGCGGAGAAAAAAAAGTTTACGTGCACCAAGACATTTTTCTGTTGTAGATCACGTGGGTCCTCGTTTCGCTACTTGGTTCAATGCTGTATTTATCACAAGAGGAGTTATATTCGTGTTTCTCAAACCCAGTTTGCATGAACAATGTTGGTAGAGCAGAGAGAAGACGATAAGGTGAGAGGAAAAAAATAAAATAAACTATTTTACCGGTGACTTAAAGACTTAAATCCAGAGTTCTACGATTAAGAATTTGTTTACCAAGAGTCGGATTACATAATAAACCTGGTCATCTCATCTGCCCTTCTTCATTCTCTTTTCTTATGACTGCAAAATTATTGAGACAAAATATTATATCAAAATTAAATTTTGAATAATTCATTCGGTGTGAGAAAAGTTTGTCTAGGATTACTCGCCTTGGGAAAAGTACGCCGAATGAAAAAATTGCCTTAGTTTATTTAATTAGTCAATACCACTAATGTCATGACTGGACTTTAAAAAAATCAACCATCGCTCAATTACTCAAAAAATTGCTTACTTTGACCTTTTTTTGGGAAAACTGGGAATGGTGGGGTAATACAAGATCACGAGAAAATGAATAACGTTAACGAAGAAAACCGTAAACCTTAGTACAGTTGGAGCAACATAAAATTGAAATAAAGAGATGAGAACGATGTTCGTCGTCTCTTCATGAATGTTCTTTCTTGTTCAAAGAATACGAAATAAACCGCATTGAATAGTCATGCAAGGGACTTGAACCCTCGTAGTTGTATATCCAGGACTGTGAGTTCATACCTCTAATGAATTCAAGTCAAGTTATAAGATAACCATAACAAGTGACTTATGGGATCTTTCAAATAATTTTTATTTGTATTTTTCTAATATGATACAATGGCATAGGAATTTTTTAACTTGATTTGAATAATTATCTTTAGTATTATTTATCAAATAATATGATTATTACCACTCTATATATTTATTCCATCCAATTTATAATTTAGAATGAGAACAACTTCTTTAATTTGTATAACAAAAAATATTTCTTCAATCAACTTTTTTATTAAATAAATGTAAATACACAATTAATAAATATAGAAACGGCTCGATAAAAATTTATTCTACACTTAATGTATTTATCTAATGTGATTAATTGTGGTATGTATGATTGGGGCCTCATTTAAATTAGATTTGATCTAAAGTAATTGTAAAAACATATTGTTTTTTACAATTTAAAACATTTTACTTCTTGATTAAGATTATATTCGGATATCATTTGTTACAATCTTTCATTACGATTTTTATTCATTCTTTTATCTGGTAGAATATCTGGATTTTATAAGTCACTAGCTAATCCTTCTTCCTTTATAAATAGTCAAATAATTTTCAAAGATTTGTGTGACTATTGGTAATTCAACTCTGAAGACCAATCTTACTCCTACTGAAAAGAGAATTACAGTTTTTTTGTATACATTTCTCATTTCCTGGTGCTCTCATACAATCCAACCTTTAAGTGCCACCCTGAAGGCTCTCAGTGACTAGCCTCATCACATCCAACCGTCCCTTCTTGTGACAAATGATTGCTCATAACGAAGTAGAAATGACAGCTCTTGCCTAATCCAATGTTAATATACTTATTCGTCCATCTATAAGCCTTTTCCAATATGAATAATCCATCATGTGTACAGTCTAATGATAATTAAGTAATTAGCACTTCATCCATTAGATTTGCTGTGGTGCGTTAATTTTTTTTTATATGTAATATTAATAATTAATTTTATCTATTTTGTCTTTAGTTCGAACTCATTAGTCAATACATAAGTGAGACTGTATTATTTATATACATTTAATAAAGAGAGGCGATTCTTCCCCCCCTGTGAGCTTTATTCCATGCATATTTTCCTAGGATAATCCCAGGCCAAACTTTCCCAAGACAAATTTTCTAAAAGCCAGTAGATGTTATATATCTACTAGTGATGAGACGATTAATCGGAATCAGAATCGGTGAATCAACTGGGTTTTTTTTGGTTTTTTTTAACTCGGAATCGGTAATGGGTGAATAATATTTAATTCACAATTCCAATTTTATTTATTACTGGTATTTGACTATTTATTACTCTTCTAAGTTTCAAAAAAAAATTATCCCCTCCAAAATTAAGAATTTTTGCATTTTAAAACAAAATTTTATATTTCAAATTGTTTCTTTACAAAATCTCATACTTGAAATTTAATGAAATTTTTCAAATTTTATTAAAAAAAAACTTTTTGTGAATAACTATGTAAAATATTTCTCTGAAATATTAAATAGTTTAATTTTTTTTTCAAAAAAATTTATAGTAGAAGTTTAATTTTTTATATTTATTTCTAATTATCTTTTTTTAGAGCAATTGTGAATTTTCCAATTCCAAAATTTAATTTTTTGTGAATTGATGTAGATTTTTGAAAAAATTTGAAACATCAAATTGTATATTTGTAATTTTTTTTCCATTAAAAATTTTTAAATTAAAAAAAAAAAAATCCTAAAACTTTGCCCTCCCCCGCCTCTAAATATAATCCTGTGGACACCCTTGATAGCAAAAATGTAATGTTTACTATTACTTGAAATATTATAGAATCAGCATAGGGATTTTTTTTTTTAATGGTCCCATCACTAATATTTACTACCAATTGATTTTGCGACTTTTTTCTCTTAGGAGGAAATGTTGTGAGATACAGTAAAGATCAAACCATAGTACATATTTTGAAAGAATTGATTTTTAAATTAAACATAGATTAGCTAATTTTATTGAAAATGTTAAAATCCTCAAGGTAGCATCTTTAGTGATAACAAAAAACTTTGTCATTAATCACCCTAATCAAGAATGTTTTTTTTAAGGTATGACACACGAAAAAGATTTAACATTCCATGCATCAAGTAAATCAATGAGTTACATAACTAAAAGTGAAGGATAGAGTTAAAATAATCAAATGAACTACCCCCTATTATTGGAAATGCCTTCGTTGGCAATACTATTTTATAGTTGGGTATCATCTAACCTTGAAGTAAGATTGTCTAAAGAAAAATTATAGATTGAAAATCTGTATATTTTATATATTTATATGTATACTTTTTTTTTTTTTGCTTTTATAAACTGACTTTTTTATCGGATATTGCAATCTATAGAGGGTGTTATCACTTTAAAACAACTAAAAAGACTGTTTTCCTATTGGTCCGTTTCTGATTAGTTCTTGTCCGTCTAACAACATAAGTTAAATGTTTTTTACGGTAATAACCATCAACCCCCTGTACTTTGCAGTTTGGGGCGTCTTGGAAAATAATTGTTTCAGCACCTCTCACCCAAATGTAGATTCGCTCAGTGACAGTGTGTTACGTCATAGACATGATATATATCGTCAAGAACTACCAATCCGTTCGCCAGAGTTTGGAGGCTTTATGGGGTTGATAAGGAGGACATATTGTGTAAAAAATCAAGCTACGTATAGCGTTTACACATAACACAAACTTGGTTTGAGTTGTATTTATTTTTATTGTATAAAAAATACGTTTTTCGCAACTTGATCATGCACTGCAAGTTTTAAGTGCCCACTCTGTACAGGGTACGTGGACAAAATCTGCCACATTTTAAATACCATATTACTCTATCAGCTGATGTCTGATCCGTCTGTTTTTGTTGTTAAAATGTTTCCCGGATCATAGGCTTCAGTTATTGTATACCACTTGTAGCGAGAGTATCATTTTAAGTGCCCAAGAAAAGTCATTATGTTCAATGAGAGAGATTGTAGGTGCGCTGCTATTTATAGTATGCTAAGTGATCACATGAAATTAAGCAATGCTGACATCTTTGGCCTTTGGCAGAAGTCTTAGGAAACAGCTGGAGGAGTCATCGGACCCGATGGACGTTGTTGAGAGGAAGAAAAAGGAGGAGAAGAACACCAGGATTGTCTGGGACGTCACCTTCATCAACAAGGCGAGGGACATAATCGACGAGGACTCCCAGCGTTCCATGAGAGCCATGACGAGGGACCTGAGCGTGGCCGAGTGGATTGTGAGGACTTGCGTGAAGGAGGAATTAAGGTGCAAGTCCTACAGGTGTCAGACAGCCCAACTTCTGACTGAAAAGACTCAAAGATTGCGACTGCTCAAGAGCTTCAGGCTGCTGAACATCTTGAAGCTCCAGCCCACAAAGCTAAGCGGAAGCAAAAATGGGTGAAAAGCAATGCTTTTGTGTTCGTACCCTTCTCCTCTTGGCCTCCCTCATCACCGGATTTGAACCTATTAGACTACTTTGTCTGGTCCTACGTGGAGAACATGAACAACCGCTCCTCCCATAACATCAAGCAGTCTCTCATCACCTGTATCAAGGAGAAATTCAGTGAGATAGAAGCAGCGCAGATCCAAAATGCCTGTTCTCGGTTTCGTAGCCGCATTGAGCGGGGTTTGGCCGCAGGCGGCTAGATTAAATGGATAGCTGCTCCATATCCTAATAAAGATATTCGTTTTTATTTTATCAATAAATATTATAAAATAAGCTTCTAGTTGTTGTTTTTTTGAAGCGGTAGATTCTGTCCACACTCTGTATATACGGACGTCATTTAGCACAGATGAACATGGGAACAATTGGAAATCTTTAATAGTAAGGACGTGCAGGACGTCAAAATTGTAGGAACAATCCACGAATCTTCATTAATTATAATTAGATTTGACCTTATATATATATTAGTCAAATCATGCTTTGCATAGTGATGTGTGTAATATTTTTTTGTACGTGTCATTTTTTTAAAACAAACTTTAAGAACCGTTTTTGTATTTATATGATAAGAGAAATGTTTTTTGTTTTTTTGCAAGGGGATGTCAAAAGTTCATGACATTTTGCATTAAATATGTTTTGAAAGTTTTTATATAAATAATTTTATATTTTTTTTTAAAGTATCAACAAAAGTAATAATAAGAGTTATTTTGAAAAGAATCACTCAAAACTTTAAACGTCGAAGGTCTTCAAAAGTTACATAAAGTTAACTTTATTTTAATCATATTGTTATAAAAATGAATTTTCTGTGGGTAAGACACGTAGGCTATTTTGATATTCATTCCAACGGTACTGTGTAAGCACTATAGTGGTAACTAAAACATTAATTATCTTCATATTTTAAATTTTTAGTTGGGTCCTCAGGGGCGTCTACTATTATTTATAAAAACATCAACTTTTCCTTCCTCAAATAGAAGAATAAATTTTAGTAAGAGATTTAGGGAATTTCATATACGACATTGAGATACCATTTGAGTATTCAGTGAGTTAATACAATTTCACTGAATCCAGTGTCTTTAGCAAAAAAAAAGTATTTAAAAAAACATTAATTCAACTTAACAGGCATGTAAAAAATAATTCATGTATGTTTAAAGAAAGTTAGCGGGTGCAATGTATATAGTGTTCTATGATGTATGTATATCACTTAAGCTAAAGTGCTAAATCATGCTAAATCAATCACTCAAAAATAGCACCATTTTCGATTTTTTTCAAATTTGGCACATATTTAAATATTTTTTGCCTTCCAGTTCAAGATTTAGAGGCTTCCAAAGTTTTACCCTACTTTTAAATTGTTGAATGTTTTTGAAGATATCGATCTACTTTAAAAACTATTTAATGGATGATTGTTTTATTTTTTTGTTGTATTAATTTGTATCAAGCAACAAATGATTTTTTACACATAAAGTTACGATGTCACTATTTTTATCTAATAAAATCAAACTTTTACATTTTCAATTTCACTCAAATTTTTATATGTTAATTTGTAATATATCATAAATATGTAAATAAGTTTTTAGAGATTTATTTGATTCCACTTATATACTACAGATGAAAATATTTTGAACTACGTACACACTTTCATTTGTAATACGAGTATTTAATTGGAATTGAATGCTTCTCTTAAAAACTTTTTTAGAGCTAGAAGGGTCAACAGCCTCCACGACTTCCATTCTTGCAAAGCCTGAAAAAACTGTATCTCTCTCTCCTTGACTAAACCTTAAACTACTATGTAAAGGTACAATTCTGCTGTTGAAATATTTCTGACTTGGGTAATGGAATTTCTACATACAATAAATACTCTTAATTGATTAAGTTAATGAGCTCTAATTATTGACCACCCTGTAGATAATGGTAATAATTCGGTCCTTTAAAGAATTGCCAGCTGGATTGATCCTATGGAAACATTCGGACAAGATTGGTCCCACAAAAAAAGTGGTCATAATAAGTCTCACTATTAAATCGGTCTATACAAATTTTATAAATGAATTGCTCATAACGTCCTTTGTCTTTTCCAATTGAGCACTTTCTTAAAATGACATCATATGGGTTTTAAAAGTTTGTCATATGTCACATCATTGCCGCTTTTTTTATATAACATGAATATATTTTAAACATTTTGAAATGCTGAAAAAATTTAACAGTATGTAACAATAGGATAATAATAACATATAGACACCCAAGTAGTAATAAAATATTCAAGATCTAAGCCTTCTGATTCTCTGATTGGGGTATTTCTAACAAAAACGTAGTCAGCTTTGCTGATACGATTGTGGAACGTTTCTCTCTGTGTTACTTGTGAGGGGGAACGTGAGCCTCCTTCTCCATCATCTCGAAGAAGCGCCCCATATCGGCATCTGCCTTAGGAATAGGAAACGAATCGAATTTTTCCTGAAGCCAAAGATCCCAAGCGACCAGTAAGTAAGTGGAGGGGCGAATATTTAGATGCTTGATCCATTTGTACTTAATTAATCAGTCCCCACAAAACAACAGGTAGAGCAATTTTCTTTCTCTTCTAGTATCTTCTAGCAACTAACCAAGTTTTTAGGAATCAGTGGAACCGTTCAATAAGTTGGTTTGATTCAGGATAATAGGATATCGTCTTATTCGCGATTCAAAGTGCCCTGCAACACTTGTCCAAATAGCACTTGTGGATTGCACCCCCTGTCTGACACAATGGTGTCAGGTACTCCAAATCTTGATATCCAACCGTCTAAGAAAGCTCGAGCCACTGTACTAGAGATTATATTTGGAATTGGGATCACTTCTGGCCACCTCGTATACCGATCCCTTATAATCAAGGCATTTCGCTGTCCTATGGCGAGTGTGAACGGGCCAATTATATCAATGTGGATGAAGGCAAGTCTTGCTGAGGGTGGATCAAAGGAGGAAGTGGACTTGGATGTTCTAAAAGTCTTCGTTTATTGACATCCCATGCATGCTTCGGTCATTTTTTAAAATATAAAATATAAGAACGTTATTTAGGCCAAGCGTAGAAAAGTGATACCTTTCTTAAAGTCTTATTGACTCCCAGATGATTATCTTTGAGGTTTGAATGAATAATTCGTAGGCGAAGTTCTGGAGAGGACACTAAACAACACAAAATAAGTCTTCGTTGCCGAAGCCTGCAAGTAAAGTTCCTGAAATACACTTGAGATAAGGTTTAACTTTAAAATTTAGCAATTTAGGGTCATGGAGTCTTGAATCGTCAATGACATCTTGAAGGAAATTGGGACTAAATGTGAGGTTGTTTAAGAGCAAGTACCATGTTGGAAGTTTTAAGCTGCAACAAAACTGCGTTTATGGACTGCCAATGTTCATCCTTAGTCCGAGAAGCTATCAATATATCATCAAGATACCCCAAGACATTTTTAATTCCCCTCAAAACAGAATCGTTGGGATGTCTGGACAGCGTTTTTAAGCCAAAATGACCTTCTCAAGTACTCATACAACCCAAATGGTGTAATGATAGCTGTTTTACTGATGGAGTCTTCATTCATTAATATTTGATTATAAGCTCTGTGCAAGTCCTTTTACTAAAAAATTATATCCCTCTTAGGTTGGACACGAAATCCGTTAAATTTGGAAGAGGATATTGATCTAGAACCGTCATGTTATTTAATTGACGATAATTACCACACATTCACCAGCCTCCTATGGCTTTAGGTACTACAAGAATCGTTGATGAAATGTTTGAAGAAGATGGACGAATTATTTCCCTTTCCATCAGTCCATCAATTTCGTTTTTAACGAAATAGAGTTTCACACCATCCAGCTTGGAGAATTTCCAAAGCAGGGAGAGCCCTTAGTTTCTATGTGATGTTCAACTCCATGAGCTAGGTAAGATTCAGCGAATTTTTATAATGGAAAACTTTAGCTTCTAATAATTCTGAAATGACGCTTGGATCATTAAAATACATTTTCTTGTTGAATATGTCAATATCAATATTTTAGAAATCAAAAAAAATCTGCCCCTAAAATAGGGGAGCCTCTGGATACAACGATAAATTTCCAATGGAAAATTCCTAGATTTTTTATTTTTGCCCTTAGAGTTTTAGTGCCGATTACTTCTACTGGATTATCTTCATAACCAAAAATAGGTGGCATTTTCACACAAATGAAATCTTTACAATTTTTCGTGGATATAACAGATACCTGGGGCCCCATATCTACAAGAAAATTAATTGAATTTCTATTGTCTTTTATAAATAAAAAAAATTGAGGGTTTATTTAATGCATCGATCCCATGCAACCGAGGACCAATTAGTTTTTTTGAATCAATGAATTAAAACGACAATTAGGACCAGAGCAGACAGTTGCATTCAATACCAATTATGAATGAAAATAACATACTTTTAAAATTCTGCAGATCTTGAGGACTTCGAAAAAGCTCCAGTAGGTATCTTCCTAATCAAAGGTGCGACAGTGGAAGAAGAAGATGGATCCTTGACAGTAGAAATGGAATTGTTTGTGACTTCCTTCATAGCCATACATATATCTGCTAAATTGTTTGTCGAAAGGGTTGATTGTGATCTCAAATATACCTGTTTTTCCTTTGGAGCATTCCTTAATAGTGTCTCTTTAATCAAAGTTTCACATAAATCATGTAGGTATTCCTCATCCAGAAGACGTTCAACCTATCTTTGCTCGAGAGCCCGGAAGTATCAACCATCATGTCGACTATTCTTTTTATACTATCGGAAGATGATAGCCCATACCGGACTAATATGGATTTCTTCGCTCCCTCATAAGTAAGATTTTCCTCACTAATAGGAATAATATTGAAAATCTCACACGGCAATGCTGAAGTTCAATTCTTTGGAAACTGTTATCAACATCCAAAAAACATAGCCTAGGAAGGCGGAGTTCTGCAACGGCCATGGCTAAAATCACTTCTTCCGTTTTAAAGGACTATGTTTGTTTTTGGGAGACACAGGTGGTTAAGTTTGCTTTCGTGGCATTTTTCGAATCACGTTGGGGTATTTAAAGTTCAAATATCTACTGATTATATTTTAGATTAATAAGAACAAGAAAAAGGAGAAGTGATCAACTTGCTCAAATCAAACTTCAACAGTTATAAGGGTCTAAAAAGGGGTATCGTTTTTCATCATTTTTCATCCTAAAAATAGAAATATATGGACTTCAAAACAAGATACAGAATCAATAAAAACCCTTTTTTATAATTAAAAAAGCTTTTACATAAGTTTTAGTAATCCTACTTTTAATTTGGGGATTGTTTTAAGGGTAAAAATGAGTCTGAACAGTAATAGGGCCGAAATACTTTAATCTCGATATTTCATAATTCAGACAACTGAGAGAAAAACTGAGATCACTTTTGGATTCTGCGCTCAAATATAAATTTGATTATTTTCTTCAATTCATTCATCAAAATTTGTGTTCTCCACTCTCATGATTCACGGAGAGTAAAATACAGCGTCATTTATTGTGCTTGTAAGGTATCGTCGTGATGTGTAGGGGAGGAAATGGTCTGCTGAGTGAGACCAAAGATTTGATAACCATTGTCCAAGACTGCTCACTTGAAACGTCAAGGCTATTTCAGAATGATTTTTTTTGATAAAATAATAAGTTATTCTATACTCATGCGCTGTTTCTCAAAGGGCAGGTAAACAATATCCTGTTGATCCTTCATCTTATATATACAAAAACAAACTTTTGAACCTTCCTCCTCCTCCGTTTTTTCTGTCTAGCAACAGTTTTTACGTTTCATTCTACGATTAAGAAATAGTGGGGAAGGGGAGATTCATTGGCCAGTTAATTCATCTTCGAATAACATTATTGACAATTCAATCTTTTCCATAATTTTTCAGGTAGTAACATAAAGGGGAGATTGCATTAACCAGTTAAATTGTCTTGGATTGCTCCAATCCAAATGAAAACTTATTATCACAATTCAAATGAACACTTATAAGCATTCTATTCAATTTTTGGATATTACGCAGGATACTAGTTCATTTATAGGTAAAGTTATTTTGTAGTTGGTGCATGTATTGAGTTATCTTCACTTTAGCCAATTTAGGAGTAGGTTAGTTTATTCACACCGCATCACACTTTTGATTTTCATCCCCTGTGCGTCCGTGGAACGGGCAGGCTCATACTAGTCGTATATATACATAATATACGGTATAAATTTTGTGTAGGTGTTGCCATTTTGTAAAAGTTATAACTTTTACTACCAAGTTGTAACTAAAAAATGAGGTGAATAATTTTAAATGAAGGATTTAGAGTACTTGACATGAGGATCTTGCAATAATTGATGGATGATTGATATATTAATGGTGTAATTCTTGATTATTTCAGTACAAATTACTAAAATATGAGTATTCAGTAGTACATTATAAAGTTAAAATGCCCATAGTTATATACATAATAACGATAAGATTTTATGTTGTGTACGTACCAAGGATCAAAGGATCTTCCTTTCTTCTCCCCCTCTTCTTATTGTTCTTATTATTATTTAAGATGTGTTACATATATGTAAGGTACTTACTTTATTATTCTTTGTATAAATACCCTGTCAGTACTGTTGATGTCAGAGTAGTCTGTATTATGTAGTATTTGAAGATAATGTATACATGTTCCTTATAAATTTACTTTTGCCTTATTCCTCTACGTTCTTCCTCTGTCCTCGTGGATTCCTATTATTAATAAGTTTGTGTCTTACACTCCTCGTCAAGACACAAAATCGTAATATATCAAAGTTAAATGATCGGCTCAAGGTATAGGGGCTAATTGGAAATGTTCTAATTAAATAATGCAATGAAAAAACAAGCAACTTCAGTTTGTACAATATGCTTATAAAAGTTACAACTTGCAACGACATCGCAAGTTGTACACAACTTATAAATATATATATTGGTCATCTTATTACTTCTACTAATAAGTTTTAGCCAAATACAAATATTTAATGATATATTACAAAGCAATATTATAATATATACAATATCGAATAAAGTAATTTTAATACTATGGAATATACACATCTATGTAATTCATTTGATAAATTGTTAATAAATAATATAATAATGATAGTCTGTGAGTACTTAAGAGATAAATAGCAGTAGGTATAATTGACTTATTTTGTTTACCACCAACTGACTTAGAGTATTTTCCCCTCTATATTTTTGGAGGATATGTTGCCTGATACAAAGAAGGTAACGACATATGTAGTCTTGAGCGTAATATCTGCTCAATTCCACATAGAAAAAATCCCTTAAGTTACCTGATAATGTAAACGTAGACAAGTACATTAAAGGGTACTATGACCAGCATTTTGTATTATATTTTTATTATTCGTCCAAATTAAAAACCATACATTGCATTTCTTTTGTCTATTTTCCTCATGATGTCTGAAATTTTGTGCAAAAAATGTCTGTTCTAAACAACATTATCATATATATCCAAATAAAAACATATTGCTAAGATAAAATAAAAATCAATTCATGGCACAAATGTTTTTTATTTTTCCCGTGGATATTGTTTTACGAAAAATAGTAAAGACATGAGTTATTTTTTGCACGTACCAAAACTGTCTTATATTGTATTCAATCTCTTTTCATGCACTCAATAATATGCCAAAATACATGTTCATCTCAAACCTCTGAGATTAATATTTATAATTTTTTTCTTGTACAGTGCGGGTAAGTAGATCGTATTGTGCTAATTAGAGATCCATAAAGTCGTTGTTACTTGCAATTGATGTTACGTTATGGAAAAAAATTGTTTCTAAATTTATCAACCTTCATACATTGTACTATTGGTTACGATACGTCAACAAACAACGACGTATGTATCCAAAAAGACAACAGATTGTAGATCTTCTCCGCGCTCATTACTCTGTAAAGGAGGGTGCAATATTGTGAATTGCTATGTTGAGCTTGTCCTTAAGGTCAGAAGGCCTATTAATGGCGGTGAGAACTTCTTCAGATAAGTGGAGGACACAACAAAATTGTCACTAAAGACTTGTTGACTTGTATAGTCTATAAACTTTGTACCAAGGCTTAGAAGGAGTTTAAAAGAGATTGTGAAGCTAAGGTTTGACAAAAACTACCCAGACGTTAATTACTGTTAGCAATAAGAATAAGCACCTGACCATATAAGTTCATAACAACTCAGACATGGGGAATGAAAACCATACCGATTTTTTTGCACCCAAACTTATCGTCCACTCCCTACCAGACTTCTCACTATTGGACTATGGAATATGAGACTTCCTGAGAACCATGCCTGCAAAGTCTCCCGCCGTAATGTGGATTTCCTTAAAGGACTCCGTTGAGAAGGAATGCAGTGATATGCCCAATGACTACTTCATCAAGGTATGCAAGAGTATCAGACACAGACTGGAGGCCATGGCAGCCGCAGAAGGAGAAAATTTTGAGAAATATTTGTTGATATTGTCAAGGTAAATAGAAATACATGGTTAGACCATCATATAATCGGGCATGCTAGAATTTTCAATTGAATGGATTATACTGAATGCTGGGCCAGAAAAACAGATTTTGACACAACACACAACCACACATACACTATGACGTCAAAATTAAAAAGCGTGGTGGATGTCAAACATCAGTCGTACACACGTTATGGTATAACCTTGTAGTTCTATTAACCTTAGATATTATAAGATATCATTATAATAAAAAAAATACTTTTGATAATATGTACACATATTGTTCTTGATAATACTGATTTAAATCTTACTATCAAAAACCGTACGATTTTGCTTACGCATACTGTATCTATTTATAATACAAAGGGAATTTCTCGTAGGTATATCAATTTCTACATTTAAGCAAATATTTCATCTAAATATGTACATATATCTCAACTATAATAGCTATCAACCATTGAGACGTAATTTGTATTTCTATTTATGAATGGATGCACAAATTGATTTGATCAAAGAGAAATAATATACCGAATCCTGCAACAGTCTTGAGACCATTTTCAAAACTTAATAACTCAGCATATACAACAAAAATCTGATTATTTTCCCAATATAAAGGGCGCTCGGAGTCTCTTGTTTTGTTTACGTGAAATTCAAAACATTAGAATTTATTATTATGTCGGTGGAACAAACAAGACGAAAAATTGCAATCTTGCTTGCTGCCAGAATATCCACAAAAGCAGTTATTTTTTTCACATATCGCTAAAAAACAACCGTATACCCTGTTATCCTTAGCCTTGGATAAGTGTAGGAGAATCTCGGAGAAGTCCCCAGTAGTGCCCGTCAAAGAAAATTAACTACAGAAGCTGTACTCAAAGCCTTTAAAAAGGAGCCGGATCTCTTCATGACAGTGATAGCCATGGACGTCAATGACTCAAGGCCTGCCGAGTCAAGGTGCATCAAAGAGGTTGATTGTGTCTTTGTACAAGCTCAAGAAATACCCCTCCTGACAGCAGCGATGATGAAAAGGACACGGACCGTACCAAATTCCTCCTCATTCAATCTATTGGCCTCCCCAATTATCAGATCAGAATCCTCTGGATTATGGTATGTGATGGTAAGTAGAGTATCATGCCTGAAGAATCCGACAACCAAGTCTTAAGGCCTTAAAAACATCTGTTAATGAGCAGTGGACTGTCATACCACAAGTGTCTATCAAAAGCACCTGCAGCAAATTCTGCCGCTACCTGGAAGCTGATATTTAGGATTAATTATACTTAAATCCTCATTTTGAATTAAATTAATAAAATTGTTTTCGTAATAAATGTATTAAAAATGATAGACCTTCTTTAATTCGCTCATTTTTCTTCTCAAAACGTGTGCACGAGACCAGCAAATAATAAATCCTAGTATTAGGTCCGTCTAAAAGTTCTTTTGCTGACACATGGATAGCGCCACTAAAATTAAACCATATTATTTTCGTTACTATCAATCTTCAAATATACGTGTACAAGTTTTTCAGCTGGCAAACAATTGCTCGTGGAATATAGCACTGTGAATGAAGCAAATTTTGTTATTATTAAAAAATTGGATTAAAAAAATCATGTGTTATTGAAGCATTTCCTTTTGATAAAAAAAAAGTACAACTGAAGTCAAGACTTGGCTGATAAACATTATTAGGAATCTGCACCGTTGAAAAAGGATTTGCTGAATTTAAATGAGGCAAAATGAGCGCCGAAGACGATGCACGCAGTGGACGTCCGAAAGAACGTGAAAAAAACATGAAAAAAGTTCACAAAATAATTGGTTTAGAGAAATATCAAATGAATGTGGGTAAACATATTTTGCATGAATATTTTGACATTCAAAAGCCGTGTACTAAGTGGGCTACGAGCTCACAATCGATCAAAAGCAACAATGTATTCATGATTCAGGGCAAATTTTAGTCAAACTGAAGATTAACCAATACTAATTTTTTAGACGATATTTGACTATGGAGGAAATATGACTTTATCACTACACTCAATAGTCCAATTAACAGCCTGCAGAGTGGACTGGATGCTATAATTCGAATCCAAGACATTTAAAGACGCAACAATGGACTGAAAATGTTATGGCATTCTGGGATACAAATGGTATCATATTCATTGACTACCTCGAAAAGCGTCAAACCATCGAGAGTGATTATTTCATAGCATTGCTGGAGCGTTTCAAACATGAAATTACAAAAAAAAAAAAAAAAAAATACACCGTTTCACAAAAATTACTCAAAACGTTGGGAAAGTTATAAAGATTAGGCTGCAAATTGCTTCTCACTACTGTATTCTCCAAATTTGGCCCGAAGTGACTTTTTTCTGTTTGAAGATTTCAAAAAAAATACTCACTGTACTTCATTCAAAAGTATTCAATAGGTAATCACTAAAACTTAGCCATATTTTGAGAGAAATCGTACTTTAAAAATGACATTGAAAAATTGTATGACCGCCATGATCGTTGTACCACTCTCGAAAGTAACTACCTACATTAAATAAATAATTCGAATTTTGCAAATTAAATTTTATTTTGCTTTGTTCGCCTATGAAATTTTTGGCCGACATTTACCTAATGCTGTGTCGACCATTATTTAGTACTTAACACTACAGTGCCGTCCAGTTTAGTCCTGCATATCAGTCCTAAAACGGATAAAGTCTGGTCTATGATGGCGTCACTCAACTATATTTCTTTTTTTTTTCCATCAGTTCTAGTCGGTCCTAAAGACGGGACTGGATCAAATAATTAAGGACTGACACAACATTACATATACAGCTATACAGCGCTAAATTGGAGTTTAAACATTTGAATCATTTTTCTCAGAAATAGTAAGGGTAACTTAGAAACTTTACATATACCCTCTATAATATGTAGTACACCCAAAATTCCATTCTCTTTAATAATAATATGTAATTGTCTTTACTAGTTATTTATATTTGAATATATAAAGCCAGGGAAGGTCAATAGTATGATAAATAATGAATTTGTATTCAAAGACATTCCTTGCACAAGATGTTAAAATCAATTACAATCTTTGTGCATAACAATGATAAATTAGGACTCCTATTATTAAATTAAATGTTTTTTCTTGCATACTTCTGTTCAACACACACATAAAAAAGAGTCAAAGAAAGGATCATTGACGACTTATTTGCACTTAATTGAACTTTTAAATGGTTTTTGGACTATGCATATTTAACTTGACTTCATTTTATTTTCAATGAAAAACTATTTTAAAGATGAATTGAATTAAACGATTTACAATTTACACAATAAATCAACCCCAATATCTTTTCATTGATGAGGTAAAGGTTAAAAACTAAAGAGTTGAAATACCTGAAAAGGTCCAGGTTAAATTACAAATCTACATACTTGTGTAAATATGTACTTATTAAGCAAATCAGAAGAGCTCGACATTTGAAAAAAAAAAAAAAATAACGTTGGTTTATGAAGAACCAAAAAAACATTTTTCCTGAGAATGAGCGCGTAAGTTAATGATGAGAAGGGGTTTGAATTGAAATGCCTCTATACGGAGTTAGAGTGCTGGTAAAAAGAACGCAACCATCACTAAATCCTTTTCGTATTTTTTTTTTTTTTGTTGTGACCGCGAATATTTTTGACCAACGACAAAATCTTCTTCGGAAACTATGTATGTGAAAAAAAAAAAAAAATACAGACACACATGAATATAAAAGCAATGTTTCCTCAAGTATGAAGCATCACTTACATCAGTATTTCATTCCTAGGAACATCCTCTTCAATCAAAACACAAACATGAAGGTGTGTAATGGTTTTATCAACTTAGAATACTACAAATACCTGGAGAAGATCTCCTCTTCTTTTATTATCAATACCTATATAATTACATAGTTCATGAACATTTTCTATATTTCAGTTCGTCATTGCTCTTGTTCTTATGGCCTCTGTTGCCCTTGCCAGACCCCAAAACGGATTCGAAGATGACTACTTTGACCCCAATCCTAAATACAGATTCGAATACAAAGTAGCCAGCGATGAAACTCAAACCTACATGACCCAAGAGGAATCTCGTGACGGAGACTTTGTAACAGGTCAATACACCTATGTAGATGCCAATGGTTCTCTCGTTACCGTCACCTATGAAGCCGGACCTGAAGGATACTCCGAGTCCCGGGACATCCAAGAAGGATTCATCAACGTTGTTAACAAGAAATAAGCTGTTTCCACAAATTTTGAATACCTCTCTCTTCCTATATACACAATACTATTTTTTTTTTTTAAGATTTCCTTTCTGAACCATCAGAACTGATTTTTGTATTGATTTCAACAACATTAGATCGTATAAATGGTTTGGTTTTACCTCAATCAATACAAACTGAATCAGTATCTTGGGCATTATATATATATGTACATATATATTATATACAATAATGAGCAACACTCATAAGAATATACTCTTATAAGATGCAATGTCTATTTCGTGTGATAACTTTGATTGTATAAATATGACGAATTATTTAAATAAATGATGTTTTTTAAAAAAAATAACGATTGACAAAATATACACACATACATACTCGAAAATCCTGATTATATATCACTACTACTCATGGTCCATCTCCTTAATCCTAATCGGATAAGCTCGTACATGCAATGTACCCTAATAGGCAAAAATAATCATATGCAAAATATCACTATGGGTTTTGAAGGAAGAATGCATTATCAAAATATTTCCTGCTGCAAGTTGAAGGTCAAAAAGCAATTTCTTGGGATTCTCAGTCCTCAAACATATCTACAAAGCTATGATTAATTTGTTGAGGAGCAACTAAAGTGAGGAAGGTCATCATTTTATTATTTTGCTTCAGGTTGTACCTATATAAGATTATTAGTAAAGAAGACACTTTGGTAAGGGTTGAGTGGATATATCATATTGGCGTCTTTTACTATAGGAACAATCCACATTGGATATATGTGGATGAGGCTATGTCCCTTGCTCTTTAATTAGTTTGTTCAGTTTCTTGCACAATACTTCTACAAGATATAATCTAACTGCGTAGCATGATCTTGAAACCTTACTGTTTGTTATCAGTCACGTTAGTAATTTACATTATTAATCATGTCCCTACTTATGAATTTAATAAACATTATATGCAATGCAAATTAAGGCCGTAAAGAACTACTAATTAAAAAAGAAAATTATTTAATCATTTAGATCATACACATGTAGATATTATTTATATTTAGATTACTCTAGTAAATAATCATTAAAATTTCAATTATGGGATTTGACCTTATATCGAGTAATTAATAACCTATTTTGTTTTACACGTGAATGATATAAAATCCAATATTTTATATGCATGCAATGCATAATACAAGTGTTGATATACCAGTAGTATAGAACGTTTTCACGTGACGTCAGCATTGTTGATTGCCTTCATTGTGAGACTCTAAACAACCAAGGTTTTTATTAAAATAATAAAACTACTTTTTTGTTAATATTAAGGATAATAGTGAACTATTGGGTATCAAAAAATGAGACCAACAAACTGCCTGTAAAAAGTTACTATTCTAAAGCCTAGTTTTATTTTATGTCTGACCACATAGAATGTATTAAAAACATGTGATTTAATACGTCGTTAAATAATCTTATTTCCATGGTTTAGTTTAAAAATAATTATTCCAATGAAAGCTATCAGATATTTTTTTTCTAATTATTCTACGTTTCTTGTCCCTAATCGATCAAACAAAAAAATAATAGTATAAATTTGTCTTTTTTGGGGGATTTTTAGTACATATTATTGTGATTATATTCAAACATCAGCTTTAATCATCTGCATCAAGTATTATTCAAGTCCTTTTTTTTTTTTCATTCTTCAACCCATTAATTGTAAATTTATCCGTTTTATGCAGTTAAAAAATCAACTTTGAGTGCCAAAAACGCTGTTTCCTTCAATTTCTACGCAAATTATAACGTCAGTGAAAGAGATTTATTGGGACAGTTTGATTCATGTACAAGAATATCCCCTAGAGTGCCCTCAAACTGGTCAAAACCTGACAAGAGCTCAAATTTTAAACACAAAGAGGAAGTAAAATGTCTGTCAAAAAAAGAGAAAAAAAATCAAATTACTCCATCGCATCATTTTCCTGTGATATAAACTTTGCTTCGAGCTTAAATTTTTTCATTTAATAATGTTTTCTGTCATAATTATTGATTAAAATCCTTCTGAGTTTAGTATTATTATTAGTATTATTTAGAAATTAGTATTCAAACCAGTGCTTTCACTATGACTATGTCATTAAATGTTGTACCTCCCAAGTTTTGGATAGTAAGTAAAAAACTTATTCCTCCGAAGATGACACTATATTAATATTATAATATTATAATTATAATATCGTGCACGTAAGCAATTTTTTCTTCACTTCGCAGAATTCACCTTCTTTAATTATTTAAATGAGTGAATTCATGGAGGTTTTGTATGTTATTTATAGGATATTTTGCCTTAATATATTAAATAATAAGGTTTTTAGTCTGTTATGATATATTGTCGATTGAAATGAATGTTTCCTTTCAATTTTTTAATACAAATAGGTTTTGTTTAGTACTATTAAACGCATATACTGGATGTTTTCTGTCGGAATACTGATGGAATTATGCTCTTGTCTTTTACTCTACTCGGTCGTCAATCCATGAGTCTTCTCCAATATGAAAAATGCATCATGTCTAATGATAATTGTTAACGGAGAAGTGATTAGTACTCCTTCCATTCGAATTGTTGTCATGTTTATTTATTTTTATTTCTTAAACAAATTTTATTACACATTTTGTCTCCGGTTCAAACTGATTTCATTGTGAGACCCTGGTTGTCTGTATACATTGAATTTTGTAGGCATAATTTCATAATTCTCATAAGACAACACAAACATTTAATACGTTTTATAGAAATTAACATAACATATTATGATTAAAAAACTCAATTTCTACCAAAAAAAAAAAAAATATCGATGTATAAACCTCATTTTTTCATCATATATTCAGGCAAACACTATTCAAATATGTATACTCACCGTACCTACTAGACAAAAACTAATCTCTTAAGCTATTTAATTTGCTTATAGCTTAAAAGGGGTGGGGTTGATATCAACACGTCGTTAGCTGCAACCTTTCCTCTAAAAAGAAACAGGAAATAAAGGCCCAAATCAGTTGGTAGTTAGGCAAATAAGTCAATAATACCTACTACTATTTATTTTTTTAATTCTCCCAGACTATCATACTGATTATTTATTAACAATTTATCAAATGAATGAGTATTTTTATTTCATAATATTAAATTCCTTCATAACATTTTATTCCATACTCTATTATAGTATTGTATTAAAAGCATAGCTATACATTTCTATTTCCATAGAATGCCAAAATTTATTCATATAAATAATAAGTCAACCAATATACAGTAAATATTCAGAGCTACAAAGTCCGCTCTAACGAAAATTATGTTACCCGGAAGAAACTCTCTTGCATTAAATTATTTGACTACTTTTTTATTTCAATTTTAATTCCGTACAACGGAAATTCCTTTATCCGTAGTTTGGAAGGCTTTTTTGGTACAAAAAAGGTCAAAAACACATTCCATATACAGAAATGAAGTATTGCCAGTCAAATTTTAAGTACATATGTATGTATAGAACCGTCACATGAGATGCATAAACAAGACATAACTATGTATATAGTTTGGCTTCTACTAGTTAATCCATATAACAAGATATAGCAAACCATGAGCTTGTTTTTTTGTTTTTTGTTTCATAAATATTTATATGAAGTGTACACATAAAGTTTATTCAGAAAATTGTTTAGAATTTAGAAAAATTTCGAAAGCAAATACACAATGACAGCGGTGGAACAGCGATTGAAATGCATCAAACTGAATGAAGAGGGCCACAAGGTTAGTACAACCCACAATTCATTGCTAGTTTAATAAAGAATAAAAATTTATTTTATAATATCTTAAGGTACAAAAATTAATAGACTATCTGTGTCGGCAAAACTCAAGTTTACGAAACACTGAAAAATAAAGAGAAAATCCTCTATTTTATAATTATAGTACTCTATCTGGTAAGTGTAGAATCAGAAGGATACTTTTGGGTATGGATGATTGAAACACAGCTAGTAAAGTAACAAAGAAAGAACTATTTTTGATGCCATTCACTAGCTGGAAAATGGCAACTACCCAAAGAAAAAAAACCTGAGTACACACCAGTCTGTGAATGTATTTTTTTTTTTTTTTTTGTATTTTATATCTTTTGACAAAGAAAAAGAAGTAGTAAACTAACAGAATTTGTTACCAGGAATTAAACATACTCATACAAAACGTTTGTTTGAAAAGCCCAAAAATGAAAGAAATGGCTACTTCGTATTTTTATTTTGTTGTCCTTTATGGCTGATTTAATTTAATCATGCACCTCTGGTTTTTGTGATTTTGTGATAAATTAGATCACTCATGTTGACTCAATCATCCTCATAATTGCTTTAGCCATCTTAAAATTAATCTATTTGACCTATTACTGATGCCTTGATAAATATCTACATATTTATTATTCCTATCATACATTCAAAAATAATAATAAGATATTAAGCGTCAAACTGTCTTTTTGATATAAAAAAAAACCGCTATATTTGTAGCTAAATATTTAATTTGGAAATTCGAAAATTCGAAATTCGGCACCTCATATTTCCAGATTTTTCCACCATATTTCCTGACAAATTGTGCATTTTTTTTCTTTTTGTAGTAAATTATACGTATTAAAATTTCACTTGGTAGCCAAAACACCGCTGTGGAGTCAATAAAAGAATATTTCAAGCCTATTACATTTGCAGAAGCAGAGCTCAGGCGCGCCGTTGGGATGATTTTGGTATTCATCGATCTGGATACTAACAACGCTGAGGTCTCAAAGATGATAGAAACCGACAGTAAAAGGCTTACAGAGTTAAGAAAGTTCCTGGTGGAGACCAAGGACCACAGGGGAGTGATCACAAAGGAGGAGATGCCCGATCGCAGTAAGAGAATCTTCAATATCAAGGAGTTCTTCACGAAGGTTCTGGAGACTATTGTTACCCTGGATCAAGAAGGTCGAAACTATTTTGAATCAAAGGTCAATAGTGGTCCTGAAACCCCCACTAAGAAGTACCAGATTGACTCAATAGTCCTTAAATGTAAGAATTTAGATCGGTTAAAGACACTAATGGTGGTCGTTATTAAGGCCAACAGAGACTACATTGAGTGAAATATATTCTCTATTATTGGATCTGATGCCCAGTTTTTTTTATTTTTGAATATATCTTAAGAACTGAGCATTTTATGTTAATTTAAAGTAGATAGATCAAAATTGCATGACTAATCATCCATGACGAATTTATCAAGACAAACGAACTACCTAAATATTATGTGAATGGATAGAGGAATCAATGCATGAAAACTCAATTTAAGTATTGTTCTAATTTACAAATAGGGATAGTTTAAATAATTTACAGGGTATAGAAAATCTAAAAGATTAAAAAAACAATATCATCGGTTGTAGTTTAAAAAATATTTTAAATGTTAAAGTATTACATAAAATTTCAGAACAAAATGTCATATTTAAATCTCATTGATTGTTTAAATACACATTTATCAACCCTTCTTGTTCTCTGTTATTGTTCACATCTTAGTAAGAGCTAATTCGAGCCCAAGCAATCAAATACTGCTAAGGGGAAAAGAGGAAGATTCACTGTGACGGCTGATAACCACATGCAGGGTCCATTTTTGTGTTTGTGTAGTAACACCGTGTGAAACAACCAGGTGATGCACCTGTTTATGTAAATGTGGCTCCAAGCATTAATCAAGATAAATAGATTTGCAACGTTCCATATAGATACATAATATCCTTTTATATATATATATATATATAACTAGGAATAGCCAATAAATACTATTAGCTTTTTAAGATCCACAATATCCCCCTGATTTTTTTTGTGATCCGTAAAAGTTCAAGTAATCGAAGCCAGTTTGGATTTTAGATTTTCGTTGAATACAAATTTACTTATACTTTATCCGTGTACCTCGGATTCCGCTCCAAGACCCACCCTATCTCCTAAGCGCTTTCTCATAAATTGATCTAAAAAATTACAATTAATTATTTTGACTTCTTTCTCATAAATAATAACTAAGAACGGTGAATTTTCCCAAATGTATTATTCATTGAGCTAATATTTATATTCTGGATAACTTCTGATACATACTCATTCTATTTATTTTATTCCTTATTTTAACCATTTTCTAGTCGCAATGACATTGAAAAAATGTTTTTTTCTTTTTTTGTCAATATGTGAAATTCCTTAAAACAATAAAGACGAAGATGGATAGAGTGAATTTAATGGAATAGTTTAAGAAGTTTAAAGACTGAGTGAAACAGACACTGTCTTTGTTCCATTCAACTTATTTTATTGCAAGGCTCTCAAATATATGCTATTCATTATCTTGAAATAGTATCTGTTATTATTTTGCAATATCTTTATTATCAGATACTATATTTATGCAAAAAATGATAAAGCAATTAAAACTGGCATATTAAAACCAATCTAATCCATAGTTTATAACCTTCACCCCTCCCCCCCCCAACAAATTATTTTGATTATAAATAGAAACAAAACTCGAATTTTATTATGAGTCTATTGATATTAAATTATAAATGTATTTTTACATACCTTGACCTTTAGAAGCCGTTGACCTTCAACAGTTTTTACTATATTATAACAACGAAAAAGGAATAATTAAATGAAAAAATGTAATAATATTATACATATATTTTAGTTTTGGTTTTAGGTCTGAGAATCTTAGGCTGGTCTGAGAAGCTTATGATTTTTAGTGGACCGAAAGAATTAAATTCTTTAAAAAAGTTCGATCAATACCAGATTTTAAAGAAAAAATTCAGTCTACGTACCAATTATATAGATGAATTGTACATGAGGTCAGTTGTGTTTCAAAATTTCAAACATCGACCTACACTGACGTTATTTGAAGTAAAATATGTGGAATAAATCCTATTTGTGCAAGTAATAAATCAGGTAAAAAATAAGCCCACTATTAAAAAAATATTAAATTTCGGTCTACAGTCTAAGATAGCAGTTAAAATCGATCTAGAAAAAACCATTTTAAGACGGAACCGAAAAAAAATGGGTATTGGAGCGAATCTCAGTCGTAATATATATGTATACATAATTCATGTATGTATTATAATTGTTACCAGAGTGTACTAACAAGGAAAAATAGCCAAAAAGACGTATTTATATTATTCCATTACTCTATAAGTGGGCACTTTTATTATGAGTGGGACCTAGGATTAAGATAAATGCTATTTATATTTATAAATTAAATATTGTACATTTTTAATAAAATGAAGGGACCCTTTTATGTGTCATTTTTTCAAAAAAACTTTTTTTAGTAGAACACTAGCGGTAGTATTGGGATTGCCCGTAATAATTAAGCGAGGACTAAAAGAGGAACTTTACTTTATAATATAGAAGATAACTCCCCAAGAAATCCTTAGTTTTACCCTCTATTTTTCATGAACACACTCACACGTACATAGCTACTCAATACTTAGATGCTCTCTCCTCAAGAATGAAAAATAATAATAACAGCGTGAGATTTTTTTTAATATGATATGATGAGCCAGGGAGTACTTTAGTCTCCAGAACGCATTGCGACTGTGCTTTACTTACATAAGCTCTTTGCTAAACCTGAGCTGAAATTAAATTCATTATTTTATTTTATGAACTACTAGGTGTAGTACACTGCATTGTACGGAGACAACTAGGCAGATCCCAACAAACAAACTTTGCTTTAACAATATAGAAGATAAGAAATCCTCAGTGTTAAGGTGGGTTTACAATACGACGTAAGAAGAGCCGTCGCAGCGCAAAGCCTCCTGAGGAGTCATCAAACACAGGAAGCGCGTAAAAACCATTGTTAGCTCAACTTGAATCTTGTAGCTAAGTGAACCCACGAATACTTTTTCCTTTTCTTTTTCATGCATATACATTGGCACATAGAATAATCTATTCTGCCAATATTCTCCTGTGCAACAACGATACTGCAGTCGATTCTATGTACAAATGTTACAAATAGACGATCACTTTTTTCAGATTTGAATCATTCATTCTTATCATGTCAAGAAAAATTTACGATATTATCAAAACTCTTCTCGAACAAACCAAACGCGGTTAGAGATAGGGTGGTCATGGGTTTTTTTTGGCGAAAAAGATCATTTCTAGAAGTGATTTGCGATGGAAGAGTGTCTAGGTTCGGTCCATTTTCCAAAATCGCAGAGGAATAATCTTTTTTGCTACGAGAAGCATGCCCACCCTATCTCTGTACATTTATGGCCTTTTCTTTATCTTTATAAATATGACGCACCCGCTCGATTTTTTTGTTCGTGCGTAGATCAAGTTTCATACACAATCCTAAGCTACGCTCAGTATAACAGTTTAATAATAACAGCTTGAGAAATAATAATAATATATTGTAATAAGCCCGGGATTACTTAATTTTCTAGAGCCCTACCTGACGGAGATTTAATTAGACAGGCTCATTGTTAAAAATTCGTTTTCAATTCATTTAAAAATTACTCTGCATAATTGAAGCATACATTCATACGAACAAACGAGTCATATTGTGCACCAATGAAATAACAATGTAGTCGTATTAATGAAATATAACAGACGTGCCTGCATATAGGCCTACACACTCCAGCAATATTTAGGTTTTTTATCGTTAGCGTATATTATATAGCATCCAACGAGTATACAAGGTGCAGTGTATATAGTGCTCCCTGATTTAAATGACATAAATATTTTTGATTTAGGAAATAATAATGTAATTGTATTAATGAAATATTGCAGGCGTGTGCATGTATAACAAGAGTACGGTTTCTGTTTGTTCTCGTTATTGGCTTCTTATGTTCATATTCATAGTTCACGTGCAATGTGTTAAGATTAGAAGAAATATAAACGCTGAGATGTTAATATAAATGTTGTTGGTTTTTATTTGTGAGTCCTCTTTTAAACAAAAGTATTCATCATTTACCAGTCATCCTTACATATATTTTTTTCTTCTTAAAAGTCTTATTATTATTCTTTCATTCTTGAGGAAGGAGCACACCATTTGAATTGATATAAGTATTGAGTAGTTACATGTGTGTGTTCTCAAAGAAAAACAGAGAGTAAAACTGATTTTTTTGTAGAGTTATCTTTTAAATTATTCAAGAAAATTAGTCTTCTAGCCAGAACCTAATTACTCCGGCCAATGCCCGGTACTATAGCTGGTATTTGATAAATTGTCATTTATACAAAAAGGTTATTTAATTTATAAATAAAAATTTAAAAAAAACTCTGGGGTTTGGGGAGGGAGTTAATGTTTTCTTTTCAAATTAGGAAATTGGGTAATGGAGTAAAAAGGTTAGGAACTGCTATTTTATCAGTATGCACATATGATTTATTTTTAAATCAATTCCCTTTTATTATAACTTATCAATCAAGTTTGACAAAAATGCAAAAAAGATATTTCATATTAATGAATGTCAAAAAAGAAAAAAGTAACAAAGTGAAAAGAATGGAAAATTCTTATTAAGTAGGTTTTAAAAAAACACTATTTATTCACTCCTTTATCTAGCATATGTACATTTTTAACGATAAATAAGACTGGTGATGTGCCGCGGGATGAATTTTACAACATGAAGTATTTTCTTTGTACAGCGTTGCATCGCTCAGAGTGGGGGATACCAACATGAAAAACAACAGGGGTACCTTGCTGTGGATTTAAAAAAAAATATATTTTCGGTGTTAGCTTACAAATATTTAGTTGCTCAGTAAATATGTGTTACACAAAATAAATACAGACCATTCCTGTTATTTTTTACGTTACGCTCTTCTTGTCGACCATTGGCTGCAGGTGATCAAGCCACATTGCTAACCTTTATGTATTATCTGTGCTACATGGAACTAGGTGAGCTCATTAGTCACTCGTGGATGTAGTGATTGTACGTCATTTGTGACTTTCTTTGAATCTTTCAATACCTTCTTACTAACTATATTGAGTAAAAAAGGGATTTGTCTGACAAATACGTACAGTGTGGATTCACGTGTATAAAGGAATATCATGGGAGTCAGCGTTCTCAATGCATGATTTGCACTTCGAATTTGATCCATTCTTGTGAGGCACCGGCAAACTGAAGAAACACTTCCAAAAGCAGCACGGATATTTTTTCATTGATCACAGTGGTTTTTGGTTCCAACTAAATGCATGGTTCCTTTTGTGCACTAATAAAATATAAACATATGTTCTGAAGAAATCACATTCCATTTTTCCAACCACAAAGGGGGTTCATTGAATGCACTGATGAAGCTTGCAGGATTTAGTACCATTTTTCTATAAAGTCTGGTTATAACTTGCAACAAATATGTTTTTAGTGACAATGATGTTTATTAGTTTGAATGGATATTGATGATAATATTTGGAAAAATCAAAGTTTTTTAAACGGTTAAGTAATTTCAAGCAATGTCGAGTACTCCTGCTAGTCTTAAAAAGAGTCAAACGAAAATTATTTGAGAATGAATTGGGATTATGAGTACACATTTCAAAAAGTCAACATATTTCTACCCGTGGGAAAACATAAATTCTAAACTTTGCATAAGAAAGGAAGTATTTACATGTGAAAAACGGGTCAAAAATGAAAAAAAAATCCCAAGTTTTGACGAGTTACGAACAATACTCTGTTTTTTATGACCACGAGCCGAGTTTTTGTGTCTTTTTAATTTACTTCTTACAACTCGAGTACAAATATACAAGTTTTATGGGTTTGCACATCACTAACTAAGAGCAAGTAAAAAAAAAAAAACACCTTTATCAGTATTCCTGTAATACGAGCAGCTATTTGTCAACACATCATTTATCTCATTATGAAATATTACGCGCAGAACTATTTCTTAACAGATTTAATATTTTTAAGTCTTTGTTTTGTCGAAAATGAAATTAGAATATTTTAAAGTTGAATATAACAAATTATATATTATGGAGACCTCAAACTAAAACTTATGAGATTAACTTTTCAAACAAATTATATATTTTGTAGCACTACCTTCAGCTCATTTTTTTTTTTAGCATTTTCATATATTTTACGAGTACAAGATTGATGAAATCAGATTCAAAAATAATGTAACTTTGAGTTTTTGTAGACTGTGTTAAATTTTTATTGAACTTATACTCTACAAAATTTGTCAAATGATTTTTTACTCTAACAAGTCACTTTGATCCCTGGATACAGCTTATTTAAGATAGCAGAGTTAATAGAAAGGAGTAGAATAGAGGCTGTTAACTTCGTTATTGCTTTGTTTTCTTCTATAACCAGGGTTACAGAAGCAAAAAAAACCTCCTTGCTATATTGGTGGATTAAAAGATTTATGACCACCTTTCCCCTTTGTCATTTTTTCCTGACTGAGTAAAAACCTATAGTAATTTATATAAACTTTCTCTAAAGTTTTTTTTACTAAGGAATACCTGAATGTATTTGCTTATGTTTGATTTTTAAAGGAAACTGGGTAGTAGGTACTCTTTAAAATTGACTTGCAACTATTTTAAATTCTTGTCGAACTAAAAAAATGATAACAAAATGTACAAAACTATTTTGGCATTTTATATAGTGGCGTCCTCAGGATTATGTTTTGGGAAAGGCTCAGTACAATACATAGCTATTCAAAAAAAAAACTTCAAAAATTAAATTTTGTAGGAAAAAACATTCAAATAATAAATCTTTTTGGAAAAAAAAAAAAAAATTAAAATCCACAACTATTCACAAGAGCATAAATTATTTGGAAAATATTCCAAATATTAAATTTTTCCAAAAAAAATTTAAAACATCTACAGTTATTCACAAAAAATGTAATAGGAAGGGAGAAATTTCAAAAATTAAATTTTAAAGTAATTTCTGAAGCAAAAAATCTTAATTTTGGACATGGGCTACACCCCCTCCAGCCCACCCTCTGTGGAAACTCGTGCTACAGAACAATGTAATTCCCAAATATAAACAACTTCTAAAATTTTCTACCTGTTAAAACATAACACAATGACATCATATGATTTTTTTAATTATTTAATGTAAGTACAACTCCTATGACAGAATAGCATAAAAAATTATCATTGAGAGAGCAAAAAAATAACTATATTTGATAGCGATTAACTTTGGTCCATGATTTGAGCCCAGAAAAAATCCTTAAACATTGAAATGAAAAAAAAAAAAAAAAAAAAAAAAAAAATCGCAGACTGAATCTCAACATTATTAGTTTTTTCTATTTTTTTTATGGAAAAGAAATAGAAAAACAATGAACTCCTTCACAAAACTTTAGCAATTTTCTGAGACAAAGTTTGTTTCCGTTGCTTCATCAAAATGAAAGATATTTTCATATGATTATGTTATTGGCAGGAAATGAGATGATATCACACCTTATAATAATACCCCAATATGAATTCATGTCTTGAATTATTGCATCATATATCTCGAAATCAAGAACACAATACATGGAAAATCAATTAAATTTCCAAGTTGGGAAGTATTTGTTTACAAACTAATTTAAGTACAAAAATCTTGGTCTTTGTAGCTAGTAATAAGTAATATTCTAGGTACGCTGTATACTCAGTGTCAAATTTATTATTTCATTTGAGGAAATTTATTAAATATTTAAATCATTTTTAAAAAATTTAGAATTTATTCATAAAAAGTGTTTTCACGTGACGACAGCATGGTTAATGTCGGCCATTTGGGAGCTAACACAACCAAGTTTTATAACAATGAAACACCTTTGTTTCTTAGTATTACGGAAAATAGTAAACTATTGAACGTCAAAATGAAACCAATTAATAAAAGGACTTAAACCTTTGAGTCTATCAAAATTTTATATTGTACAAAGTTTTATAATATATTATTAACTGTCTTAAAAATATATTATTACATATTTATACAATCTTATTTCCATAGTGTAGATAAAAATTAACTATTAGTTTTACAATAGAAACAATATGATATTTGTTTCTTAATTAATTTACTTTTCTAGTCTCTAATCGATCAAAACAAAAATAATGATTCTACAAATCTAGCCATTTTATAGCCCTTTAAATGTCAGGCTTTATCATTGGAATCAAGTAGTAATTAATGAAGTTGTAGTTTTTTTAAATTTCATTAGAATTTATTGGAAATTTTTCTATTATGTTATAAAAATAACAACTTTACGCTCCCAAAAAGACGTTTCCTTCCATTATGATGTAATTAAGGACCTTAATGATAATATTCTATAGAGCTAAAACTACTTCAAAATGTATTCATGTTTCTTGAAAATTAAAAATAAATTTATAAATTTGACAATAATTATTAGACAAGGAAACCAATAGGGGGAGGATTTTTACAAATGAATTGAAGACAATAATTGAATTCATTTATGAGCACAAAATCCAACACGGATCTCAGTTTTTCTCTCAGTCATAGGAATTATGAAATATCTGAATTCCATTTTGTAGGAATGCCGTTTTTATGGGGGTCTACTAGCAAATAGTTCACATAATCATAATATTTTTTCCAATTTCACATCCCCATATCATGACGTCATACCTATTGAATCGAATGAATATACTTCCAACTAGATAATCCATCACAAGGTATGTTCAAATTTGGATTCTAAAATCCAAGAGGGACGAGAAGAGGATAATTTATGCGAGAAAAACTACCAAACCTCCTTAGAGAGTAGAGTACACTCCTTCCTTATAAATGATGAGATACTAGGATTGAAACAATTAAGCAATCCATTCACGATGAGTAGAGAATTTTAATAGTTCAAAATGAGATCACTTAAAAAATACAAAATGGAACTAAAATCCTTGGAGATGCATATTTTTTTTAATTGTATCATAATAAGCATATTTACATAAAGTTTACGGGAAAAGTTATTGATCAATTTTGATCAAAGTTATTACAAAGATTATTTATGGTAACAGTAAGAGATAATTAAATTTTGAGTGGTCAAGGTCAAAGCTTCAGGTAAAACAAACGTAAAAATGGCATAATTGACTATAATTTTGGAACAAATTGAGATGCATACCTAACTCAATTTGATTTAAGGTGGAGGTTTTGCATTCTACCAAATGCCCATTCTTATTCAAAAAGATGTTGCTCAAGATCCACTCTCAGGCAATTTCTCGGGAAATGAGAAAACCCTAGTATGTAAATTATATTCATGCATCTAAAGCATGTAAAAAATGAATACCTATGTATTTCTCCACGGATTAATATTGAAGTATGTATGCTGAATGTAGATGGAGCATATTTTTGCATTGCTTGAATATTAATGATATATATTGTTTGAATTAATATTAGTGTTGGGATTCGGTTTAAAAATCTTAGACCGGTCTGAGAACGTTATGATTTCTAAATGAATGAACGAACTAACTTGTTCCTATAAAGATGATGTTCTGTCAGGACCAGTCTCAAAGAACAATTCAGAATAGGAAGGTCAGGATTGGTCTCCTTTAAAATTAAGTCTAAACGATTCTGTTAATGACGTAAGTTATGTCTCAAAATTATGACGTCGTGTAAAGTTATATGTTTTGTATGATCAGTATAAGGAAGAAAATCGATCCCAAGATTGAGACAAAAAAAAAAAAAAGGTTTTTATATTGAGACTTAAATAATTTGTTCACAATTTGAAAATGATTAAATTTTTCATCTGCAGTGCAGTCTGAACCGAAATATCGGTCCAAATCGGTTTGGAAAAAATTTATTAAGACCAAACCGATAAAAAATTGATCTCAGACCACGATCCAAAAATAGCATAGAACTTGGTTGATAAATACCTACTTTTGTAAAACTGAAAATGTGTTTTTTCAATATACCTCTGTTTATTTTTGTTTTGTTTTTTGTTCTTTTTAGAATGATTTTTTTTTTTTGGGGTCTTTTTTTTGGTTTTTGTACCACATACAATCCAGAGGACTTAGTCTTGCCTCATTAGAGTATAATAGAACACTGTTTCAAATGCATTCTTACTCAGGCCCATTAATGTTCTGGTATGCCCATTACATTTTTTCTATAGTAACTTGTAACCCGGAAAAAGGACAACTTGTAATTTTTCTAATAGTCGTACTAGTAAATCGGAGCATTACAGAATAGGGACTCAAAATTTGAAGTAGAATAACTAATTACAAAAATGTGGTGAAATCAAGAAGAGACAACTTAAACCCAATTTATGATAAGTTTAAACCCTATATTTAGCCATATGTGTTATTCAAAAACAATAACAGTCTCAAGACCAGCTACTCACGATGAAAACCGTGTACATGGCGGTCTATACCGTCACGATGGCTGCTCAGAGGGAATCCATATTTGGAAGAAAGGAGCGGCTTATGTTTTTCTTCAAGACACCCAAACTGCAAGGACCATGGATTTGATGCCGGCTCTGAAGGAGGGCCACATATTTGGCTGACAGAAGTCAGCCAAATTGTTGGTGAATAAGTTTTTTTTTTAATGTTCCTCTAATTGGTCAGATAGAGAGAGTTGCACTGATTAAGTATAAGAAAACAATATTGAATTACAATTAGTCCATCTAACCTAGGAATTGACTTTGATGTCCATATATCTGGAACATATCTACTTCTCTAGAAACGACTCGGCATGGAAGTGTTAGTTAATCATGGTTGTATGGGGCTGTAATAGACTTCTTGATATTGTAAGTAGTCCGGCTAGAGATGTCAACAGCCTCAGTAGCCTTCCCGGCACTAACACAGAGGAGATACCACACACTTTACCTATTTTGTTTTTGCTCCCACATTTTTATACTTACAGAATTTGGATTTAAGCAAAACTTGTTCATTTTTGTTTTGGATCCTAACTTATTGAGTTGTATGCATGAAATAACATTTCAAAAACACTCAAAAATCAGGATAAGGGAGAAAATCGGTCCATAGATTGAGACCAGGCAAAAGTCTGTCCATGCCTTAGAAACGATGAAATTTCCGTTTGATGTCTGGAACAATAACATATCGCTTTAAATCCGTCTAGAAGAAATCACTTAAGACCGAACAAAAAAAAAATCGGTCTTGGACAGAGTCTTAACTCTAATTTATACATTACTATATTTTATTTATAATGGATATCCCTTGCAAACTTGTTGATTTATGTCATAGAAGTATATTTTATGTCAATAATACATTACGTAATTATTTATGCGCACAAGTTTTGCTACTACTAATGAAATGTAATTTTCGAAAGGTTGTTAATCCGAAGCTAGAGCTCTCTTTCATATATACAGGGTGCAGCAATATAGCTTTATAGTGTGTGTCAATCAGCCTTCAAAAGTAGTAGCAAAATAGCTATCATGTGTTGGAATAGTGAGAAACGTAGTGCATTTGACGGCGGAAATAAATATTACCAAAATGTTTTGGCATATGTAATAAAAATAATTGCAATTTAGCTCCTAAGTTTTTATTGATGCGATTTATGAAAATCAGTTACTTACTTCAATTTCTAATTTGTAAAAAGAACAACTATTTTTTGAATTCATATTAATAAATTGAAATTCTATGAAAGACAATAACTAGGCGGATAATAATGTTTCAGAGCTAAAAATTGATTCCATCAGATCCAATGTTATGCAAGAATTTTAAATTGCTCCAATTTGTTCAAATATGGTAAAAACAATCGGATTTATTCCCGAAAAATCACTTTTTATTTTATTTTTGCATAATAGCTAATTACTGATTATCTTATCAACTAATCATCAATAATTATAATAAAGATATGTATCCAATTAAAATAATCATCTTTTTGTATAGTGTAACTTTACCTCTTAAATCTATAAACAAAAAGATATTTAAAGAGAAAGAAAAAAATTTAAAAGATCACTGGTTATTAGTATACAGAAGTTTGGTGTATTCCACAATGATATGATTTTTAAAAGTTTCTGAAACAAAACTTTAAATGTTATGATATAAAAATAAAACTGCATATTTAAAAAACTTGTTGAACTTCCTTTTGAAAAAAAAAAATGAGGTTATGTAGCTGCACCCTGTATAAAGCTTTCCAATATAATTCTCACTCAAATTTTAAAAAAAAGACGTAGAACAATCGACTTTCAAAAGAAGTGTGGATATATAGGGCCGTCCGCTGGATGATCTATATATATATTTTTTTTTATGGGGGAGGGGCTTAGTTTTTGTCATTTCTGTAAAAAAAATCCAAAAATTAAATTTTTAAATTTAAAAAAAAAAATTGAAACTTTTGAAATAAAAATTACTATTTTTTCCATTCGTTTTTGCAATTTTCAGATTTAAAAAAAAATCAAGCCCCCAAAAAAAAAAAAAAAAAATATATATATATATATATAATCCTGGGAATGACCCTGAGCCTTTCAAAATAATCAATACTCTTCAGTTTACAACTACATAAACTCTTGTGTTTGTCTTAGGTCATATTGTCTGCAACTGTACTCATAAGAATATTTTAGTAGTAAAGGGTAGCTTTTTTATACACAAGGAAATATTTTCTAGTTAACAAAAGTGTATCGTCCTTTTGTTTTATACCTTGTCGTTTCAATTGCATCCTCAAAAGATTAAATGTTTTGGATTTCCCCAACTATTGATTGTAGGCAGTCCATATTTTTGCTTTGTATGAACCACACGAGAAATAGGAAAGCCTCTTGCCCGCCTTCAGTCGCTTGCATACGTCATAGATGGTGCTTGTTGCATATTTTTGTGACTTTTATGATTGCCTTAACATTGTTGCCGACCTCAAACAAATAAGTAATCACTATACGCTTGTCCTCTTTGTTGCATTGATTACTTGTTCCTAATTAACAGTATCTAATTCGGAGGTTAAATATTTTTTCTACATAATATGTAACTAAACATGATCTTCCTTTAGACCAATTGAATCTTTTAATCATAAAAAAGGTCTCTGTAATTAGTTAATGAATAAATCAAAGAATTGTTTTTATTCTTTTAAAAAAGTGTATTAATTCTCACAAACATAGATAAATACCTTAGGTAGGTACTTATTCGTATGTTTTATCTGTGTTGTTCCATTATTAAAGTCATGTCCTATTCTATCCTTGAAAAACATTCCAAATTATAAAGTACCATCTACAAGGCATCATTTCACTTATGGAATTATTATAGTTATATACGTTCAGGTGTGTCTGTGGGTTGGGGGGCTAGAGGGGTTGAAGCCTTAAAAAAGCATGTGTTATAATTAAAAACTTAACCAGAGTTAATTTCAACAAATCAACGTTTAGAAAACTGATAGGTGGAAAAGAAGCAGAAAAATAAACAGCTGACAACAAATATATTTTAAATTATCATGTTAATGAAGTTAAGTGCTTGAACATGTGCTCTCCTTTATTGTGTGCCAAAAAATCAAAAACCAATTAGTAGTTAGACAATTTTTCTTTAATGTACTTTTGAAACTATAGCAATTATATAATAATTATTTTTTGTTAAACATTCCATGGCAAAAACCGAAGAAGGTGAAAATGTCACGAGGCAAAAATGTTACAAGGCGAATATGTACATGGCAGACACGTTCAAGCTCCTCCAGCAGTTCTAGCTCCCAAATGGCTAGCACCACCAAGAACTGCAGGATGATCCCAGCGGAAAATGTAATAAAGGCTGTAGCAAGATTCAGGTTACAAAAGTTATTGAAGCTAGAGGAGGTTACATCCAATGAATCAAAACAGTAGGTCACTGGCAAAAACTTCATAAATATTCCGTAAATTTGAGTAATAAATTACCACGCTATAGGTATCATAATAAAACGAGAATAAATTACCAATTTATCTCCAAAACCCTGTAAGAGACATAGTTCTATAAAAGACGTTTAATAATTATGAGATAAGAAGGCTGTGAATTAACAAGATAAACATTATAATTAGAGTGTAAAAACTAAGTCAATGTCATCAAACTATGATGAAAGAATGAACAAAAAATAATTTTCTAAATAAAATTATTTTAACTTTATTGTAAGCAACTTCTCATGCATTATCCATATTTTCCAAATTTAAAAGTGCACAACATGATTAGTCATTCATTTCACTTATCATCTCATCTATCTATAATAAAGTGTTTGGCATTGTTTGACATTTCCTAAGCTTTAGATTATAATATATATATGACCTATACTATAATAACAACATTTTGCAAAAGGCAATACCTTACCCAGTGCGTAGTTGAAATCTGGACACTTTTAAAAGAGTATTCCTCCCATCAGCAGATTAACTGTATGTCCCTACAAAATTAACACAACCAAACGAAAAGATGGTCAGACAAAGAGACAAAAACAAAATAACTACACCTCTATATCGTGCAGAACACAAACCCAGAGAGATCCAAAACTTGACATGGCAAGCTGAAAGACTATATTTGCATCGAGAAGAGCTTCAACAAGATGGTGCACCGACACACACACACACCAACAATTACACAGTCCTTTTTGGAGACAAAGATTCAATTCTGGCCGAAAACAATGTTACCACCAAACATGATTCACCCCTAATTTTCCGAAATTAATGTCGTTGAAATTTCAGATTCAAAATGTCTAGTTTTCAATTGCACACCTGGTACATGAATAAAGTGACTGGTTTTGAAGATTCATTAACTCATACTTTATAAATAAGTGTGCAACTCTTTGAGTTAACTACTCATGCACAATAGGAATGTCGACTTATGCTTGTACATTTTTTGTATTAGTCATCATTCAAATTTAACAAAAAAGAGTAATCATCTATCAAATTAAGCCAATGTGATCGTTACGAAACCTTCTTTAACTTCACGTGTCTCAGTATATCCATCAGGTCCTGCCTCATAATTAACAGTAACCAAGGCTCCATTGGCATCCACATAGGTGTAAGCTCCCGTAACAAAGTCTCCATCGCGGGATTCTTGCTGTGTGATGTAGGTTTGTGTGTCTTCACTAGCCACTTTGTATTCAAAGTTGTATTGAGGATTGGCCTGTAATTCAAAAAATAGGAATTAAAAGGATCGGATTTACATTTTTTTTTTCAGAGTATATTACGTCAAAGAATTCATCAATTTGATCTTGTGGCCGTGCAAGAACTGCGGAAGCGAAGAGTACAAGGGCAATAAAGGTCTGGGAGGCAATAAAAAAAAGATTTTGTGATTACAATTCATATTATTATAAAAACTATTTACCTTCATTTTTAGTTGCTTGGATTGAAGTTGCAGTTAAATTGATGTATTTGAAGATGGGATATTCGGCTTTTATACTTACTTTTTGAGCTTTGACTTTAATTGTCCTTTTTAATAATGTCAGGAAAAGTTATGTACTTTTTAAGGGATGAGGTAATGGTAGGCCCATCAATATTTGATATTATTTTATTATCTACATATATTGTGCCTATCGATGATCTATCTAGGCAATTGTGTACCCATTATTAGAGATATTATTCTTCGACCTGGATCCGAAGTACCCGGGTAGAGAATAAGTAAACTTGTATTACCCAAAAAGATTCCAGATCTGAGGCCAAACCCCGCTTTGTCCACTATAAACTTTTTAGGAATCTTAAAAAAGATTCAAAGTGTTTTTTGGATCATAAAAACTAATAATAGTATTGCTTAATCCTGGTTCAACAATATATATTCTCTATATTGAACGTAACATCTATAATTATCTTGATTAGTGCTTAGAGCGACATCTATATAAACAGTTGCATGTTGTTTCCTTTAATGTATCACTCAATCTTTCTTTTGAAAAGAAAAAGAAAAAAAGGACAAAATCAGTCGTTAGTTAGTCAATTTTCCCGAACTATGGAATTATTATTCAATAATTGAGAAGAATTGGTCAACAGCTTAAAAAGAGCGAATTATTGCTGGACCAATCAAAAAAGAAGCAGAAGCATCAACAGCCAGGTGATAACAAAATTCACTGTATATTTTGATTCAGAGTTGTGACGCAGAGCTCATGGTTATTATACACGGTGTTATATCACTAACATAAAATTCACACACTACTGTGTTGGGCAACTAAGGATGGACTATCCAGCCTCCTGGTCTTCATGACCTCTGTCAGAAGGTGATGTGGTGTATTTATGCGTAAGAAGAATCCCAAGTCGCTCTTCACGGGCCTCCTGAATGTCCTAGCAGCCACGGAGAAGTTGTTGGGAAGCCGAGTCATCGATTTGGTGATCTTCTTCTCCAAGTTGGACAGGAACTCAAAATCTCTTTGAAATTGTACTCTCTATTTCTTGCTTTCCTAGAGATGTCTTCTCCATCATTCTTCATCATCACCACATTGTAAAATAAAGGCTCCTGGATGCTATGTGCATAATCCTCTCTACCTCAACGGAAATCTGAAATGTGTTGCCTTTTGTTTGGCTTTTTGCTCACTCATGATGACAAGATGACGAAATTTTTATTAAAGGATTTTGATGTGCAAGCATGGCTGAACCAGAATGTCAAAAAAAAATTATCTAAACATTCCTAAGCTAATGAAAAAGTTAACACGACTACGTTTTGCTACCCAACCTTGAATTTAGTTTTCAGCTATCGATTTTTCTTCTTCTTTAACTCCAATCAGTGTTGTTAATATTGGTTGGTTGGAGTCAAATTAGTTTATCAATTTATTCAAGTATCAGCAATTATTTAATAATAAAACCATAGTTTGAAGATTTGATTATCTACCAAATAATTTTGGGCCTTTCTTTCTGTTTCTTTTCGGATTAGAGGTTGCAAGAAAAAATAAAAGTAACGACGTGTTCAATATATTATACTAATAACTAATATTTTTCTTTTAATAGTAATATCATTTGGTTAGTCATTGTTTCGAAATCAGTAATCTATAAAAATGTAAACGTAATCTGGATCCTATTTTATTTTGGTATAAACTTTGGGTATAGTATTTATAAAATTAAAGACAAGTATCACTTTAATTTTGATATCGAATCTGAGTTGAAAGATTGGGTACCCAAAAATTTACTTGAATATTTATATCTAATGATCCGAACCGAATTGAATCCGAGAAAATAAAGATCTGTCCTATCTTTTGTTATGTATTTAATATGTCCTTTCTGGTTTTTATCTTCTTGTATATTCGTATTATATGTATTATAAGTACTGAGTTTTACGTATTATAAATAGTGTCGTCTGTTGTAAATATATCAGAGTATAGTTAGAATACACATGAGCGTATAAACAGTGTGTAGTTTCATTCCTCCACGTCCTTCTTCCTCTCATCTCTCCCGGTCATCCTGGATCTCTCCTATTATAAATAAGATTGTGTCTTTCCCTCGTCAAGACGCAACATCTTTACTCATTACGGGTCATTAAATTATATTCATAACAAATTTGTAAAATAAATAAATAATGAACCCTAAAATTTAAATGTATAAAAACTTGTCATTGAAAATGTCTTAATTTGAAAAGATTTACTCAATCAAATATAATATCTTGGAATCGACATAACAATGAATTTGATTTATTTATAACTAAAGATATTCTTCTTGTATAGAAATACTAGGATAATTTCATGATAATGTATTTTTGAAACAAAATTCAATAACTATTTATAACTATATATATTTGATAGGACATAGCATATTCCTAATCCCATTTGTTTGATCAATTTCTTGAGACACAGCAGTGCATTCATTGGATAGTAATCTGTTCAAATGTATTATACATATGTAAATACAACATGCAACATCCATTTTTCAGCATTAACATAATAATTTTTCTATTTCAAAATACTATTTTTATAGGTAAAGCTGCTTACATATTTTCAAAGGAATTATATTTTTTATCAAAGTTTCGATAAACCGAATAAAGATATGTCCCTCACATGATTCTTTTATATGTTTCATGTTTGATATAATCCTATAAAAGTACTTTTGAACAAAGCTTGATTGCAAAACAACGTCTCCTTGTATTCACTTAACTTTCTTCAGATTGAATGGAATTAAGAACGTTTACTGCTACTAGGGGATCTCTCAAGGATCTGTCCTCCGGCTGCTATGATTTTAATCCTGTAAACAAGAACCCGGGAGCACCCTATGATCTTCATGATCTCCTCAACACTCACTTGGGCGTAAAGAAAATCAGAAAACCTTTGCCTATTCGTCTCCATGCTGACTCCTGTTAATTTTTGAAAGTATTTATTTTATTGTTTATTAACTAGAATAGTCCCTACTTTTAATAACGCAGCCTCGTATTTTAAAACATTCCCTCTAAAGTAATTCAAATTGATTTAAAGTCAATCTCACAATTTTACCTAATTTTTATATAAAATTATGATAATAAAGTTGAGTGACGTCATCAAAGACCGAACTTTATAAGATTAAGGATTGATATACAGGAATAAACCATATTATCTATATCGAATCATAATTTGTTGCATCTCGTGCTTATTCTACACGATGTTACCAACACACGAATACATATATGCAAACTGTATATGGTTGTCAGATATCGATCTTTATCTTTCTTTTCTTCTAATCTGTGTTGATAAAATTGATTGATTAGACACGGATGAGTTAACACTAAGCTGTGAATTAATTATCAACTATTAATTAATAATAATTCCATACTTGGAAGAATTAGCTTACAAGTAACTACCAACTGATTTTTGGCCTTTTTTTTTTTTTTTTGAAGAGAGTTTGCCAGATACAATAAAGACGATAATTCTACTCATAATTATGTTCTAATAGTAATAACGTTCAGTAATCAGTTAAATGTAAAAAAATGTAAGGCTCTTATCGCAAAGAAACTGATATTGTTGAAACCTATCCAAGGTTGGGAATTAAGTTTTTAAGATTAAAATTCCAAATGATAACATCTCAACTTGGAAGTTTGCGGGAAATCTGATTAAATTTCATGCGTCACTCTCAGCAAAATACCAGGAGATTTTGTGTAAGATTATTTGTAATTTTAAAAACTTCAAAACATTAAGATAGTCCATTGATTTTTTTTTGATTTTTTTATTATTCTAATTAGTTTTTCCTAATAATATTTTATTGATGCTTTTTCAATTGTCATAAACTTGTTAGTTATTTTTTTCATTGTTTTAACTGCGTTTGTTTGAGTCCATTGTAGTATTTTATTGTCCTTATTGGTGGGTAAGTAATTATTAATGTGAAAGGGGGAAATATATGTAACTTTAATCCGGATCTTATTTGATTTAGGTCTTAACTTTGGGTTAAATGCTTATAAACTTAGAGACAAGTATCTGTCAAATTTTAGATTCGGATAGGGATCCTATACTTGAATATTTACGTGTAAAATACGAACCAACCCGAATCCGAGGCAATGAGGATTTGTCCTATCTTTAGTCTCATGTAGGTATGTTTGAAAAAATAACGTCATCACAGGATCTACATAATTTAATAGGATTATATACCTATGCAATTATTTTAATCTCCTCTCATTTATCAATTTGACTATTAGTAGTATAAGGAAATGCTAGAAGCAGTTTTGACGATGTGTAGATTCAAAGAGTAAATGTTTATACATTTATATTATGTAAATTAATTATATTTAAGTAGGCGCTTTCCCCATACTAAAGTTACAATATTCATATTTTTAATTAAATTTGATTTTACGTTAAGGTCTAAATGAGGTTGTAGTGAGCTATTCGGAAAAACTTGCCCAGGAGAATCTATGCGCAGAGTGTCACCAATAATAGAAAATACTTCCGGTATATTACGTGATATTATGTATTATGTGATATTATGGTGGGAGTTATGACCTTTACATATTATATTCTTTTTCATATTCCTCAATATTTGACCAATATATATCCATTTGTTTGAAGAAAAGGTCATTTCTTCTTTAGTTTTAGTCATTTTGTAAATAATTTATTTCTCATATATGTAGACATGAGTCTACTAAAGCAAGGCCGTAATCACACGAAGGGCCTTCAGTTGTAGTATTTATCAACCGGTCATAACAGTCCTTAAGACTGTCGGTCCTTTGGAATTACAGTAGTGGAACTGATTTTAAGAAAGAAGAAATTAAATTGAGGGACGTCACCGAAATTTGTAAGTTTTAAGCCGAGACTAAGCTAGACGGAATTGCACACTTCAGTCCTAAATAGGGACCAGGCACAACACTATCCCCCCTCCTCATCATCCCCCTCCCCCCCTCAACAACAAAAACAATGATTACGACGACACTGTACACAATCAACTTTTCAAATAAACAAAGATGCTGTGAATTTTCACGACTAGCTTTTTATCCAGTGTCAAACTCGACTGTCAAAAAAAACCAAAACCCTTTTTAGCTACTTCTCTTTTGTATTTTTGTGATTGCCAACTGTTAATTATTATTAAGAGAATGGTAATTAATTATAAAATAGATTGAATTGATAACTTTATCAAAATAAGTATCAACGACAGAGTATGAAATGACACGAATCATAAAAAAAGGCTCTTGATTGATACAAATATATATAAAAATCCTATGTAATACCTTTTTGAGTTCACAATACGTAGAATAAGCTGTGTTAAATCCTATAAGAGTCAATTTATAAAAATTAATAAAAACAGCTGAAAGGAAATGAACACAAAATATATGTTTATTTCAAAAAGCAAGACGTGTTTCCCTTCCTTTGTTTCTATAGATTTTCATAAGTTGACTCTTGTATAATTTAGAATAGCTGACTCTACGTATCAAGTGTTTTGACTGACGTCATAAATTGCATGATAATTGAAGGATACACCATTTTGGGGCTCTAAGTTGATACTTTTACACCATGAAATTCATAAATATTTAATCAATCTTGATTAAACTTCATCAAATGGCTTTAAAAATAAAATAACACTTAATAATTACATTGAGTACCACTTGATGTCAATGATACACATTAATATTTGAATTTAATAAAAAAAAATCTTCTGAAAATTTTTAAAAATGGTTAGATTTGTAAAATTATTTTTATTTCGATCGTAAATGTCGAGAAAAGTTGAATCATTACTGAAAAATATATTATTCTTTCGAATAAAACGTAAATAATCCCCGCGAACGTTTTTGCTAATGATTTGTTAATGAGGAACTCCTGTCCAAAGTTAGTCTACTTTTTGTGTTAGTTTTGCCTTTGTCTGAAAAGTACTCCTCTAGGAAGTTTACAATAATAATGTTCCTTTAATTTGTTAGAAAGTAAGAATTTAGCTGAACATTAGGTGAAAATCAAGTTTCAAGTACCTGACCCATATTTTTATTATTAAAAAAAAAACAAGTTTAGTCATCCTTAATTTCAACTTTTAGAACAGGTAAAGACCTTGATTTCATTTTTATAATTTTATTGATATCTAGCTTCAATATGGAGTCAAAGAGAGAAATAGTTGCAGCCCTTCTAGGGGCCAATTTGTCAATCTCAAAGGTCATGGGCAAGGAGAAGTGCTTCAGAACTTTTATTTATAAAGTCAAGGCTATAGTCAAGTCTGTAAATGGCCTTCAGAGGAAAAAAGGTAGTAGTGGACGTACTAAGAAGCGGGCAGAACCTAAGTTGGCCAAGATCAAGGCCAGAATCCATGAAAACCCTGAAATATCAATCTGGGAAAGGCCACAGGATTGTCCAATACGACTACAATTGATGAAGTAAGGAATCTAGTTATCAACAGCTACAAGAGAAGGCATCGGCAGCTCATTACTAAGGCCATCATGGCAATGAGAGTGACCAAAGGAATAATAATTTTGAACTGGATAAAGGAAAGTTCTAACGTAGTGCACATCTTTAGTGATGAGAAGTTTAGGACTGTCGAACAGGCCAGAAATGCACAAAACAATTGTTATTTAGCCACAAGTCCCAAAGAGGTTCCCCCCTATCAATAGGATAATACACCCGGCTGGGGTCATGATGTTGGGTGTGGTGGGAAGAAAATTCCTCCGTACTGATTCTCAGAGGGTCTCAAAATCAATACAGATGAGTGTCTGAAGTTCATGAACGAAGTCGTAAAGCCTTGCCTGCACCAAAACTATCCTCATGGAGGTTGCGTTTGGCAACAAGATTCAGCACGAGCCCACAAGGCTGCTAAAACTCAAAAGTGGTGGGAAATGAATTTGGACAAATTGGCCGCCTTCTTCTACAGATTGTTCCCCTTTGTACTATAGGATCTAGGGTAAGGGGGAGAGAAAGGCTTGCCCCACTCATCATGCAAGTGTTGAAGTTCTAAAGGCCTCTGTTGAAGATGTGTGGGCTAATTTTGGGAATTTGGAAGGGTTCATAGGCCAATACGTCGAAGGAGTATGTGGCCAGGGTATGCTTCAGACCTAGTGGGGGGGGGGCATGTTTGCGGTAAATGGGGGTTATTTTGAAATGTAATTCTGAAAATTCTATGCTTAATTGAATAAAAAATTTCAACCTTCTACTCCTTACGGTTATTTCGTATAACGTTCATATTAGTCACGTATACATTTGTACACGATTTGCTCGACCGAATTGTATTTTAACTATAAAAACTACGAATTATATCTTGTTGTTAAGATTTATTAAAAATTAAATAGAATTTTGAACATTTCGAGATTGAATAAAAAGCTATTTTTCTAAAATAAATATGTATGTACCGAAGTATTAACAACAGTTATTAACCATATGACACGAGATGGTTGAACTAAATCATCATAAATATTTATTTAATTACTAATTTGACATTTTGATTTCAAAAATAAATAGCAATTGATTTAAAGTACAGGGTACACTGATTCCAATGTTTGCGGAGAATCATGAATTCATATCGCTTCTTTCGAAAATTTAAGGGGGGAGAGAGAAATAAACATACTTAGTTTATATTGAAATAAAACATCTCTGATATGAAGTCAACTGAAGCATCAATATTTATACTGAGGAAGATATATGTCATAACAATCAAGAGACAATAATTAATTTAAGAGTGATCTTCCAAAGAAAGTATCCCATTGTATATCAAAATTAAATAGCCATAAATTTTTTAGAAGGCGAAATGTAGTTGACGAAAACAATGATGTAGTTATTTAAACATCAATCTCTCTAGATAATGTATGGAATCATTCTATATTCTACAAACTGACTAGTTCTATATAGAAAAATATAATCAAATGTAAGATACAGTGAAAGTCAAACATAAAATATTTAAAGAGTCGAGTTTAAGCTGTTTAAATATATCTTTATTACTACTATAATTTGAATGTTTTGGTCAACTACGACGGGGTCAACTTCTTTTTCACATCATCAGTCTATGTTTTTATCTCCATGATGCCATGTTATTAACTTTGTTGTATCTTCTAACCTTTCCTCCTAAAAGAAGCAGAAAAATAAAGGCCCAAAATCCATTAGCTGATACTGGTTAACCAACCCCCCCAAATATATTATTACTATGTATTACATAATTGTTGGGAAGGGATCAGAGCCTTACCTGAACTAATTCGAGTTCATAAGGGGGAGAAAATAGCGTTATCTCACTGACAATGAAATATAATGATATTTGTAGTCAGCTATTGATATTTTTACTTCTTCAGTTTCTCTAATTAGTTGTCTGAGCCTTGATTGGTTGGATTAATATACAGTCTTATCGACCTGTAAACACTTCTAACAATTATTGAGTAATGATTTTATAGTTGGAAAAAATACCAACTGATTTTAGGTATATGTTTCTTTTTGTATGAAAAGCTGCGTGATATAATAACGGTAAGAACAGGGTAACATTGTACTTTTTTTTAGCAGTTGATTTCTACTTCCCCTGATCTTATTAGTATCCATCACATGGATAGGTTAAACTCAAATTAGCTGTTATTAAGATGTTAACATTTATTTAGCAATATTAAAATAGTTGTACATTTTTTGTCCCATATCACTATATGTATAAGTGTCGGTGGAATATAAAAAAGGCAATGGGTATGCAATCTCATATGTACCATGAATATGTCACACTTCTGGCCTGCCTCCATGTGGCCCTCTCCTTGCCCTGACCTCAACCCCTTGGACTTTGAGATGTCGTGGAGAAGAAAGTCTGTCGCACCTCGCATTCAAATTCGCTGCCATTAGGGCAGTCGGCAAGACCTGTCAATCTGTTTACCGGCGTGTTGAGGTTGTTATTAGAGGTAAAGGAGGATCTATTTAATAAAAATATAGTTAAATAAAGTAATTAAATATATCACTGATTGGTTCTGAGTTTTTATATTATTGTTATTATTCCATGACCATCACTTTTTTCGTAATTTAGTCATGTTAATGCAAGTTTTTGGGCCTCTTCTCTGCATTATTATTATCCAATAGCTTTGTTATTGACATTTTACTGATAAGAATAATCTCTTATATCCATAAATATGTTGTTTTTGAAATTTGCACAAGTCTTTCCAAGATAATGAAAGTAAAAAACCCCAGGAATTTATACTTTTGCAGAGTAATCAAATAGATTCCAAGAAATGACATGAAGTTGCTCTATGATCATTTGGCTAAATTGTATCAATATTTAAATCCTTTTATCATTGAAAGCTACTCCAATTCTTCAAAAAATTATCGTATTTCATGTATGTAAATGTTATAAAAGCTTTTTTTCAAGGAAATATGTAAAATATCTTAAAAAAGGGTTTTAAACGGAGCACATATTATTTATTTTGGAGTTACGTTATAAGAAATAGATTACTTGATTAGACAAATGATTAAATTTCAATAAATCAACAAATCAATTATTTTTCCATGAAGGTCAAATGACTATGTATAATTAAGATGCATAAATATATGGTATAAAGTTGACATTGTTATTCTGTTGGGAACTTGTAAGGAATGCCGTCCATTTTACTGACTTGAGATATTATTTACAAAGTGAGTAACCTTTAGCGTGATTATGGGGCAGACGGAGAGTAATAATAGGAATTCCGTTTCTTTTTCTTCTTTTTTTCTGCCCAATATACAACACAAAAATATACAAATATCATTTTACAATAAACCTATAAAAGCAGAGAGTCACCAACTTGAATCATCAGTTTGTATCAACTCTAGAAACAATAACAATGAAGGTAAATCCAGCATGGATTTAAATAAAAAAACCACATTGAATCCCATTTATTTTTCAGTTCTTTCTCGCCCTTTGCCTCCTTGCATCCACAGTCCTTGCCAGACCCCAAGGAGTAGATGAGGACTATTTCGATGTAAGACAGATTTTGATATGATGTATAATATTATTATAAACTCACCCAACCTTTTTTCTCCCTCTCTAACCCTGACATACTTACTACATTTAGCCCAATCCTCAATACAAATTTGAATACAAAGTCGCTAGTGATGAAACTCAAACCTACATGACTCAACAAGAGACCCGTGATGGTGACTTTGTAACAGGTCAATACACCTATGTTGATGCTAATGGTGCTCTTGTGACTGTGACCTATGAGGCTGGACCTGATGGATACTCTGAGAACCGTGATGTTCAAGAAGGATTCATCGTCATCAACGAACCTTTCTCCAGAAAATAATACAACCTTCAATTCAACCTTATATTAAATAATAATCAAAAAATACAATGAAATAAATATATTCTTACACACTCGAAAAATTGATGAAAATTCCTTATAAAATATTTTTTTTTAAATTATACATCCTGCACGACTAAAAAACAATTTGAGATCAATAACTCGATGTATAACCCAAAGTTTGGCCTTTCTATAGTACAGGGTCGCTCACTACAATTGGAACAAAATTTAACTTCCTCCAAATTCTGTACAAATGCATTGTGACGAGCTTTTTGGGTTTATTTTATGGTAATAGCATATAAATTTTCATTACGACCTCCTGAATTACCTCAATTATTACCCAATTCCCCAAGGAATGATTAGCAGGCTTTGTTGATGTTCGCAGAGTGGAACTTTGCTGCAGCCATACGCTTGAGGAACTTCACGCTGCTGTATGAGGTGTAGAAGGCGTGCCTCTTCAACTTCCTTAGACATTTAACTCCAAGAGGTTCAGGTCAGGAGAGTTGGAGGGCCACGTCAGGAGGTACAAAAAGACTTGTACATTGTCATTTACCCATGCTTGCACCTTTCTGACCTTGTGAGCAGGTGCAGAATCAGAATCCTGTTGGAACAGGTAGGATCCTCCATTTTCTTTCTTGTCCATTCAGGTCTTCGCCACCAACCTCAAGACCTCCAAGTAGGCCTTAGCCGTCACTCTAAGCGCCCGGTTGGATCAGGGTAGGGCTTTGAAAGACCCCCGATGGTGGAACGATGCATGAAGCGCTTTATACTACTACAGACATGGGGATCCCTATATGGCTTTGATGGATTTATTTTTTGCACTGCCTTCTTCACCTAAGACCTGTCCTAGACTTTCGTTGTGATAATGTAGGAGGTGTCTAAATTCTTAACGAGACTGTATATCGGGGGATGTCAGTGAGTTTTGTGGTGGCTTTTGCTAGGTTGGCCTCGTTGAATAATTTGACAAATGTTTTTCTTCTAAGGAACTTCATCTCAACTTCTGACTCAGAATTAAAATAGATTACTTTTTGTTTAAATTTTAAAAGAGGTTAGCTAACCTTTTGTTTGAGCAGAATGTACTCGGCCGTGATGCTCTCATATAGAATCTTGATGAGGTCAAGTTTGTTCCAATTGTAGTGCACTACCTGGTACAAGAAGACTGGAATAAGTAGACATATATATATATATATAGAACTCTATCTCTATACATTTTTATTTCATATTCTTGTTTTTGGAGATCATAATCTTTTTTTGTTTGTAAATTTTGCAAATATTCAACATCCTAATATAATTATAAGTTTTTAAACCAGTAGATCCATTCATAAGTTGAAAGGTCAGGCCTCCATGTGAACATACCAGCATTTGTATGACTTTGAGCTCTCATTTATCAGTTTTGGTATGAATGTTTCTTGAGTAATTAATGTACATAATATGATGATGCCATATTAAGAAGTGTAAAACATTTAATTTTTACATAAGATGTAAATAGTGTGTGACTTATCGAAATTCCCTTTTAATAGATGAAGCGACCCTTCTCTGCAATAGAAATAGAAAAAAACTCGTTTAAAGGTCAACAACCATAACAAAGGATTTGATTCCCAAAAAAGTATAGCAATAGTTTTAATTTATTAAGACGTGGGGGGTAACTAAAAGTGAAATGAATGATCGCAACAAACTTACTGAAGATGTAGATAGAAGTGGTGAAACTCGGTCCAAGACCGATTGTATTTTTTGTTCAGTCTTAAACGATTATTTGTAGACAAATTAGAACCAATATCTATCTCAGGCCGTGGACTTTAATTTAATCATTTTTAAATGGTATACCGATTTTTTGTTACACTTCCGTCTTAACTGATTTTTTTAAATTGATTTGGAACGATATTTCCGTCCAGACCGCGATCTCAGATTGGAGAACAAAATTTAATCGTTTTCCAATTTGTTCCCAATATATAAACCGATTTTTTCGTGGTCCGGTTTTAAGAGATTTATTTTTGAACAAATTGGGAACAAAATCTCAGTCCAAACCCCAATTTTACAACATAGTCCAACATTAAATCGTTAATGAATATATTGATCCATTTTTTCTGGGTTCGGTGTTAAACAATTTTTTTCATACTGATTTAAATTGATACCTCAAGGCAGACCTCACTAAAGATTAAAAATTTAATCGTTTTCAAGTAGTGCACCGATTTTTTGGAAGAGAATATATAAAAATTTATTTTATGTCCAGAAAATAGACCCCTTTTCTCCCCTTGCCTGATTGATGACTTATACACAAATGATTTATGCAACACATGTAATTTTTATTGTAGGTCAGAGTTCACAATTTTAAAACTCAACTGACGTCATCAAGAATTCATTTGTATAAAATCGGTCTAGACAAAATTTGTTGTAAAATTTACATTGATTTAAACCGGTTTTTTTCTTTGAAACCGGTTCAGACCGAGTTTCTTTACATGACGTAATTAGTTTGTTCTACTAAAGATCATAACGCACCTTTGAGACCGGTCCAGATGAAACTTCGAAAGACGCTCGGTCTATTAAAGATTATAACAAACCGGTCCAGGATTTTCAGACCGAAGCCCAACACTAGTTTTTACCTGATAATTGTAGGTAGTATTAATACATTAATATATATAAAACATATTAAACATAAAAAGGGTAAACCGTCTGTCCTTCAAGCAAGAGGAAGATTCACACAAATATCAAAGAAATAAAGAAGACGGGGGAGACGTTTTAATAGTTTTTTAAGGTTATTTTTAGCGCAATTGTATGCGTTCAAAATCAGGTATATATATTTAATAGAAACACATGTACGTAGTTAGGTATTGTATAAAAAGTTACAGACAACAACAACATTTATGGAATAGGTATGCGTAATATCAAAAAGGATCTTGGGTAAATGTGAACAGGAAGTTGCAATCGATCTGATATAATTTTTCTTAAAAATACGATTTCATCATTCACGTACGGCATACTACTTGTAAGTGCATTGCGCACCTGCAAAAATGTTATGCTCCAAAAGTATATGTTATCTCACAACCCAGATGTTGGAATTTCATACCAAGACCCTCTAAGCCTCTCAAAAGCAATAAAAAATAAAAAGTGTGCATGGGACAAAGATGGAGGAGGCAAAATTCAAATTATGATATTGGATCTTGCACACACCCATGTGAGGAAAAAGAAGGCTGCAGAGATTTTGGAAGCCCTTGATTGATGCCAATTATGCTAGGATCTCCTATGTGTGGCAACAGGATGGTACCCCTGGCACAAAACCAAAAAGGCTCAAAATAATCTCCAGGATCAAGATTTCAAGCCAGCATGAATGTGACCCTCATTTTCGAAATATTGTTAACTATTGGCCTACGGAATATGGGGCTTCGTGGAGAGCAAGGGCTGTGATACTCTTCACATGAAAGTGGACCACCTAAAAACTGCTGTGAAGAGTAAGTGTACCAACATGTCAGATGACTATGTTATCGATGTCTTCAAGGCTATCAGGCCTCGTGTGGAGTATATGGTTGCTGTTGGAGAACACCATTTTGAATAGAAAATAATTTTAATAGTTTGGTGAATAAATTTAAGATAGTATTAGAGTTGTCAGACTTATTTTTCTCAAATTATGTACTTTTCAAGGTCTATTGGGTCAAGTGTATCAATTTTTCTCGTTCACAACGTAGTGTTGTGTATGGTCCTTATTTGTTTGTTTCATTTTCGTCTTTGGATCGGTCCTATCAATCCTTGGGAACGGTCTTTAAGACCGTCAGTCTTTCGGACTGTCAGTACTAAAACTGATGAAAAAGAAGAAATGATAAAGCTGACCTCATTAAAGACCGAATTTCTAAGTTTAGGCTGATATTGTTGGCTAAAATGGACTGGACGAGACTTCAGTTTTCATTCCTAAATAAGGATCAATAAACCACTAGGCTTGCGTCATATCAAAAGGATTTTGGGTATATGTGAAAAGGAGGAGTTTCAATCCTCCTTAAAATCATTTTTCCAGAAAATACGATTTCATCATTGGCGCACGGCAAATTACAAGAGGTCCCCGAATAATGAAGATTCAAACATTGCGGATTTTGTATAACGAGATGTTTAGAATCCGTATAGTTTATTCTCCTCATGTTTACGTTTTTTAATATTATGATAATAATATAAAAAAACTATATATTAAAGCAAATAAGATTTTTTGTAGTTTTTGATGAGTTCTTTGATACAATGCATATATATTTAAATTAAAGAAATGTATAATTTTGCATAGGAAGTAGTGTCCTGTAAGTATTTGATTTGATACTTAGATTTATAACTTTTATTATTACTTCTTGTAAATACAAGCATGCAATTAAAAATGTTACTAAATAAAAATTTCAGACCTGTGGATACCCTGGAGGACGTCACTATTATATAATCCCCTCCTCCCAACCCACACACACTTACAAATGCATTCCAGTGCCGGTGATGTATGGCATAAAGTAGTACTGACTACAGCTCTAATTTAGGATCATAACTCATGGTCCCATATTATATCGATCTCAAAATATTATAGAAATTGAGTTCCAATACAGTAATACTTTGACATACGATCTTCATTTGTTCCTAGACGGAGTTAAAACAATTTATCCTGCAAGAAATAATTTAAAAAACATAACAAATAGCTAGAAGCGGCTTGAGCGTCCGTTAATCAACTTCTGACGAGGTCATATGTATAAAAAAACTCTGTGTAAATTTTTGCTGAAAAAACTCGTATGTTGGAATACTCATATCGCAAGGTATGGCTGTAGTGATGGAATTTTACACACGTGGAATAGTCATGTATGCAGCTTAGCTTGTTTTCTTTCATTTTCCATCTTCAATGAATGTTGTAAAAAATGACTTTGCTCTATTTTTCCTTTTTGTTAACCCATCACTTCTTTTGTATTCCTACCATGTGGCAATACAAATTATTCTAGATCTATAGAATTCCACGTTGTAGTATAAAATACGTATTTATCATAATTGAACTCAATACATATGATTACTAAACTATCGTTTTTGGTATTTATTCTTACTTGAGACATATTTTTTTGGAGATTACTCATAAAAGCTAATGGTTTGTTTAAACCGTTTCAATAGTTATTGTTAAAATTTATTTATTTCCCAACAGAATTTGTCAAACAAAAAAAACAAAAACTTAAATAATAACAAGAAAATTTTTGAAACATAATTTGAAGATTTGCTTAACTTTATAAGCATTATATTAATAGAAACTACTAAATGAGAAATGCAAATAAGTAATTTCATTTTTATGAGCTAATTGAACACATCGTAAAAACTACCATTTAGTAGGAAAATTTATAATAAGAATAACAGGTTTTTTTTTTTTAAATCTTTAAGACAGTTCATTTGCTAAAATTAAAGATTGAACCCAAAAAATATTACTCTAAAACTTTTAAAGAAAAACTTGATTAAAAAATCCCCTCAGACCACATACGTTCGGACGCCCCTAGTCACTCTAGTTATATAGCAACTAGTGTTGAGACACGGTGCAACACCGATTTTTTTTTGTTTTTTGGTTCGAACTTAAGAGATTTTTTTAGACCGATTTTTTGGCCCAGACCGTATTCTCAGACCTCAGACCGATATTTTTACGTCTCACTTTATAGATCAATTTTTTTGGTCTTAATTTATGGATCGATATTTTTCGGACTCATATAATATGAGAGACCATTTTTTTTTTCTAAATAAACCGTCATCGATTTTTTCAAAAAAATCTAAAAAGTACACGATATGTTCTAGAACAAATACTGTATATATATAAGAGACGACAGGATCGAAATTAATTCGAGCTATCTCTGTTTAAACTTCGTATGATGTCATTGTACTTCAAAATACATATGATATCATGTTATAAACAATGTATCTGTCAAATCGGTCTAGACCAATTTTTGGGACCGAACTAGGCCGAATTTTTCCTTTGGACTGATTTAGACCGAATTTTTATATGAGAACGCTCCTGCCCGAGATTTTTGTTGGACCGAATTATTTCAGCCCAACAAAAATTATAACGATCTCAGACCGGTCTAGGATTTCCATACCGAACCCCAACTACCCAATGGTGAATTATTTGAACTAATTTATAGAGTAGCTTACGAGTTATTACTCATTGGTCTTGTATGACTATTTTTGATTATAAAAGGAGCTCACAATTGGATTAAGATATAAATCTTAAATTTCATTATGTGGTTTCTCAATAATAGATTATTTCATATTTGATTTAAAAATCTAATTTTATTACAATTGGATATAAAAGAACACAAAAACTGAATGAAATGAACTACAAAATAAAAGAATAATAACTATTATAACAGAAAATTGTTGAGTCCTTTTTTGGACTGAAATGGATCAAAAATTCATAGCCGACACAAATTAAATTATAAAAATAGATAGATTGAAATGGGTTTTTTTTTCTTTACTAATCGGTATGAACATGTGTACTATAGCATGATATTTATAAAGTAGGAAGGATCTTGGTTATGTGGACCCTTTGTATATATGTATTTCCCTCTATTTTAATCCCCCTCCCCCCTGAACACAAGAGAATTACATTTAACACGAATACCTTACAAGGTTAAATAGATGTATGATTTTTGAGTCCAGAACTGTTAATTTGACCTTTACAAGATAATTAAAAGCCGAAACAACAAAACCTGTTTTTCTTTATTTTCATCATCTTTACTTGAACACATAATTTTTTTTTCTTGTTTCGAATCATAGTCCACTAATTCCAGTGCCACTGGAACCATAGGGAATATTGCATCCGAGTATAAATTGATAACTAGAGCGTGTGCTCATGAAAGGGAGAGAATAACAATGATGGTTTGCTCCCAGGTGTGTGCTCTCGTTGGACTCGGAGTAGAATTGAAGATTGACATCAAAGTAGTTCAAGTCCTTGCTATATAAAGGGCAAGATTTTTGTTTATTTCCTTCCTCTCATGGTGGCTTGCTGCCGATCTCAGGGGTGTCTGCTGGGAGAGGACTGGAGGGGCTGTAGCCCCCCAAATTAAGGAATTTTTATTCTGTCTAGAAAATTTTATATTTAATTAAATTTTACAAAAAAATAAATATTTAAAAATTTAATATAATATTTGTAATTTTTTCCCCAAAATTTAATTTTTTGTTAATAGCTATTGATTTTTTTTCAATTTTCAATTTAATTTTAGAAATTTTTACAAGAAATTTAATTTTCTGTGAGTAGCTATGGATTTTATGATTTTTTTTTCCAAAAAATATAATATTTGAAAAATAATAAAAATAATTTGAAAAAATTTGTTCAAAAAATTTAATTTGACAAATTTTGTTCAAAAATTTAATTTGACAAATTTTGTTCAAAAAATTGTAATTTTGGAATTTTTTTCAAAGAAATTCTAAAAAATAAGACCCCTTCGCCAATCCCCCCCCCCCCCCACCAAAAAAAAAAACAATAATATATATATATAATATTCTAAGGACGCCCCTGGATTCAATATAATCGTCATTCCTGTTAAGCTGTTCTCCTTCCAAATATTATTCAAGTGGCCACAACTATTCCGTTAATTTTAGGTTTCCTGTAAATTGGTGATATTTTAAACAACACTACATACAATTATTTCCATGGACAACTTTAAAAAAAAACCTCATAATTTAATGTTTAGACAAAGAAAGGTACTGAGGCTTTAATTATTATCTAATACAAATATGGTATATACATATATTGAGACCTATTTGGGGCCATAGAGACTGCTTATTGTCCGGCACGACTGGACTATAGGTGCATAATTGCGACAAAACTAAACAGGATGCGGAACGATAATTACAACTGAAAACATGAAATGTGAAAAATACAAGCTCAAAACAAAAGTTATATAACAAGAATATGATGCTAGGGAGTAATTGTATTTTTTCGAAAGACATTTGACTTCCTCTTAGTCTTAAATATTTGAGCTCTTGTCAAGTTTTTGTTGGCTACTCCTGTACAACTATCGATTCCCCAGTCTCACTTGATACGTGATGGATATTTTATAATTTATTCTTTTTGATAAATAAACGAAGTAATAAGTTAAATTAAACTTATGCTTCGTTTCCCAAAGGACAGGGAATGCAACTTCTTGTTGATCCCTCGTCGTATAAACATGCATAAATTGGGAATATATTATTTCTATGAAGAAATTTTGCCTATCAAATAAAAATAAAAATGTATAGCTGCACTCTTAATAAAATATTGCGTATCATTAGGGTTGTTGGAATCGTTGAAAAAGAACGAAATTGATTGGTTGAAAGAGGTTATATAAAGAAAGGAATGAAACACATTGGTACCCTTGCATCTTCTAATCAACTTTTCCTCAGTATATTACTAATCATCACCAAAGCAACTCCCCTTACTGCTCTCTCACGTACATCATCATTATGCCAAAGAAAACGTGCATTTTTTCATGGATTTCTAACAACAGGGGTACTGATGTGTGGAATTATGATTTGGAAAATAAAAGTATATCTTAGCGTTTTTGCCAGTTTTCTTGTTCCCATCGCGTTCTTTATGGCAAGTATTCCACCACTCCAAAACCTCTTATCACATCAACAACTTAAAACTCTTCAAGAACCACAAGATTCAAGGAGATAAAGGATAATTAAACGGTTCATCATTCAATTTGGACGTAACAAAGTTCTTTGTGTTTTGTAACATCCCTTTAAATGTTCTGGATCATCCCAATTTCTCCAAGTTTATTGAAGGATATACTCAAAAAACTTCTTCAGGTCGATGGGTCATTAACAACTTGGTTGTGGAAATATGGCAATGAGTTTTGAATAGAATAAAAGAAAATCTGGAAGAAAATAATATTTTCGTTGCACTAGATGAGACAAGAGATCATCAAAAGGAGGTCAATAACGTCAATTTTGATTGGCCCATTGGACAGGCATTTCCGTGGGAGACCTTACCTTATTGACTTGATTGATATTCAGATTGCAAACGCAAACAATATAAAGAACATCGTCATAGCTCAGTTTATAAGTTATTGTTGATCACAAAAAAAGAAGGAATGTTTTGTTATCATTTAATTGTTAACTCGTCAATATCGACAACATTTTTTAAATAATTTGTTACTTTATTGCCTCATTTCTATTCTTTAGATTTCGTGCCAAAGTTATCTATTCATCCTTTATGGTCAGTGGTCACTAAGAAGTTATGAGTACACTTCCTGTAATGATGGGTTGGATGTTCTCTAACTAAAAATATATTTTGTCTTGCATAAATTTACAGAATACATTTATAAAGTTATTTATAGGGAAGTTATATATGAATAATATAGAATAATCCCTCTTCCTTCATGTGTAAATAAATAAATAATATAAGTTAAAGATATATTCTAAAGGATTCTCTTTTGGGTTGGAATCGATATTTACTTTGAACTTTTGATCCAGTGACAGATACAATTGCACCACTGTCATATGTAGCTATTATATTTTTGAAGTAATTTCCATGGACATTCATCGATGCATCGATGGGTAATTTATTCAGTTCAAATATTTGAATAGTGTTGATGATCAAAATAGAGTTTTCTTTTAGACACCTTCATACTCTTGCATAGTGGCTTCTCTTACCACATCTTGTGTATTCGACGCTTTTTGCAAGGTAAACTTTCCCATTCTTATGAGAAAATTGGAAACCACACTGTCTACACAATCTTTTTCCGCGATCTCCTACAACTTTGACTTCTTCGATATATATTGAATCCACATGACTTTGTATTTGTGATAACACCCTTTGATACTAAATCATTCAGACTATTTTGATTATTCCTTACCGTTTCTACTATTCTCCCTTAATATATACTTCACATTTTGATTTGCAACATCAAAGCACTACCGAATATGCGATGTAATGATGAGTTTGATGTTTGCTAATTATATTTGGTCTTACAAGTAATAAGGAAATTGGGAGTGATGTTTGAAGTATTCAAGGTGTATCATTGTCCTTATTTGCAGTACAGCACGAATTCAAACCCATTAATGGAATTGATATTTGTGGTAGTAACTATTTATAGCAGTGATTCATGTGTTATAGGCATTAAGGGGACTAAAGGACTCCTAACAAGAAAATGGTTTACTTAAACCATGAGTTGACTTTAGGAGGATTGAACTCGAAGAGTTTCAATGAATGATTTTGGGTGAATAAAAGATTTTTATATGGATTAATATATAGTTATTCATACGGAAATTATATATAAATAATATACAAGATGTCGCTTAGGATTTTTTCTATTCTAGGGGCTCACCCATTACTATTGCGTCATTGGACAATATGATACTCAACTTCTTCCTCGCGAAGTATGAGTATTTCGACCAAATTTAAGACTATTTCTCCCTTAGACCTAGATTTTCGTGACCGATTTCTCTTTATCTAAAGGTTTTACGTTCCCAGGTAAGAAATGAACATCTACAGCCTCATGTAAAAATTATTATAGTTTGCATCTAATTTACACACATGCTATTTACGATTTGTTACATCCACCTTGTATATTGATATTCGTAACCAAAGTTATATATTATGGCAATTAATATTTAATACTATTTGTATCATACGATAAATTATAACTAACATGAAGATATTTTCTGGATAATATTATTTAGATTAAATAGTACCAAGTAAAGCTATATTTTGGTGACGGAAGGCTTCTATATGTAGTAAATTTTAGATAAGTTGGAATGTTAAAAAAATCATAATTGAGATATCTTATAAGTTTGTTCGAAATTACCCCTCAACTATCAAGTATGATTTAGGAATAAAGGTTTGTTTAAGTAGGAAAGAAAACAGAGGAACCAGATGGTTGAAGTTGTATTTGCGGGCGCGCTTGCACAAAACACGATTTCCACAACCCTACATATCAGTATTCTAACTGAATAGTTTTTTTTTTGTAATAGCGTGAGGAGTAGGCGGCAGCAAGATATATGGTACACCTCAAGGTTAATAGAAATACAGGGTTTATACCATAAAGTGTTTACGACTGATGGTTGACTTCCACCACACTTTTTATAGTGACGTCATAGTAGATGAGTGGTTGCGTGTTTTGTCAATATCTGTTTTTCTTGCCCAGCACTTGGTACGATACATTCTATTGAAAATTCTAGCAAGCCCGTTACATGATGGTCTAACCTTGTGTAAGTAGATGTTTGTTTTATTTACAATCTACATTCTTGATTCTATAATATGACAACGTCTTCATTTTATTAAAAGACATTCAAACCCATTGAGGATCTTCAACGTCGTAGTGAAGCATATGAAGCTAAGTCTCGGTTTTTACAGAGGATCACTTTGCCATAGTGGACTACAGCGATGAACGAAGAAGATTGTCCGATTTCACACCAATCCATTGGCAAAATTAAATTGAAGGCTTATTAGTTATTACTTATTCTGTGTTAAATCTTCAGCCTTGTCATCATCAATTCTATCATTCAATCCTAGAAAATATATTCAATCAATATATATTGTAATTACTTATAAGTTATTTATATTTACTGTCATTTGTTAGGATGGATATAAATTATCATAAGCATTATTCATCAAATAGAAGATACTAGATGAAGACTCCTTGGGGAATGTGAGAAGTACAATCTAACAAAAGATCGTGTTAATTTGTCACTTCCGGCTTAGAAATTATTGTTCATAAAAATACAGGGTTAGACCATCATGTAATCGGGCTTGCTAGAATTTTCAATTTGATGTATCGTACCGACTGCTGGGAAGACAGACCGATTTTGACCAAACACACAACCAATCATATTCTATGGTCTCAGTGTTGTTAGAATTTTCAAAATGGATTAATTGTACCGACTCCTAGGAAGGAAAGGCAGATTTTGACAAAACATGCAACCACGCTTACACTATGACGTCAATATTAAAAAACGTGGTGTGAGTCAAACATCAGCTTTACACTTGTTATGGAATAGCCTTGTGTTTCTATTAACCTTGTTCAAAAGAATATAGGAAGATATTCCACATTAAAGTTCATTCTATACATAAAGACCTCTTAAAGAGCTGTAAAGTAATAAAACACTGTATTTATTAGGGCCTACACAGAAGCACGTGCTAAATAGGCATCATTTACTTTAATCAGCAATTATTATTATTTCAATTAAGTGGAATAGCTTTGTTCGTTGGTTGATTGTTTAGGCTATAATTATTGTATATCTTGAATTTCCAATTTCAAAAGAATTCACACCTAATCATTAACTAATGATTAGAGCTTCTGTAAATATTGTGTAAGAATCAAGGTTTATAGAAACAAAATGTAATCGGGCTTATTATAATTTTCAATTTGATGTATCATACTGACTTCTGGGCGAGGCAAACAGATTTTGACAACGCATACAACTAATTATATTCTATGACGTCACTATTGCTAGAATTTTCAATTTGATGTATCGTACTGACTGCTGGGTAATCGTTATCTTTAAATCACTATTAGAAAGTGTGGTGGAAGTCAAATATTAGTCGTACACGCGTAATGGTATAATCTTGTATTTTTATGAACCTTGTTAAGAATATTTATTCTTGTCAGGTGTACACCTACCCTCTAATGGTTCTATATAATTTTCCACAAACCATTTCAAAGTCGGTAATTTTGCCGTGAGGAAATTTTGTCGCACAATATATTCGCCACCTTATTATGTTTCTATATTATCAGTTAGTATTTTGTATTAGCTTTTGTATTTGAATCAGATTAATTATATAGTTAGGAGAAGAAGATAAAAGGAAAATAATATTAATTTGATTGACTTATCATTTATCAACCATTGATTAATGAATTTTAGAGTTAGCCTTATTTTGATCCTTCTAAAATCAAGAATTGGGAATATAAGCAATGGATACAGTTTGTATGAAGTTTTATATCGCTTTTTGATCGGTGACTAAAATATTAATCCATAATCATCGCTATGGATTATATACATAACACTGGCCAATACAACTTTTCTTTCATGGGGTTTTTAAAGTGAATCTAACTGTATTTTAGCTGTTGATTCCAATTCTGTCATTAATTTTGCCTATCATATCAAGAGTTTTTAACAACTGGGTGATGAAAAAATACTATAACATATACCAAAAATTCTTAATTTACGAGAGAAAAATAATACATTATTTTTCATTTTTTTGATTTTATTTGCATATTGGCTGCTGATTTCAATGTGTCACTATTTATTGGTTATCCCATGAAGTTTTTTTAAACTATAGGTTAATTAAAAGGTTTAATTTTATTCCATTCTAACGCAGTAGGAAAGGAAACGTGAGTATTTTGTGTAACCTCCTTGTTGACCCAAAAGGAAGTTCACCATTTTTAAATCCACAAAGATTAACAACTGGTATTTCAATCGTTCTGCTTTATGGAGACTAAGTATCCAATAGGGATACATCCATATATCTTACCATTGTTCATGCAAGAAAAACAATTTTAAATTTTGTTAACCCCCATTGTTATTATACAAGGGTCAATGGAGTATATTTTATTTTATTTGAATGAAACTTACCACATAATCTTGAACAAACCAAATCTGAAGTTGACACTTTTTGAAGGGGAAATTCATCAGTTTAAATAATTTGTTTTAAAGTTAACTTGAGAAAATCCATTAACTTATATTTAGAATTGTATACATTCAGTCAATCCATCATTTTTTTGGGATTTAAAATATTATTCCAAAATGGAAGAAATGCTTAAAATACCATTTAATGTTGATATAAAATTAGAACTACGATAAATATCATTGCCTTATAAATGAGGGAAGTTCATATTAGTAGACCAACAGGAATTTCATATCAGAAATGATGTTTCTCAGTAAAACAAGTTGCGTGTTTGGAGCTTGTGCTCCTCCAGATAGTATTAGAACTCATTGAGTATTCCTATTTCATTATTATGTTTTTTAATTATTTAAACATTATTTTCCTTTTTTCTTCTTCTCCTAGCTATATAACTAATCCGATCGAGATACAAATGAATAGAAATATAAATGCATTTATATTAACCATCTTTTTGATAGAAAAACTATGTATATGATGCAATCAGGTTTATAAAAACATGAATGAATATGTGAGAAAGCAAGATTCTGATTATAAAAAAGGAAAAATGCTTTTGCGCCAAATGTTTCCTTACTTAAATTCTGAAAAAAATGATATAAATAGTGTTCGTAGTAAATTTTCAATTACTTCAACTTCTAATTTCAAAATGTCCAAATCTCTACGAATTAAATGGATAAATGATTTAAATGAACATATAGACCTTCATTTGGTTCTCAACTCGTACTCAAAGGCTAATTGGTGTAAATTTTGTGAAAAAAAATTCGAAGCTGAGAAAAAATGCAACCTACAAACATATTTGTTCATCGTCAAGCAACAAAAACATTCTTCAACTTAAAAAAAAAATCGTAAATGTAAATTGAATTAGCCTTAAAACTGAAACATTAAACAGGAAAGTTCGATATTCTTTAAGAAGATTTAACTGAGGCATTCTTAACAGCAGATATCCAATTAAACAAACTGGATAACAAAGTTTTGAATAATGTTCTTGAAAAGCATAATGGTGTGAGCCTCCCTGACTCATCGAATCTTAGAAAAAGTTATGTTGGATATAATATGACTCCTGAAGATATCGCCACTCTTAAATTTGCTCCAATTACTAATTTAGACTTTAAACGGTCTTTTGGTATACTTAAAACAACAAATACGGATCGAAGACAAAAATTTACGGCAGAAAAATTGTTCGAAAATCATAGTTTTTCTTTATAATATAGCAAAATTTATGAATAAATTATGAAAATATATGAAACAACTCCGATTACTTTAAATTATCCTTTTAAAACTGTGTTTCTATTTAATTTCAAAAAGCTTAATTTGGTATTTTGGGTGCTCATTTCCAATATTTTAGCTATCTTTTTTTTGCTCATTTTCACAAAAAAATCAGCCTAAAATCCTAAGTCTAGTGATGAGGAATATCACAGTTTATATTATATATAAATATTCAATGTTTAGTTTTTAAAAAATATACCTCTCAAAGGATTTTTGTTCCATTTGTGTATATTTTTAAGTGAATTTAAGACGTATTGAAGAAAAATAATATACTTATTTTAAAATAATCTAAAAAACTTGAGTTGCGAATACACGTGGGGTTACAAAGTGGGGATTTAAAATCTAGAAAATTTAAGCATAACATTCATAAATACATATATTGAAATTTATTTCCCAAAATTGATTCAGCATTTCACAAGTATTTTGCTCCATAGTGAAGTAAATGACTCAAACCAGCCATCTCCAGCTTCAACAACAGACTCCACCCTGGAGCAGGCACAGGCCTGAATGAGGAACTTCTTGTCCATGTTGACCAGTACATCGAGAATGGAAGCCCACAAGGAGTCAACAATGGTATCTGCACGTTTAATGGACTCTCTCTCTAAGACAACCCACACAGTGTAGTCCAAAGGATTCAGTTTCGGGTAGCTAAGAGGCCACATTTCCTTTGCCCAAAACATAATGGGTTAAAGGAAAATTCCCCGCGCTTTTTCCCCCGGTAAGTTCACCTCTCTCTTTTCCCCTTGGGAAAAATTCATACCTAAACAAGTTCATCGCGATGCAAGTTCACTGTGAGGAAAATTCATCCCTAGTCAAGTTCATCTCGAGTAATTAATACATTTTTATATAATCTAAATTATGATTATTAGAGAAGGTAAAATGAGTGCCTTGTACTCAACATTAGAATTATATCTATATTCAATTTAAGAAAATAAAAATAACATAAAGTTATGTAGCAAATTTTTTGCAGTCGGTGGCTAAGGGTTAAAAAATGTTTTTACGTTAAGCCTAAGAAATTTAAGTTCTTATTTCAATTAGGAACCTCTTTAGTAAGATAATTATTAGATTACCTAATTATTAAATCTTTGTATTAAACGAAGAATAAATTACTACATCAATGATATTTGTATTGTTGGGGATTAATTTTCCTCGGTATGAACTTGTATTGGGATAAACTTTCCTCAATATGAACTTACTTCAGCATGAACTTGACTGGGGGCGAAAAGAGGGAGGTGAACTTTTCAGGTTGAAAAAAAGCGCAGTGAACCTTCTGTACATTATCATTTGTTATTCTTATAGTAAACACATTATATTTCATAAAAATGTATATATCATTTTCATTATTTTATACGAATTTTGGGAATCAAATTAGTATCCATCCCTTTTTTGATGAGATTACGTTTATTATATGAATACTAACTACAATATTAAAATTTTGTTGCGACCGTTGTATGCCTTAAAAATAAAAGATATAATATGACCATAGATTGCTCACGCCGAGCAAAAACAAAGGGAGTTTATTGAAACCGAAAGTTAATTTAAGTTAATTATGGGATCATCATATACTTGTATATAAGAGTTCCCTATAAAAAAATATTATCAAATGTAAAATACAGTGAGGATCGAACAAAAAATATTGTAAATGCTATTTATGTTGTTAACATAACTATTTATTACAAAATACTACTATAATTTCAATGTTTTGGTCAACTACGATAGAGTCACCCTCTTTTTCAAAACATCATTCTACAGGGGCGTGCCCAAGGCTATATTTTGGGCTTGATTTTGTTTTGCATAATTTTGTAAAATGCCCTTGATTTTAGAAAATAAATCCTTAAAAAAATTTAAAATCCTAGTTTTCTCATTAATTTTTTTTTCCAGAGTGATAATTTCCAATATTACAATACAAAAATCTCCTGCTTCGGTGGGAGGGTTACATCCACTAAAGTCCACTACCTACGGATGATCCTTTTCTATGATATTTATCTCTATACCTCAGTCCCACAGAGAAAAATTAAATCTATGCTCAGTGGTCACGTTGGAAAAAAGAAGATAATTTAAGAAATAAAAAGGAAAAATGAAGACACGACTTTTAAGGTGTACAATTAACTAAATTCACTGAACTTCGACCCCAAATGACAATATATATATGAATAAATCTTAAACAAGGTTTACCAAGATAAACAATGAATTTTATAGAACCTGATTCAAAATTTAATCCCAATTACGCATAGTTTTTTCAAAATATATCTGACCCAAATATCCATTAAAAATATGTTATTACATAGTTAAACAATGTTATTTCATGTTTTATTACAATTCTAATTTTGAACTACAAAATGCACTATAATAAAGTGATTAAATCATTAAATTTAAAAATCATTTTTATGTTAGCGAAGTAACACCGGGCTCAAAAACACAAAAATTTAAACTGTATTTAGTTTTCAGTTATCGAAGTTTCTTCCTTTTTTTGTCAGCGTTTTTAACATTGATTGGGTGCTTACGAATTGGTTCTTATGAAGTTGTGATCGTTTATCAACTATTATTAAATAATTATTCCATGGTTGGAAGGAAAATTGCTAACTATAAACTGATCTTTTAAAAAATAGATAAAAGTAATGAATTCAAAGAATAACTAGACTTTATGTTCCAATAGTTATAACATTGGGTTACTTTATTGTTTTGAGCATCAGTAATCACAAAAAAATTAAACTTTAATTTTGGCTAAAATGAGTATAAAATTTGAGAAAAAGTATCCGCCTTATTTTAGTTTTGGATCTGGATCCAAAAGTTTGGGTATCCGAATCTAATCAAATATTCTCGTTTAAAGATCCAAACTTGGATTTTTATTCCAACAAGCCCAGTGTATCATCGGGTACATGTTTTTGGGTACTTCATAATTCTTATTTTCTAATTTTGCTAGTGATACACTACTAGTTATTATAAATACTTCATCATGTTTGTCTTTTAAATATATTTTGGATTGTTGTTTATCCAAAATTTAGTTTGTAACATTGTTTTAAGTTGATTTTTGATATGAACCATCCCAAGGTTTTTTTAAATATATTGTTTGTTTATCCAATTAAGGATTAAGACTCCAGTTTATACTATTTCTCTCCTTAGCTTGTGTTTCGTTTTATTCAAAACTACTTCAAACGTTTAAGTTGGAACATTATCTTGTGTCTATATTTTATGCCTATTGTGGGGTTTTTTTTTAATTTTTAAACACTAATGGTGAAATAAATGAAAATGAAAATAAAATAATTGTTTTGGAAGATATCACTTGTTTTTTTAAATAAATTGTCAGGCTTTGAGATATAGTATATAAAAATAATTAATTTTTTTGACACAACTTGCTCCACGACATAAATTATAAACCTTTAAATTACAGTTTTAGTTTTCTGGCAAACATTCGTGTTAGATCTAATTCAGACCAAGGTTAATAGAAATACAAGGTTATACCATAACGCATGTACAACTGATGTTTGACTTCCACCACGCTTTTAAATATTGACGTCATGGTAGATGAGTGGTTGTGTGTTTTGTGAAAATCTATTTTTCTTGCCAAGCACTTGGTCGGATACATTAAATTGAAAATTCTAGCAATTGTGACGTCATAGACTTTGAGTGGTTGCGTATTTTATCAAAATATGTCTGTCTTATCCAGCAGTTGGTACAATACATCGGATTGAAAATTCTAGCAAGGCCGATTGTATGATGGTCTAACCTAGTATTTCTATTAACCTTGCACCATTCATTCTACATAGCACCATACATTTTATTCATTTATAGAAAAAATCGGACAGTGTGTAAAAAGAGGATATGTTCCGCGGGAAGAACACGGCTATGGGCTCAATAGCTTTACCTTTCTGATACATGGTAAAAAAATGTGCAGTTATTACAATATCTTATAAATCAATGATATATTTGTTTTAGTATTTATTCAAAAAATAGAAGATAAAGGAAGATCATCTAAATATGAGTAAATTATTTGGAAGGCCATATGATATGCTTTCTTCAAAAATATTTTTTGAATGATATTAATGTTAGATCATTTTTATATATAACTAATAATTTATTTTATTTTGAGTATAATGCATATTGTTTAGTATTCTTATTTCAAGGGCATTATGTACAATAATGCATTGCATTGACAAGAAAATTACATTTATCATCATCATTATGACTGAGAATTCATTTATAATAATTCGTTCAGACCTACTTATGATCATAATAATATATTTTGAGTGAGAAGGTGTAAAAATATCCATTTTTTACTTCTTGTGAGCTACCTATATTAGATCTAAGTACATATTATACAATTTGTGATACATTTACATTTAATCATCGAAACAAATTGAAAATTATCACGAAACCCTTCATCGTTTGTTTAATTTCATAATTAAATATGTATTAATACGAAATATTTTATATTCTATGGGGACTCTTCATTTTTTAAGAATGTGGAGAATTGAATGTGCTATAAACTTCTTGGGGCATATCATATACACAGGGTCAAATCCTGAACAAGTTTAGACCTCAATATCTTGCGACCATGAGATCTATGTTTATAAAAGTGTGTTCATCGAATTTAACTGACAAAACTGTATAAGGAAAACATACAACATCTTTGTCCTCCTTTTACGAAGGCCGCGAGGCCATTTTTGTGTACTTCTATGTGGGGAGCACGCCCAATGACGCAAAAAATATTAGCGAGCTTAAATCGATATTAACAGATCTTGTGTTGTGCTACAACATTAAATTGTTGTGGTTTTTCCAAAACGGACGTTGAAAATGAGTTTATTACGGAAAAACCAACATTATTCAGACCTTTATATTTTGAGCAAAGGAAATTGTGCCTCCTAGCTACCAGATTTTTATCCTTTGGTATTTTGTCTCCTTGTGAGCTTACATTCTGTAGACAAGGGTCAACATGGACAAGGAGTTCCTCATCAAGGTATGTGCCAGATTCAAGGACAGATTGGAGGTTGTTGTGGAAGTTGAAGGTAGTTTATTTGAGTTATTGACTTCACTATGCCCTACATATAATAGGAAAAGATTTGTGAATTCTTAAGTTAATTTTGAGAAATAAGTGAATTGTAAAATAAGACTATCCTTAAATTTTCCGGATTTAAAATCCCCACCCTGTAACATTATGTCTACCTACATACTAACATTTATTCATATATATGGAAGAGGTGATAAAACTATTAATACTCGTCATTTCGTAACATTTACGCTGTATCAAAGGTCAATTGCCAAATAAAAATAATAGCCCAGGAATGAATAATAACCAAAAAAGACCTTGAGTTTCATCTTTACTTCTACCTAGGTTGATTAAAGAGTACAATGAGCGTATATGTTATTGTCTAATAAGTTAAGATGTGTTTATGTATTTGTTTTGTAATGTAGTAAGAACTAAATCTCTAGTCGGAATGCTCCTTTGTTGGCACTTTTGGACATGTCTAGTTAAAGATGGGTGGTCGAAAATTCATATTTCTTGTAACCTCTATGAATTACGTATAATGGAATACAAATATAAACTCTTTTAATAAACAACTTATGTCATTCAAGGATCCTTAATCACGCATTGTCTTTCATACCCATAAAATGAATAATAATGATTCATATACCTATCTACAAATGAATAAAAATGTTGTCAAAAACAGGGTAATTAAATCTTGTTAATTTCACTCTCTCACTATTAGTTGACAATCAATGATCCAATGCATATTTGTAATCGAGCTAATTAAGGGAAAATGTTTAGTTACATACATAAATTATAACCTGTCAGTATAAAAAAATTAAAGAAACTGACACTGAACGTGGTAATCCCATAGAAATAAAGAACATAGATTGATGATGCGAAGAAAATGTTGAATACTTATGCAAATCGTATTTATTAATTTTGTTGTCCTGCTTTTTTGGAATTAGTTATCTGAAGAAGGAATTTTCTTTAGTTCAGTTATTGTCATTATTATTCAACTCCCGATGAGTGAACTTTCTTTCCTATTACATTCCAACCCTGATTTAACATTCGCGTGTCCTAATAAAATACTGAGTTTGACCTTCAGGATTTTTTTGAGAGTTATAATTGTAAGTCAGTCCTTGTTGGACTCAGAGTAGAATTGAGGATCGACATTGGAGTAACTCTTGCCAAAATTCTTATTTTTTTCCTTCTTCCCTCCTCCATCATCGCAGTTGCTGGTAGCTGATCTAATGAAATGTCATGGTAGCTAAGCTGATCTTCTCCAAAACATTCTGCAAATTTGTTAGGTTTACCATGTTGGTTTAGGCCCAAAATACAAACAATTTTTATCACTAAAGTTGACCCTGCCTTAGTGGACCAAAGTATCCAAATTGTAGTAGTAATCAAGGTTAGACCATCATGTAATCGGGCTTGCTAGAATTTTTAATCTGATATATTCTACCGTCTGCGGGGCAAGATAGGCAGAGTTTCACAAAACACGCAACCACTCATAGTCTATGCCGTCACTATTGCTAGAATATTCAATTTGATATATATGACCAACTGCCGTCACTATTGCTAGAATATTCAATTTGATATATATGACCAACTATTCAGGAAGAAAACCCGATTTTGAAAAAAACACTCATCCACTCATCTACTATGACGTCAACATTAAAAACGTGGTGGAAGTCAAACATCAGTCGTACACGCGGTATGGTATAACCTTGCTCAAATATTTTTATGTTCGATCCCCACTGTATTTTACATTTTATTATATTTTTCTGTATGAAAATCTTCATTTTAGAATAGAAGTATAGGATGATTCCACAAAGGATATGGAGTGATTGATGTAAAAACGACTTTATTTTCCATTGTCTTATTGAACTAACCCTTGGCTTTAAAAAGTTTCCCTTGCTTTTTCTTCAGGTAACCACTCTGTGTGTTTGGTCTATATGGGTAATTCTGACAATTTGAAGAATGTTTAAGCAGCTAAGTAATTAGGATATTTATATTGGATAAGCTGCAAGCTGGGCCTTGAGGGAAATAAAATAAACACAAATCGCACTCCCTATATAGCAAGGATATGTAAGTTGGAATAACTCAGATTTCGATCCTCAATTCTACTCTATTTTCAAGAAGGGCTTACACTTATAACTACCATAAAAACTTTCATTGTTACTCTCCGTTTGTCATTAGTTCGTGTACTAGTTATCTGTATTAATAAAGTTAGGGTTGTCTGTCTGTATCTATAATATTAAATATGGTATCGGTAAGGCATTTTTAATTGTAAATACTCTATGCTATGGTCATATTTGACAGAAGGAGTATAGAGCCGTATAAAAACGGTGTGTAAACATGCATTAAATTTCACAGGCGTTCAGGAGTATTTTAGTCTCTGGTCTGAAGTACTTCCTGTCTGATCACGTCTTTTAAAATATATATATATATTATGCTGTAATTATTATTATTCCATTCTTAAGGAGAGAACATCTAATTATTGAGTAACTACGTATGAGTGTGCTCGTAAAAACCAAAGAGTAACACAGATGATTTCTGGGGAAGTTATGTTCTATATTATTTAAACAAATTTTGTAGATCCGTTAATGCTTAATAACTCAAGCCAACACTGAGTACTACTATTCATATTGAGCTAGGGCTCAGTACCTCTAAACCATGGATATGATTTTTACTTAACGCTTAGATTTTCCTCTCTCAAAAATTAAATTTAGAAAATAAAAAAAACTTATTCATGTTGAAAATGCAAAAAGTATATACATCTCTAGAAAGGATTCAATGAATAGAAATTCAAAACCCTTGTCAAACTATGGTAAAAAATTTCAAATTAACATCATTTTTAAATTAAGAAGAAAAGTTTTGTGCATTTATTTGTATGATATAAAAGCCAAGGGTGTTTGTAGGATTATAATTAATATATATTATTATTATATATGTATATATATATTTTTTTTTTTTTTTTTTTTTTTGGGGGTTGTCTTTGAAATTTTTAGGAAAAAAAAACCCAAAAAGTAAATTTTTTTGCATAAACATCTTAAAAACTTAATTTTAAAGATTACATTTTCAAAGAAAAAATTTAAAAATCCATAGCTGTTTACAAAAAAATAAGTTATAAGAAAAACATTTCAAAAGTTAAATTTCAATTATTAAATTTTTTGGGAAAAAATTCACAAATTTGCAATTGCTCACAAAAAATTAATTACATTTTGAAAAAAATTTCAAAAAATTAAATTTTAAATATCAAATTTTTTGAAAAGAAAGTGATAAAATCCACAGCCCTTCCTAGAAAATAAAATGTTTGCAACATTTTCTTCAAAAATTACATTTCAAATATTAAATTTTACAGTAAAAAGCAAAAGTTCTCTAAATTTTTTTTTTTTTTTTGGGGGGAGGGGTTTTCAGCCTCTCAAGCCCCCCGCCGGCGGACGACCCTGGAAGTATACTTGGAAAATGAAATATGAAATGAAAAAAATCATTTATCTGCTCATTTCTTTCTCTGTATTTTTATTTTTATTCAAGCATATATTTGATTCCAGGAGCTAAGATAAAACATAGTGACAAAACGAGGATCAAATTTTCTATAAACTTAATTGGCTATAATAATTATTTTATGTCTACAAGTGGGCACCAAGGGTATCATGCATTACAAACTACGCAGAGTCCATGAAATCACAATTTGAATTATTAGAAGAAAGTGGTGTTTCATCAAAACGATGAGCTTATTGATCACGTGGTCAGAAAATACGACTACAAATTGTTAACAATAGTCCATGGCAGTAAGTTGCCTTTATATTCTTCAAATAGTTATCCAACCATGGTATGTAATAGCTATACAAGAATTGATTCTCTCAGTCCTTGGATCGACTCTGAGTCATTCCTTGGAATACTTCATAAGACACGAACTCACAACCTCCTCCACATAATAAAACCTTCAATCAACTATCAAAATGTAAATTTCAAAGTGGTCATTTTTCGAATATCTTTTGAAAAAGTCGAGATCCCTATCTACCAAATACAATGATATATTCGTTGCTTTGGAAAGTTATTTCCTTATTATTAAAAAGTTATCATAATTTAGTTTCAACTATCTGCTGTCATTGTCTCTAATTTCGAGATAGAAAGAGAATATGACGTGTTTAGTTATAGTGTTAGTGACTTATTCTAACACAATTTTAAACCTTAACCTCAATACTGTCCACGTTTTGTTGCCCTACCTTGTACATCAATGGTAGCTTGTATGTAATATACATGAAGTTTACTTCTTAGGAATTAAATAATGATGATAGTGGCAAAGGAAAAGAAGCCGTTGTTATTATTATTTAATTATTGACGAGAGAACATCTAACTATAAAGTAATAACTAGTGCTCATAAAAGACTAGGAGTAACAATAAAGCGTTGTTTGGGAGTTAAAGGTAAAAACATTTCTAATGATATGCCATATTTATACTTTACAGCCTCATTTATGTATGTATATGCTGCTGTCACGTCAGAGATTATCAAGTAAATATTGTAGGCCATGTACAAAGAATTGCATAAATTAATTGATGATTACTCAAATATAGTTAGCTGTGAAGAATCATAAAAAAAATAAAAGAAATTACATGTCGTAGAAATTTGCAAAAACGTCCCGTTAGGGACTTTTTTCAAAAAAAAAAAGTTTGGATTATCGGTCTGTGTTTTTCTCTTGTATGCATTGATTTTGACCATAGAATAAACAATCTTGCCTCAACTTTTCATTTGCGTCTAGTAGAATTTCTAGTTTTTTGAGCATTTTTTTCTCTATTTACGTTGGTGACACAGAAATAATTGAAATAGTAAATTTGTCAGATGGATTTTTTTCTTCTTATGATTATGACGAATAAATAAATTGAGTTTATTTCCAAATAAGAGCTTTAGAGCGGGGAATAAAGAATTTAATTCCAAAGCAATTATATATCTGTAATCATTATTTTAATCCCAACCTGTCGTCACTTTTCACTGCTGATTAAAAAATAAAGTTTCCAATGAATTGACGATTTGTTGGCATCTCACCAAGATTTAAAAGTTGAATAACTAATGGAATATTTAATGCCTGTTTTTGGCTTCAAATAAGAAGGAAGATTTTTCTGCCAAATTGGTCGCATTGTATCCACTTCTATAATAGTTTTAAGACATTTTTTATCGTTTTCATAAAAAAATTATTATATTTTGAAACACATACTTTCATTAACTTATTAAAATGATACAATGACTTCGATTGAAGATTAACGCTGTTTATTTAGTCTAAATTGAATGCCTAAGTAAAGTACAAAACACTTTTATCGCAATTATTGCATATATTATGAAAAATGAATTTTAAAATCTTGAGAAACGGTTGAAGTTTTTCCTCTATGTAAAAAAGTGGTATTTTGAATACCATTGTTTTTAAAGTTAAGGGGTTTTATTTGCTAAATCTTAATCCTCCATAAGTGGAGATCCTTTTGATACATAGAGAGTGAACTGGGATGAACGTTACCTAAAATATTAGGCTGATTTTAAAACATGATACACAATCAACATAGATTCAAAATTAAGTTCCTTAATTTTGTAGACTTTTTCTAATTATTTCATTCCTATTCTACTAACAAATATTAATTAAATTTATAAATATAAATTAGTTTTTTAATTAATATTTACAATATTACTAACAAAATATAATTAGTGACTATTATAGTTGAAACATTATTAATATGTTTTGATAAAACTTTTATGAAATATTAATTACAAATTTTATGCACCAAAAATGTACTTATTAATTTTGATGTGGAACATTTTGTGATATATAGTATATACGCTAATATTACAATAGTAGCAACGCGTATAACTTGATTTGAAAAGAACCAAATCTCAATGATTAAACAAAAGGAACAGGCTTGATTCCAACAGCAGTCCAATCTTAAACCTCGATACTTCAAACCAAAACGATTCAACTCATTAAGTGACTGATAATCAATTGAAAGATAACGAACAAAATGTATATGGAGATATGATCAGAAGATCTCATTATTAAACTAAAAATGGGATTAGAAAAATTATTATTTAAATACGAGAGGTGAAAGAGAGAAGAAGCAGACATGCTTTAATGAAGATAATCATTGTAGTTGTAACTTACCTTTGTATGTCTACATGATACATTTATGTTTCAAGGTAACTTTAACTTGCTCAGATGTTGCTTACGTCTTCCCCAAAATTTAACTTCTTCTTTAAGGGAATTAACCGCTTCAGAGAAGTTCTTACCCTTATATCCATATTTATTGACAATGCAGTGTGTGTTAGGGAATACTCTGATAAAAGTGATTGACACAAGATAAAATTATCAACTGATACCTCTCAATTTTTCATTATCATTGCATATGGGCCAAATGATAAATCCTCCCCGTTCTTTGAATCAATCATTAATAGTTGTAAATTTAACTCACTCCCCCTAATTAATAAGAGATCTGTATATTGATTTAAATAAAGTTAGAAAATCACACCAAAACTACGAAATTCTAATAAAGCTCATCAGTGAATTGGAAATGGTAGATACATGCAGATTTTTAAACAGGGATGAGGAATTATTACCTTGGAGAATGGGACTACGGTCTTCCAAAATTGACTATGCGTTGATATCGAATAGTATGTACTCGGCTGTTAAACGTTCATGGTACCGCTTCGAGCCTTCATCAGATCATAAACGTGTCGAGTTGGCATTCTTTTCTTGTCCTTCGAAGAAAATTTTCAAAATACCTAAATGGTTGCTTCTTTTGGATGATTTTAAGACTTCTCAAAAATAAACTGGCTAACTGTTATAATACGGACCTTTCAAAACTCTATAATAGACTGTTGCGCATCATTCGAGATACAAGTATTTCTTATATCAGTAAAAGAACAAAAAAATATAGACGCATGGAAAAGGATATTGAAGAAGTAATGAGGGGATTATTTTTATTCTAATGTACATTTGCAAGTGGTTCATGGAATAACTTAATGGAAAATCTTAATCTGTGTCTAGTAGAACTCCTAGTTGTTTGAGCATTTTTTCTCTATTTACGTTGGTGACATGGAATAAATGAAATAGTAAATTTGTCAGATATATTTTTTTTCTTATGATTAGCCACTGCCTTGAAAATAGAAGCCCCCCAAGGAGTTAACCGTGGTATGTACACAGTTATTGGATTCTTTCTCAAAGACGGCCAACACAGTGTAGTCCAAGGGGTTCAAATCTGGGTACACTTGTTTTTCTCGAAACATAAAAGTCTTAAAAATGTTGTTCTTCCCGAAGAAATCCGATTCCAACTAACCAATTAGGACAAACCACAACAATTTTAAATTTTAGCATGAGACCCGATCTGTTAACATCCATCGTCTTTGGACATGCGCCTGGCTCAATAATGAACGCACGGTGTTCATATTTGTAGGACATCTCAAGGATTTTCTATTTTATAAATTAATTTTGTATGCTGAATCTAATGAGAACACTTTAATAAATATAGATCTCAGGGTTGCCAAGACGTAGAGGTCTAAACTTGTTCTGGACTTAAAATACTCACCCTGTAGGTTATTTAATTCAACTCCTCGTAGATGCCATGTTTAGGGAAATGAAATTTAGTATGACTTTGCTCTTCGAAAATGACAAACTTTCTTTTCTTTTTTTTTAATCTATTAATATTTTTTAATTTGAATCAATTTTTTTAGATTGTAATACATTTAACTAGAAAATCAAATTCAAAGTAAAAAACAAAGTATCCATTGCTGGGTTTTTTTTTGTTTTTTTAATCCAAATATATAAATACAAAAAGAAACACACTACAACATACTTTTATAGAAATATATTATCATTTATGTATTTGTTTTTTTAGTTTAAGATGGATGAAGATTAAAAATAAATGCAGTTTAATTTTTACCACAGGGGAAATACATATATATGAAAGGAGAGGGGACTTGTTCCTTTTAAATACATTATTTAAGTCTTATAAACTTATCGACCCCACTCCATAAATAATTCATTTGAGTAAAAAATAATAGAACTAAAATAAATATTTATTTGAATTGATTACATTGTAGATGCTAGGACTAACGAAAACAATCTACATCATAAGGTATTGCAATACGTAGTGATGAAAATCCGATTTATTTTCTACTTTCGCCCATTTTTTTGAAATTGGTAATTTAAAGAATGAACTGTCTTCACCTTAGCTCTTGTCGTTATTGTTTAACTTCCTTTTCTACTACGTTCAAATTATATTCAAAACCTGATTGAACATTGGAGAAAGACAAAGAGGAACCTTTAGGATTTGCTGCGAAGTTATAATTTTTATATTCTTGCTCCTGTTTATTACATTTTCCGACTCGGCACAGCTCTTTGTAGCTGATGTAATGAAACTTTATGATAACTAAGCTGTTCTCCTTCAAAAAATTATTCAAATTGTGAAGTTACAAATCTGATATCTAGTTTCTTCTTTTTTTTTTAACATGCTCAAAATACACACGATTTTCTTCAACAATTAAAAGTCCTTTTTGGACTCAGAGTAAATTTGAGATCGAAATTGGAGTAATTCTAGCCTATATGTCCTTGCTATATATGGAGTGGGATTTGTGTTTGTCTTATACCCAGACGTCATTGTCTCCATTTTCGTCTATTTAGGATTTTATTCATTATACAAATGAAATCTTTTTAATATTTTAAAGATAGTACGAAATAGCTACTGATTGGCATACTTTAAGAAAGGAGAAAAATGAAGAAAGGACATGAAATGCAGGATTCCAACTGAAATTTTCTTTTTATATTACATGAACAGACAGAAAGTATTATTACGTTTCTTATTTTTGTAAGGATGTCATTTTTGTAATCAAAAAAACTAAGTATATAAATTAGAAAAGGAAAATAAGGTTGTGGCGTGTGTGCTTTCTTCTTTTTTGTCTATTATTTAATAGATCGTCGTGATCGTTGGAGGTAATTATAATTTACCGCTAAGGCAAATGCGATTTGAAATATCCCTTCAATGAAATAACAGTCAGCTGATAGTAACGAACAAGGTATATATAATCAGGTATATTCGTCTGAAATGTTTTTGATTTGTTATTGAAAAGAGTACGTGACATCTGACGTCATTGGATTTCCAATAGTTGATAACAGATTAACAATTTCAAAATATAATTAATATTTATATTATGATTATAATTTCAAAAGAAGAGAAATCTTTTACCTTGTGCTGTGACAATCTGCTACTCCCCTCATGTGAACTCCGGTTAAGGTTATTCTTACCACAGGTTTCCCAAAGCCAAGGACACTCTTGCAAAATGGATCCAAGCTTATCGTAGACAAGACCCATTCAATCCCAAAACTGCCAGAGTTTGTTCCATACATTTTGAGGGAGACTGCTTTCAGAGAAATCTAAAGGCCGAACTCATGTCTAACTACGGAGGGTTTGGAAAAATTTGAAGATATTCATTTAGAATGCCAAAATAGTGAAAGACAACGTGTTTATCTAGCAACACAACTATTGAGCCATACAACTGCCTAGGCGCTGCAATATCTACTTCCTGAAAAGAAGCCTCAAGCGGATTTTATCAAGACAGTAGATTCATGGTTCAAAGTCTTCAATAGTAGGAAACCTTTTCTCGCGCTTGAGGGCCTTGGGAGTATCCAACGCCCGCCCAACTAGTGTTGACTGCATCAATAGACTAAGACTAGTTGTTCTTGGCCAAGCCAACCGACTTCATATTGGGTAAACATTGGTTCGATTAGAAGAGGTAGAAACCTCATCAATGGATAACTTTCTTGGTTGTTTAATTAAGGAAATAGAACTGGAAAATAAAGAAACGGAAATAGATTAGGAAGAATATGAAGATGCTTCACTTTTAGCTGACGAGTTGGCTATAAATCTGGATCCGGAATTCGAACCACCGTCAAAACTTCCTCCTCAGCTATGACTTTAGACTTCAAGGATTGGGTTATATCACTGGATACTTGGCCAAGAAGTGTTCTTCGAAATATATTGAAATCGGTTTCAAGACTACAGATGATCCTTTTTATGATTCAGATATGGTACCATGGATATCAGCATTGTCCAAAGGAGGACTGACAAAACCTACAAATTCCTTCCTCACTCACATAAAAAAATTGATGCAATCTTTGAAGCCCATTATGGACAGGAAATATCGAGACAACCTCATGTTTTTGAGAATTTAATATCAATTCTTCAAAGTTCATCTCTAGATTTCGATTAAGATGTTATTAGCAAGTACGTTCGTCTAAGAACATTTCTAAGAATAAAGACCCTGAATATTAGTATAAATTATCCAAAAAATAATGTGAAATTTGTAGAAAATTAAAGAAATTAACCCATAATATTTAAATTCTGTTGTTATAATAAAACCCTTTCATTGGTAAAACTCTGTATGACCCTCTTTGTTAGGAAATGATATTAATAAAACTACTCTAATTTAATTTGATCTTTTTTTTATTTCCAAAAATTATAATAATTAATATCCAAAAATATCCCAGTATAAATTTATTAAGAAGATAAAACTCATAAATTGACCAATTACCTTTATAAACTTTGATAATCTAGGCTTGCAGATCCTCAGAACTCTCAATTATCTTCAGATGATAAAAATACTTCCTCTGCTGAGCAACGGTCTGACTCGTTAAAGGGATATAAACCCTTGTCACCACTATCGTAGATTATGATAGTTATTACATCTACAGATGGATATATAGACCCTACATCCCATAATTCTTGCAAAACGTCAACCTATTAGAAGTATACTATAAGTGATATTTCAAATACAATGACGTCACAATCTGTGACGGCCCGTATTTCTTGTGGGCACGCTTAAAAAGTTCGGAAGAACTTGAACACTCTTAAAGTGTTTTGCTACAAAATAAAGAGTTTTTAAAAGTATTTTGCTTGGGAAAATCATCAAAATAATGAAAATGAGGCTATATATTTCTAATAGAAGTGGTATTTTATTAGTACTTTTATCAAAAAAACATTAAAAACATATAAAAAGAAAAAGACACTTTCAAAAAGTACGAATTTGGTCCAAGTCTACAAGTAAGAAGATTTTGATTGATATTTAGCTTTTTTTTATTAGCTTCTGAATTCTTAGCCGCCATTCTCTTTTTTGTTAAAAATCGGATGTCATCATTCAGTTTATCACTTAAATTTTTACCCATGACATTAAACAAAGCGAATGAAATTATTTGAAGAAAAGCTGCCAAGGAGTGTCCTTCCTTTCACTTTACTCCCACAACGGCGATAATGTCAGAGTTTAAACAGTCCTGTATTCTGTCAATGAATGTGGCAACAAATGAAGCTCTAGGATTTGGGGTGCCAGGCAAACTGTCTTTCTCTTCAGGAGTAGCTGTGATGTAAGAGAACATGGGGTGAGCATAAAGACAGGAGAGGTAGAGAAAGTCAGATGGAGTCAACAATCCCCCACTGCTCTCGATGAACTCTTTCAGGTATACATGCTGATTGGTTGGGCTATCAAAGGTTATTGAGTCCGGAGGCGTGTCTCTGATGACCATTAACTCTTGGCTTGATGTACAGCTGATCTTCTTCTTCAAAGAAAAATCCGTATACCCGACAACAAAGTAGAGAGCATTACTCTCTCCCTTGGAACCTAGTTCCTGGATGTCATCTGGTTGCCTGTTAGTCAAAATGAGCTCATTTACCAGGTCTTCATCCAGCAGACCTTTAATTCCTGAAGTAGTCAGACCTGAAAATTAAAAAAAGTAAAATATTGTAATGATATTATTATATTATAAAAATAAGTAATACCTAAATAAGGAAGCTTACAATTAACAAATATCTTTTTTACATGAGAATTTGACTAGACTCAGAATACGAATCCTTTTCTCTGCTTCCAGGATCTGTCTCACGTTGATGCAGTATATACCTCCACTTAGTTGTCTGTGCCAGCCGAACCTTCTTTTGATGGGATCAGACTGGATCATGCCGAGGAGTACATAGGTGAAGTCTTCATCTAGAAGAGGATACTCTGACAGATCTGCTGCGGCAAGGCACGTCTGCTTTGTTACTACGAAGGTTTTTGCTGTGAGGCCAGGTGCTTTATTGTTTTGACACTAGAAGAGAAAGTCGACAAAATCTCTGAAGAAAGAGATGCCAATTTTGTTCTTCTCAGAGATTGGTTCCCGAAGATCTTCTCTCTTTTCGTAGCCAACTCCAGCTGTCTTGGCGTTTAGGATATTCCACATAGTTCTGACAAACTCTGAAAATTCGGCTGTGTCTTTAAACTCCGGTCTGTTGTCTTCTTTAGAGTAGTACATAAGTGCTCCAATTGATGATTCGTGAAACACAGCATCAGCCAATTTCACATTGGTCTTCTCCGGGTTTGTAGGGTTCAATGCTTAGAGGGACAATTTGTGGGCCTGTTTGACTTTGATGTGAGACTCCTTGAAGTGAATCTCCCTGAGTTCTGCAAAATTTGGTCTGAGAGTCTCGGATCTTCCCAGTGTTGTTGAGCACTCGAGTACCTCCAAGTGTTGATAGGCACTCGAGTACCAATAGTTGCTACTGTCTCAACGTGTTCAAAGCTATCTATATTTTTAAGAAAAAATTTCAGCATTAAACTGATAGTAGACCTAAAGTCTCCTTAACTTTGCTATGGAATTAAAGTAAAAACTTGCATAAAAAATTTTTAACTATGCAAAACGAACTCAGAACTCACTGAACCTGATTAATGTTCCATGAAATGAACTTGATGTCCAGTAGTCCCTCCTCCACTGTACATTTGTATTTTTTGTTTACAAGATATTTAATACTTTACACTCTCAAAATTTAATAAGATTGATAGGCACTTAAATAGTATTTATACATTACTATATATATAATTTAGAGGGACAATTTCTATCTGAGGCTACTATATTTTCATTTATACACACTGTATATATATATTGTATGGTTATGTGTGAACATTTGATTTATGAGGAATTATTGCTAGTGAATAAGACCATTAATTTTGAGAGAGTACATATATTGGAGTGTCTACCATTAAGATCTATGGCGTATATAATATTTACAGATGTTGTGTACATGTTGCAACTTTTATAATTAAATTGTACAAGTTTCGATTTCTTTGTCTTAAAATACATTATTTAATGACAACATTGGGTATTCTAATTACCAACTATTGATTGACACTATCATTTCATTTTGATCGATCAAAATCACATGGTTATTATGTAAATAAGTATTATTAATTTAACTCTGGGCATTTGAACTTTAATATGTGCAACATAATACTTATAGTTTATTTATTTGTATTTAATTAGTCAAAAATGGCATCATTAGTATATTGTTCATACACAGAATGTACAATTATTGCATAATCCTCATCCCAAGTATTGTAAATCGATCATTTAAAATTATTCATCTTATTTTTTTTTTTTTTTTTTGGGGGAGTATAAGAACATATATATTCATTGTTCAAGTTGTAACCAAAAAATGGGATGAATAACTTTTAATTGAAGGATGTACCAAATAAAGATATTTTATGAGATTAAACTAATTGTAATTTAGCTCTTGAATATTTATTGATGCCATTAATGAAAATCAGTTTATTAATTCAATTTCTATAGAAGAAAACACGATTTTTTTTTCGATTCATTTTCATCATTTGAATACAAAGAACTTGACTGATATTGATGTTAATGAACTAAAATTGATGTTATCAGATTTAATGTTATGCAATAATTTTAAAGTGGTACAATTTGTTCAAATCAAGTAATTGGAACCTGAATTTATTCCAAGAAAACCTACATTTTGAAGAACATTATATAATTGCACATAACTGATTATTTAATTCACTAATCTACAATTATAAAATAAAATATTTTGCAAATTAAATTACAATTTTCTGTATAAGATATTTATGACTCTAAAACTTTTGAAAGAAAAGTTATTTAAAGATAATCAAAAAAAGGAAAAATTTGTTTTGTTGCCTTTCGGTAAGAGAAGTTACTTTGCAGCACCCCGTTAAACAAAATTGAACATCTCTGTACCTGTGCTAAATACATACTTTATGATTAATTATAATTATTTGACTTCTCTTTTTAAAGAGGCGTTTGACAATTTTTTCGTACATTGATTGTTGTCAATATATCAATATATGTATACTAGATTACAAATTTATACTATCCACTTATAACAAGCCTAGCTTTAAATGAGAGATGAAAATATATGATACTTTGTTGAACTAATGATACAATTATATTGTTCAATGAATCGATTTAAAGAAATAAGAGAAAAGAGTGCATATTATACACGATACATACTGTTTGTGCCCCCCCCCCCTTACTCAGAACTGAAGACTGCATCCCTAATTCTAGTTCAGTCCTAATAGCTTATAAAGGTGGATCCTCCATGACGCCAGTCAAATTTATTTATTCTTTATTTAATCCGTTCGATTACTTTCAGTCCTAAGGTTTGACAGTCTTAAGGGACGGTCTTAAATACCGATGAGAGCGGTTCTAAGACTAGACTGAAATTGACCCACACGACACTAATGTTACATATTTACGTTAAACAGTCAAACTTGAATTAAGCCGTCAGTGGAGGAAAATTGAAAAGGCTAAATAGAATTATTTTGTATGTGACCCCTTAGACCAGCTTTAGTAAAACAATTCAAAAGTTGAAAATTGTCTATTAAGCAATACATTGAAGAATGAAATACGTCAGGGTAGTAATGGTTAGAGGTGGAATTTTTGTAAGAGTGCGTGGAGAAGGGGAGAGCGAGACATATGCCACTATTGAATTAAGGCCCTTGTTAGAATCAACTGCCTGTTATTTACTTTAGAGGGAGAAAATGAATTATTACTTTGAGGAAATGAATCTTCTACATTTAAAATGGCATTAGTGTAGGGAAGATATCAAAATTATGGTATCCACTACTTTTGCCTCAGGACATTTTGCCTTACAGTTATTTTGTCTAAAAGATATTTCGCCTCAATATATAAATAAATGATTATGTATAATGGGAAAATTATACTTTCAAAGAAAATTGTATATATCCTTCTCTTAGTTTATTTATTCAATTAAAAGATTTTTGTAGAAAATATATCTCCATGTCCTAAGATGTTAATGAAAGTAGAAGAAACCTGAAACTTCTCTGAACACAAAAAATACAAGGTGACTATTTCGATTTGTAAACTGATTTTAACATCATAATAATCAAATTTCAGGTATTAGATTACCTAAAAACTTAAAATTTAGTGTTGACGATATATGGATAGGGATGACATTTTTGTAATGAAAAAACTACCTCTAAAAATTTAAAAAAAGAAAAGAAAAATGATTGGTACCTGTTCTCTTTCATCTTTTTTATTCATTATTTAATAGGTGGCCGTGGTGCTAACTTCGCCTTAAGAAGTAGTGATGTGGCACGAGCAAAACTCACAAATTGTTACTCGAGTTTTATGAATTATGAAAAAGAGACAAAAACTCAACTCGTGGGCAAAAAATCCGAGTATTATTCAGAACTCGTCAAAACCTTGTAACCCATCAAAAGACTGGAACTTATCAAAATTTAGGGATATCTGCTTTTCTTTTTCGAACTGATTATGACATGTTGAATCGGTTAAATTTAGATTATATATTTTACAAAAGTCAGCAATATGTTGACTTTTGTAAATGCATACTCTTAATTACAGTTTGTTTTAATAGTAATCTTTTTTTCTTTCTTGGAATTAGCGGTTACTAAGCTCACACTCAAAAGTCATCCTCAGGCCAATAGACATACGACAAAATTGTCTGTATTAGTATAGATTAATGAATATTTCTAAATACATGAGGGAGGGTCCGCTATTCAACATAAATTTGAAAATCAAATCTAATTTTCACTATACTAGCTCCAAATTTGTTTGGTGCATCCCTTGAAATTGAAGGTTAAACATAATCCTCATTCCTCTTGCAGCATTTCAGTATTGGGGTATTGATTTTGTAATTATCATTTCTTTGTTGTTTAAATAGTAGTTATATCTTGAAATGAATGTATTGGTTAAGATTTTAATGTGTATTTTTATTCGATAAATAATAATAAATAATTGGCCATTAAGAATTTTAACGATGAAGAAAGTAATGGTAAAGTATTTTACTCGAACAGACATGTTTATCTTTTGGAATCTCTGGTTGAACCAAAAGATTGTGAAATATTCAACATTGCATATCTTATACCGGTTATACCAGGTTTTAATTCAAATTATGGAAATCATTCCTCTCTATCTATTCAGTGAGGAAAAGGGAAAAGTTAAAAATAGCATTGTTTATAAATTTTTTTACTAGATCTTAGAAGTATAAAATATTGGGATTTAGAGCCTATGCAGCAAAATATAAAAGTTTCTGTTGTCAACAGCACGACCTCAATCAAAACTCATATGGAAAACATACATGAAGTCACTTCAAATTATTTCATAAACAATAATAATAATTATCACTCTATGATTATGTTAAAAAAAGTTTTCTAGGCTTCAAAAGAAATGCTTGAGCGAAAGACAACTATAATTCTCATTCTCAAAATCCATTGTTACAATAATTATTATTTAGAAAATATTGTTTTTTTGAGTGACAATTTTTTTTAGCGAACAAAAAAAACGTTAGAGTGAGTAAAAGAGTACTCAGGTAAATAACAAGTTTTTAGCTAAATAACGAGTATTCCGACATGTAACAAAAATCCGGGGGTTACGAGCATTCAAGCTTGTAATTCCTTTAGCGTTTGTTTAGAAACTCAAAAATACTCATGTTGTAAAATTCAGCTAGGAGCACATCACTACTAAACAGTAAGCATTATCGCTACTTTTTCGTGTAAATGGTCTTTAATTTTAAATAAATATATATTTATATTAGTATCTATTTGCTTCATATTATATTAATAACTTTTATATTGTATCATTTTTCCTTTTGAAATTTTTCTAATTCTTTGCTAAGACTTCTATTAAATTTTTATTCATATTAAATTCATATAATTGCGTCTTTTTAGTTGTATTTTTATTTTAACTTTAATTTACCCATACTAATTTACGTTACTATTATAAACATAAGTTATAATACTTTAATAAATTATCTTAATAATGCTCCCTAATTCAATGTAATGATAAAGACGTCATACTTTGCAATAAATAATAATTAATATTAATATTTCTTGAATGTTGCAATCTTTCTCGCAAGGAAGGAGTCGAATCTGCTCTCTTGAGATAAATGATTCAGTTAGAAGTATGCCTCTTCAACTTCCCATGTCTAGCTTCAGTCTTATCTTTTGGAGAACATATATGAAGAGTTTCCGTATTTTTGTTTAATCAAAAATACAGACCCTGATTTTCGTATTTGTTAGTTAAGTTGTATTTTGATATACAAATAAGAAAGAATAGCTGTCTGAATGGTCTCAAAGGGATTTTAGCTTCAAATGGTGTGCAATGTGTTTGTATAACTTCTATTTCTTCGGGTATTCTCCGTGGATTCGAACTTATTTAAAATAATTATTAGTCTTTTTAGTACATTTGAAGATCAAGATAGGATGAAGATGGATTTTATTTCTATTAATAATTAGTATATTTATTTCGGTGTTAGAATATACGATTATATTTCTTATATTATATATAATTTATATTTGTCGCTAATGATTTGTTGAATCCATTTTGTAATATTTAGTATTAATAACTTTTATATTATATCATTATTAATTTGTTTGATTGTCTATATATAACTTCTACTAAAATTTCTAATTGATATTTTTTGTAATAGTTAATCGTTATTTCAGTTTATTTTTTAACCATACTTTTTTAAATTAATATCACAAATATACGTTATAATACTTTAACTTATCAATTTATTAGTAATCTACTAATCGGCTAAAGTGTTCGCCATTAGTTTTTGATTATTCATTGTATGACATATCATATTAAGAACTTTAAGCGAAGAAATTTAGGAGATCTCAATATTAATAAATCTATGATATAGAAATATGACAGTTCTTTGTATGAGTTCCACGAAGTAAATCAATTATTCCTGAATTTGAAAATTTCGACTACTTTTTATTTTAAATAATCTAGTGTTACTTGAAATATAGAACATTCTCATTTCTATAGTAGAATCACGTGATACTTTTTCCTCCAGAACAATAATTTTAGTCAACATTACCATATGTCTCGCTCCCGCGTTTTCCTCATACTCGCTCGATGCCCAGTCCTACTGATAGTATACCTATATACCCTGTTCTGTATTCGCCATACGAAGCAATGAAAATCGGGGTGATTTTTTTTAGCTCGCCCTGCTTTTTTTGGAGTTGGCAAACTAAACTGAAGAGTGGATTTTCTTTTCCTAAAGTGTTGAACTATCATTATTTAATTCCTGAGGAGTAAACTTCATTTTATACTACATAGAAACTTTTATTAAAATGTACAAAACTGAATTGAACATTTGCATGTGCTCATAAAAGACAGAGAGTAACCCAAAGGATTTGTTTTGGAGTAAAATTGTAAGTCCTTGTTGAACTCAGAGTAGAATTAAGGATCGACGTCTGAGTATTACTTGCCAATTTCCTTGTGTATTTTCTTCTTTATGTTGATTTTGGACTTCAATTTTTTTAACATGTCCAAAATATTCACAGTTAGCTTCACTGGTCATACTTATTTCAACTTATTCTACTTGAGCAAACCAGTTGAAATAAACATAAAAAGTTACAATGCACCCATCAGAAAACATTTTTTTTTTTGCCAATTGCAACCGCTTCTCTGTGTCAGGCCAATAACTTTTTACCTTAACCTATATATATATAAATATATATTCCATTATTTATATTTGAATTTACTTATTTTCTTTTTTGACAATATAATTAATTATTAGGGTTTCAAAAAAAATTAAGTACTTAACCTTGATAAATTTCTGCTTAAAGAAATAATTCTAATCGATATTGCAAAATAATTAGATCCCTTAGAAATAATTATTCTTTTGTAAATAAAACAGTAATTAAACATGCTTGAAATAAAATCCTTTCCCGGCAAAATAAATTCAAACTAGAAGTGGCATTCCTTTTCAAACAAGATCCTTAGAATATGGTTGTAATTTATCTTTAAGCTTCATTTTCTTAGATTTGAATTAAGTCATATTAATTATGAGGACATATTTTCAATTACCATAAAATGTAGACAAGAATACACTAATTTTTATCTCGATTATTATTATTTTTTCCCTTCTTAAAAGACGGATCAACCCTTTAAAGATGGTAAAAAGGCTCAAAAATTCAAATAGAAATTTCTTAAAAATATATTTTTATGCCAAATTTCGGGGTTGTCAAGGTATTGGATTTTTAAGTTGTTTCGAATTTAAAAACCCCAACCTTCATTCTTAAAAGATTATTTTAATCTAAGTTCAATAATAATGCGATAATTAATAGTTTTGTATTCACAGAACCTCAATCAGAAAGAAAATTATGAGAATAACTTCTAGAAAATTAGATAAAAAAACTGCAGAAAAAACTACATCTGTAGTAATGAAACACTTTTAATTATGAATATTTAAGGATTTTTGTGCACGAATAGAAATATAAGCTTGTTTACCCAAACTGAAGACTTGTAAGTACCACAGAAAAGTATATTCAACACCATATCAAATTTTCTATCCATAATTATTTGTTGTTCTATAATGCTAAAATGAAATCTTTTTATAAAATATAGATAACTTTGAAGTAACTAAGAACACAGAACCAAATAATTCTTCAATAGTGTTTGCCTAAACATTCAAGGAACAACAGATATTTATGAAGTAATGTGTCCCATTTTTGTCAAAAATAATAACGAACGCAATTGCTCCGTTTTATTTATATATTAGGTTGGAGAAAAAGTCATTTTGATTTGTCCTTTTATTTCAATGCATTATAAGAGGGGTTACAATCATCCGATTAAAGCCAAGAATGTGCCGTTTTGTTACTAACGAGAATCCAACTTCATAAATCCCTTTTTGCAAAAGTCCATGTCAAATTGATAAAAAACTCAGAAAACCAATTTTCCTAGAATCTATTGATACTAAATTTGTAACCCTAAGTGCTTTGGCCATAGACAGGAACAGGTGGTAGTCACTTAGTATCAGGTTCAGAATTTAGCCTGGATGTATAAGAACTTCCTATCTGAGCTCCCAGAGCTTCTGGCACGTTATCAAAGTTGACAAAAATGATTGATTTTTTTCTTTAACTGTCATATTATACAATTGTAATGTAATTTTCATGGTTATAGTTTTTTTTTGTCGGAGAAAAAGTTACAAGCCTCCCTGATATGATATCCGTCATAAAGATAAAGTCTTGATTTTATGTGCTTTTTTTTTTCATTTAAGAGAATTTTATGAGCTTTTTTAGACTCTGAAAATCCATGAATTAACAGCATAATTATATAAGTAGGTCGCAGGGCTTAGAGAGTGTAATTAAAAGTTACTTGGTTTTTCAGGACATTTAATTGGGCGAGAATATTGTTAACTTCCTTGAATTATGATATATTCAATATAAAATACAAGTCTATGTTACTCACATAGAGAGTGCTGAATCAGAATCTCCATCTATGATTACCTTCAAAAACCTAATTTTTTTTTTGCCAGATTGTATACTTTTGTACGCAAGGTCAACGAAATGTATGTTTTGTAAGTAGTACATTTGATCTATTTCTTACTTTTTAAAGCAAAGTAAAGCAATTTATTTTCCCTTCTACGCTCTTAAATTTTCTATATATTCATATTAGATACTCATTCTTGGAATAGAAAGGCAAAAGAATTAATATTCCCTTCGTTTTTTGAGAGATCATGTGCTTTGATCACACGTACAATTTTAGAAATTAAGAAAATAAATTCAAAAGTATAATCGTTGAGGGGTCAAAGAATGAAAGACTCACTATATTTATTTCTTTTCATAATTGCTACTTGAATAGGTGTTGTTTATTCTCCAGACCCATTATCATTATTATAATATTGATAAAAAGAGACTGCATATAAATATACAGTAATCACAACTGCGAGAAAAGAGAAGGAGTATCTATGAGGATTTGTATTGTAGTTATAAGAAGAGTTGGGATTTTTGCAGGAGTCCGAGAAGAATGTGGGACGAGACATATGGTATTAATAAATAAAGACCCTCGTTACTATAAACGGACTGTTTTATGATTATGATTATTATTTTGGAAGGAGAAAATTAGCTTCTGCTGTAAAGAGAACGTTCGACAATTAAAATTGTGTGAGCTGTTGGATAATATCACAATTATATTTGAATACATATACGTATATTTGTTCCAATATTCAATTTTTAAAAAATTTACTCCAAATATAGTTAACAATGCTTACTTCCGAGGGAGAAGGTAACATCGTTAAATAATGAACAAAAAGAAGAGCACACCCAATAACCGTTCTTATTTTTCTAATTTCGAAATTTCTAGTTAAATGGATAATTCCTTGTTGGAATAGGAGTCAAACTGAGAATTAAGGAAATTTACTTCCTATCTATATGATTGTCAGATACAGAGTGGGGGTTGTGTTTATTTCCTTCAACTCATAGCTGCTCGAAAATGTATTTAATGAAACATCATGACAGCTACATTCAGAGGTATTTAAAATTATGAAGTTTGAAGATCGCACTCGTTTTGTAATAGCTACCTGAAAACATTTTTTTTACTTACCAAAGCTGTCATCATTATTATTTTATTCTTAAAAAGAGAACTTATTAGTATTAAATAATCAATATAGCATGAAAGACGCTGAGTAACTCTGAAGATTTGTTGTGGGGCTATAAGAGTAAATCCTTGTCGGACTCGGAGTAGTGTTGAGTATGACATAAGATTAATTACTACCTACATCATTGCTAGATATGGAGTGAGGTTTGTGTGTATTTCTTTCCTCCCATAGCTGTAAGTTAATTAAACTTTATAACAGCTAAACAGCTTTCCTCCAAACATTTTCTGAAATTGTAAGGGTATCCACTTTAACTGTCGATACAGATAGATAAGGTTATCTTCAACTAATATACCAATTCAACTGCTACAATCCAGTATAATAATGAAAGTTATTTAATCACTAATTTGTTATTATGTATACAATCATCTGCACTACCTTCAATACGATAAGAAAATTTGATAATTTATTGTTGAGTTATTAGTGTAAGTCGTTGTTCGACTCGGAGTAGAATTGAAGATCAACATCTGAATAATTCTTGCCTACATCATAACTAGATAGGGAGTAGGGGTTGACTTATTTTATAGTTGCTGGCAACTAATTTAATTAGACATCATGACAGCTAAGCTGATCTTCTCCCAATTTATCTTTAAATTATCAGGGTTGCCATGTCCATTTTCTAAGCTATCATATTATTTTAAAATATGGTATACATAAATCTAGTAACCATTTAACTTATTTATTCACAAATTTATAAATTAGAGTTTTATTGAAAATACTTACAATATGAGTTCGAACTTTAGATATAAGTGAGTAATACGCAATATAATCTATTATAAGTAAATAATATTAATTAATTCTTACATACATACCTATATCTTAGAAACTCTTTGATGTAAAAGTTCAATAACATAAATATGCATATTAGAATTATTATTATAACTTTGCTTTCTTTTTTTTCTAAATAATATGAGTGCATACATTAAATTGTGTTTTTATAATTTCTTTAAATTTCTTTTGACAATTTATTTATTACTTTGCGTGCATTAATGCCAGTATTTTTGCAGAGTGATTAGTCGAGTACAAATACACTGAAAAGATAAGGAAAGTTCCTTAAAACAACTCGTCTGGTAAGGAAAGCACAGCGTTACTTCATTAACATAAAAATATAAATTGTATATTGTTGTCAGCTGTTAGCTTATCCTTGTTCTGAACACTGTTCTGAATAATTCCCATAAGTTATTCTATAAATATTCCATTGTTCCATAGTTGGCAAGAATAAGGCATGAACAAACTACAAATTATAATATTAACTACAAGGTGGTCTTATAGTTTTGTAGCTAGCTTGGGAGTGCAACATACATTTTCAAAAAGCTCTCTATTTAAGTAACATACTTGTATTTTTATAATATTATTCAAGAGTAAGATGAATAGACAGTGATGCTTAATATATCCCCCAGTAACAGAAAATGAACGTGGTAATCTTTACAATTAACCAGAATGTTGGGGATGAGAGCAACTTAGCTGTCTAACTAAAGTTTTATTATATAAGCTGTAAAAAGGTGTGACAGGAAGTAAATAAACACAAATCCCACTCTATATATAGCAAGGACACACATGCTGGAATTACTCCAATCTCGATCCTCAAATCTACTCCGAGTCCAAAAAGAGTATTTAACCTTACTGATGAAAATTGTGTGTATTTTGTGCATGTGATAAAAAAAATCAACAAGAGACCCTTCCTATTTGAATAATTTTTTGAAGAAGAGCAGCTTAGCTGTCATGACATTTCATAAATTCATTCTTCAGCTGATCAATTCCAAAATAAAAACGGGGCAGCTAAAAATGGATAGAATTTACATCATTACTTGTAACTCCCAAGCAAATTGTCATTGTTAGGCCTGACCTTTTATGAGCACACACACTAGTTATTACTTAAATGATCTGTCTTCAAGAATTGAATAATAAGAACAACAATTGCTCAGAATACCAATTAGAAAAGCCTTTTTTTCGTAACATGTTTTATGAACATTTAGTCATAGGCCATAGATAATAACTAGAGTGACAAGGTTTTTATTGAGGAGTTAGTTATCGAATCGAGATGGCGTAAGCTGCTGTCAGGGCATGTTTATCTCTTTCTTTTTTTCTTGATTTTCAAAAAGTATATGAGTATATGTATCATAGAGCGAGGGCATACAACAATTGACGTGATCTTACGCGACACTAGTGCCCTCAAGCAATTTATACTTATCTATGCTACATACTACATTGTTTTTCTTGAATATTATCATTTAGAGAATTGTATTATTTTGCCACAAGACAAGACCACTCTCTGTCCCTTTGTTTACAAACTAATATACTGGGTGCATAGTTGAAATTTGGACCCAAATAAAAGAGAAGAATAAGAAAAACAAAGTGGAAAAATCGATTATTCCTCCAACTTTCTGACCAACTCTGTGTATCGATACTTCCTTCCAAAAAAAAACACCACAATCTATAGAAAAGTGGCCTCACAAAGAGACGAATCATCCATATTACAGCTCTATTTTGTACGAAACACACTCCAATAGAGATACGAAACTTGACTTAGACTAGCAAGTAGACTATTTACAACGTCATGAAGGCCCTAAATGATGGTATTGGTGTCAAGACGAGCTTCAACATCATAATGCACTGGCACACGGAGCAAACGTTACAGAGTCCTTTTTGAAGATCAACATTCAATTCTCCCCAAAAACAATTTCGGCACGATACTCGCCAGATATCAGCCCATTTGACCTTTTCTTCTGGACGTATGTAGTGGCCAGGGCCTGTCAGATAAGAGCACCGAATTTTGAAGCTCTCAAGACTTCTGTTGATGAGGTTTGGAACTCAATGAGCCCCAATTACATAATTACCACCTGTCAGAACTTCCAGCGACATATCAAGGCCATTACCAAATTTGATAGAGGTTTAATTGAAGATTAGAAATTGCAACGCATATTCCAATATGTCTACAAAGTTTAGTTAATGAAGCTTACCTAGTTTCCGAAATTAAATTTGTTAAAGTTCCAGATTCAAAATGTTTGTTTTTAATTACGCACCCGGTAAGTAGGCAACGACTTTACCCCATTATTTACTACCAACTGATTTTGGACTTTTTATGGTTTTTTATTGAACAGATGTTTGTCGATGAAGAGAGGGGGGGATAGTTGGCGTTCTTCAATTTCTATTAAAGTTCCTACGAGTTTTATACAAGGTTATCGTGGAATCTCCACCGATTAATCTTATATTAGCTACATGTCTTTCGAGTTTTTGAATATATCCCATTCTCAACGGCGCCTCATTTTCTGAATGTACCACTATTTTGATGTTCATTAACTTTCTTTTAAACTTCAAGTATTAGCGTAAATAATGAATATCTTTATATTTTATGATGAAGATGAAAAATGGCAGTTGCTGTAACATATATATGGAGGTAATTGGTTAAGTATTTATGAAAGTATTTGTTTTTAAGCAAAAGAATAGATGGCGTGGGAGACTAATTGGTACAACCAAAAAATGAACAATGAAACGAAAAATTACAAAGTCAAAAAGCCTTCAAAGAAAATTTTATGAGACCCTTAATCTTGAATACCAATTAGCCATATCACTTTAATTATTTTAAGATTTATATGTGTATGTTTAATTTCACAGTGGAGGTCCAAAGATTGCAAAAATATTTAACGATTTTATACACATTACTTACGACAGCTGAAATATAAACCTTGTTATTAAAAAGGCCGGAGCATGATTGTGTGATCTCCACTGCACCAGTGTCATTGCCGAGAAGAAGGCAGAGACCCTTGGTATCTCCATCCGAACTACCTACAACATCAATAAGTCAATTTCATTCCCATACAGGCACGAAGATCCATAACTTCTAAAGAAAAAAAAAATTATATGGCTGACTTCGAGCCTTCCTCCAAGTGTCCCTCCTATAGCACTGACCTTAACCCATTGGACTCTGCAGTTTGGGGGTGTCTTGAAGAATAATTTTTTCCACACCTCTCTTTCAAATTTTGATTCGCTCCGAGCTGCCATCATGACGGCGGGGTATGCCATGGACACTACCTTCATCTTCAAGAGCTGCCAATCCGTTTACCACCGTGTGTAGGCTATTATGCTTATGAAGAAGGACATATTGAAAAACAAATATAGCTAAATAGAGTATTTAAACATATCACAAATTTAATTTGAGTTTTCTTTTTATTTTCATTAAAATTTTCGTGTTTTGTGATTTTGTCATGCTACTGCAAATTTTGGATCACCACTCTTAATTTTTAGTTGATTGTTTTTTTACAATAATATTATTTTTTCTTATTATTTATCCGTCATCACTACTTCAAGAACTTTCCTTATCGATAGAACAAGTTGCCTTCAAAAATCTGTCCACAGTAGTATTGATATTAAACTAAACTTACATTTATTATAGAATGAAATTGGTGTCAATAGTTACAAATCGTTTGGAACTTTACAAAAAACCTCATATCTCAATATCCCTTGTATATGTTGAGTAATAAACCAAAAGTTAAAAATGCAGCGAGTAATCCACCGCTCTATTTAACGCTCTTTTTTAACACTGAATGGATCATTTATAACGATTAAAATGGTATTTTTTTCAATTTTCCTACCTTAATTAACTGTAACTTAAAAATTAGTATTAATTAATTATAAATTAACACTACTTCAAGAACTTTCCTTATTACGATCAGAACAAGTTCTTGGCGATGATAGCTTTTAAGTAGCTAACATGCTTCAATAGAAATCGATAATGTTCAAATCTTATAAATTTAAGTCTTCCCGAAAACAAGACCCTTTTAGAGAATATTGTCTTTGCTTGGAAGGATGACAGGGAGGATAGTCCTGTACTAGTTCACATTGTTCAAGCCAAACTTCTCATCCATCCAGAGTTCCTTTTTTGAATCTTCAGGTTTTGATCTAAAGTCTTCCAGCCTTGATGAAATACAGTGGTATGACTCAGCCATCGCTGACCTCAACTCCGAAAACCATGCAAGATTCTTGGATTTCAAAACTCGTGGGGACTTCAGTCAGATCAAAGGTGATTACTCTTGTATATTGCAGATTAATTTATGTACCTGTGCTAACTTTTTCTCATATACGTGCACAATGACTTTTGAACACCCCTTGTGCTTCTAGTAATTCAAATGCTTTGGACATCCATTACTTCTTATTGTCTTGACCTTCTATCTAAACAAAGTCTCATATAAAAGATATAATTCAGGCAGTCACAGCAAATTCAAAGAGGAAGTCGAGATATTGAAATTTGAAAAATTACCAATTGATGTACAAAGTCCTGTACAATATTTGAAAAGAAAAATACAACTTTTTTAACTTGAGTAATATTGAGATGGTATTGCAAACATGTTTTTTTATCTTGTATTGGTTTTTTTTAAAGAAAAATTATTTACAATGTCTTTGTTGGTTTCTTTAAAGGAAGAAAATTTACTATTTTATACTACTATACTGTTTGTATCCATTAGACTTATTGAAAATACTTTAAAAATCAATCTTGAAAAAAAAAAAAAAAAAAATACTATTAACAATTTGCGTTACAATTATGAATTACAAAGTCCATGGTTCTTCCAACGAGAAGTGCCCCATAATTAGTAATGTAAATCGGCTGTATTTTTTTACTTGGTCCGTTTGGAATTGATTATCTAAAGAATGAATTTTATTTTCCTATATTGTTGTCATTATTATTTAGCTACAGAGTGGTGAACTTCAAATTCTACTATATTCAAAACCTAATTGAGCATTCGTGTCTGCTTACATTAAAATTCAGAGTAACATTGAGGATTTGTTGGGAATCAGAGTAAAATTATCTTAAATATAAAGAGCAAGACATTAGAAATATTTTTATATTTCAAAAAATAGATTTTATTTCACGTTTTTTCCCCATTTTCCTTTTTTGAATTTTTTGTCTAATATTTCCAGTGAATGTGCTCTTCATATCGAGTAGTCAATCCTTTTTGCTTCTGAAACCTAAATGATATATGTACAAGGTGACTCATATTTAGAATCATATTATCCTTAACGTAATGAAATTATTAGTAAGAGTGTGTCCAGTACCACACTGCAAATGAAGCGCAAGAATGTCTCAAATACCATTTAATTACTTTTGGCCCCATTTTCATCTGATGTTACTTAACCTACATGACTTTGAGATTTAGCGTATGAGGTCAATCAGGGGCGTCAGCAGGATTATATTTGGGGGAGGGGCTTGGTCTTTAGAAAAAAAATTAAAAAAATTCCTTTAATGCTTAATCTGAGTCATTTTTTCATCCCGAAGAAAAAAAATTCTAGAAAACATTAAAGAAAATGGGTTTTTTTTAATTTTTTTTTGTTGGGGGGGGAGGAGGGGCTACATCCAATCCACGCCCTTGTCAGCGCATTTTCCCGGCTCAGCATGGACTCTCTTATGGCAGCCGTTGAGCTCACATGGCAAAAAATACCGAAAACACTGTACACACTAGCTGCAAGTCCGTGACAAAGTTTTTTTGCTATACTATTAGAACTGTGAAAAAGTATTAATACTTATTATTCTAATACAATCCAAAATAGATTAGTATTTTTTTCTATGGGACTACATTTCAGAACCACCCTGTACCACAAATTGTATATATTATAGGTGCATATACATATAGAGGTCTATAAAATATGTAATAGAAATAGGGAGCAGTTTTTTCTAGTTGAGAACCTGAACAGCGATTTTTATCAAATTCTTATCGACAGTATATATAAGTTTAAAGTAATAAATCACTGGTGAATTTTTTCAAAAATTAAAGAGTAATAATGAGGGTTTTGTTCGGGAGTTATAAGTGTAAGTCCTTGAAGTATAGTTCACTGTCCCAAAATAAACACGGTTTTCATCAATACTCCCAAACATCTCAAATAAAGTTATGAATACGCATACATATATGTCAGTGAGAGAATATATTGATCTAGAAACTTCGAAGTACTTCATGAAAAAATTAATATACAATTGGATTTTTGAAGATACGTAAATAGGGATCTGAGATAATATATTCGAAATACACGATGAACGATTTAAAAGTTATACTAATTTTGCAAAAAAAAAAAAAAAAAAGTAAATTGTATTAATTTCCATTGTAAAGAAAATAGAAACATACCAAGTTTTTTTTGTACTTGCAAAATAAAAAAAGTTATGAAGAATAATGTCGTCGAAAATATAAACATCGATAGCGGGTTTATTTTTGCAAATATCGCAAAAATTAAGAAAATAAATCTTATGGAAAGTGAAAATACTGTACTTTTGTAAAGCAAGATATTGTTTGTCCAATATGGATACTTTGTGGCATTTCTTATTAAAAATTGGAAAAAAGTTAATTTAAAAAAAGAGAAAAGATATGAAAACTTATCCAGAAAATGACAAATATTTTAGTTTAACATTTATTTTTATTTGTCAAATTTTTATGCAAACGAATCTCCAGACAAATTTCTTTACTTTTAAACAACTTTATTTTTTCTACGAATCCCATGTTCCATTTAAAATAGATATTTTTTTTTTTTGCCCATTTAGAAAACGTGATTATTCGTATAGTTTTTTTTTTTTTTTTTTTTGAGTCGCCTAATGCTTTTGAATTATAACTCAATGCCCTAAAATATATATATATATATTTGTTTTGTGTATAAAATAAGCACCCTTTAGATAGCCTCCCCTTCCCCGTAAATTAGCACCCCCGTCTTAGCAAGGTTCAAAAGAGGCTCCCAGGCAAAGTTTAGCCTCCTAGGCAGAACTGTGTGAGCACCCACAAAAGACACACACAAACTATATTATATACATGCAGATTACGATAATTAACTTTGATCATTAGGTAAGTAACATTATTTAAATGCGGAGAGCTCTCAATGTGGAAAACGTAATGTCATTAGTTTCTTGCATGATAAGACTATTAAGAGACCAAGGGAGAGACGGACGACATTTTCTAGTCGTTTTTTTATAATGGTAATTTAATTATTTTTTTATTTATTAACTTCTTTCGGTCACTCCAAAATCTGTGTTTACGTATATCAATTTCTTCCAAAGTTATGATCGATTATACATTTTTTTACGTTTATTGCTACCTTGACCACTTGAAATTCAATGAATTCTTACTTTGGCCTCATATAATTATTGTACCAAGTTTTGATCAAAATCAATCCGTAACTTTGCAGTAATCCTGGTGACTAACTAACAAACAAACAAACGACGGTAAAAATATAACCTACATTCAACTTCATTATAGTTATAGTAATAATTCATTATTGTCCTTAGTATGAATGAGAATTGGGTTTTTATTCATAAAAAAGTTGGTTGCTCAGTCCCCAAAATATCAAATATCAACAATACTGATGTAACATAAAAACGCGTTATACTAATCCATATGCTCCCTATACTTCTTTGAATGTAAGTACACCTACTCACTTAGAAACAGAGTTGCCATTTACACGGATAACCTAGAAAATATTTAAATTTATTCTTGTTGTTTTTACGTACTTTCTACGTTTTTATGAACAAATATATTTTTGTATTAAATATGTTAATTTAAATAAATATTTGTTTAAAGTTTAATTTGCAAAGTTATTTAAAAAAGAAAGCATATAAGTCACATATTAACCTTGCTTTAGTTTATTGGAGTTTCTCAGACAACGAGGGCATTTTATAGAGTTCCTAAATTTATATAAATTTGAGTATATATGATATTTTGTAAAAACTAGGGTTTCTCACTTGGGATACTATTTCCAGGGATTTTGTCAGGGTTTCACAAACACGGGAAAATACCGGTAAATAGATTTTTTTTTAGTATTTCAGTAGTTGAGTAGTTTGTAATGAAAAAAAAAAAAAGAGTGCGAGGAAAAGACGAGAGAAAAAAATTTGTTAAGCATGAATTAAGATCCTTGTTAATACCAAGCGGCCTGTTTTATGACTTTGGGCTAGAAAATGTATTACTGAGAGAAGAACCTTCAACATTAGCACAAATAAAGTTTACTAATCATATTTAGACTCCTCTACATTTATTTTATTATGTATTTTTAAACAATTTAAACCAAAGATAGGTAATAATGACTACCTCAGAGGGAAAAGTTAACACCACGACGACGAATCAATTAATGAATAAGCACACGCAACAGCCATTTTTCTTTTTCAAATTTTTATAGGTAGTTTTTTCATTACAAATGCGTCAACTATAGTTTCATTCTAGAGGCAATATTTTAAAGTTTATATATATATACAGACAGTTGCTGTCATGCGATAAAGTAGTGATGAACGTACAGTTGCCGTCGAAAATAAATTATGTCAAAAAATGGTTTGAGAGAATGTTTTATAAAATTAAACTAATTTCAATTTAGCTCATGAGTTTTATTTGTGCAATTTATGAAAATTGATAAATTGCTTCTTCATTTTCTAAATTACAAAAAAATGAGTTTTTCAATTCTTTATTTGAACAAAATTTTTTAACAAAAATAACTAGACGAATAATAATTCTAGAGAGCCGAAATTTCTTATGTTAGATCCAATGTTATGTAAAAAAAATAAAAAATAGATTGATGAAAATTGTTCAAATAGAGTCAATAGAATCTGATTTATTCTGGAAAAATAACATTTTGTGAAATAAGCAATTACTAATTACCTAATCCACTAAACATATACAAAGAAAAATATTTTCCTAATAAAATAAATCATCTTTTTGCAAAGTAACTATACCTACAAAATTTCTGAATGAAAATATATTCATAGAGAAACAAAAAAAAACAGTGGTTATTAGAATACAGAAGTTTGTTGTATTCAACAACAGGGGACGTCATCTATGTGATATGATTTTTAAAACTATGTACAACAAAACTATAAATGTGTTTTATCAATATGAAACAAAGATTGTTTTATAGGCAATTAGAAAAAGGAAGTTATGTTGCCACACCCTGTATAATCCAGCAAAAAAGAACTTGAGCATCACTTACTACTTATTATTATTATTATTTTTAGAGTCAGATTAGGTTACATCCTTTAAATTAGAGGAACTTCCTACCTTTAAAAAAAATCTTACATTGGTGATAATGATAAAAATCAATAGAATGATAAATGAGATTTTATGGGTAGGACTACCTTAAAACATATCATTTCTTCTTAAAATATAAAATACAACTTTAATTTCATTGTATTTACTGACTGGATCCCAATATTTTCTGGTATCTTGCACATATAAATACCGAGAAATGAGAAATATCCTTACAAAAATACTCATATACCATTAAGCCCTTGTCTAATCTTTGCATATCATTATTTTTCACAAGTTTTGTTTCTATTAAGTTTTTTATAAATAATAATATTCACCTCGAAAATCAGTTTAGAATAAATGTCTTAAAATATTATTATTTACTCTTTGCAGATTATCCATATCGTCCGCTCATGCCTTCCTCCTTGTATATTCTGTCACGGATACAAATTCCTTTACGACGGTCAAACAGAGGTTTGAAGAAATCCGTGAGGAAAGATCGGATTACCAAGTGAGTTATTTGTACAATTAGCAAAGATTACCCGAGGTACCTCGAGCGAGGAGGGTGGAGATATAATCATATTGACAATGGTCAATATGATTATTTCTTAATGTGTATACCCCTTCGACGCGGCCATGCATTATAATTTATGAATTAAAAAAAAGTATAAGTTGTGTTATAAACTACAAACCACATACCAAAATATATGCATAATAAATTGTCTAGATGAGAAATTCCTTTTTTATTTTTGTTAAAAATTGCCATATGGAAATTTGGCAAAAATAATGCAAAAAAAAAAGTTGAAAATTTAGGAATTGTAAAGGGGAACACAAATCTACCCATATTTCTTTCTTTCTACATTTCTTCTTAAAATTTGAACATTGATGTTTGATGAAAAAATGAGTAAAAAAATTGAAAAATTATTCAGAAAAGGACAGATATTTCAGTTAAACAGAATTTTTACGTGTCATATTTATATGTAAAAGAATTTTCAGTCAAATTTGTATAATTTTTTTTTATCTACGAATCCAATATACCATTAAAAATCCATTTTTTGCGCCTAAAAAAAGCAATTTTCATATATTTCTTTTTTTACAAATATTTTTTTTTTTTTTTGATTTTGAATAAATTTAGAAAACGTCTTCATTGGTATAGTTTAAAAAAAAAATTTCAGAGGGTAGTCACTTTTTGATTTATATCTCAACCCTTAGTCTAGTCTCGTTTACCCTTAAGTCAAACTCCGCAAAAAAGGAACGAGACAAGACAAAGTTACCCATGATCTAGGGATGGCGTAATCAATTCAGAGTTATAATATTTTGGATAACAATTGTTTTGAAAAGCAAATGTAATGATCATATTGGAGTAACTCCTTCCTATATCATTGTTGGATAAGGAGTGGAATTTGTGTTTATTTCCTTCATAGCTGCTCCCACTTAATTTAATGAAACGTCATACTAGCTATGCCGCTCTTCTCCCAAACATTATTCAAATTCCAGAATTACCTCAGTAATTTTAGCGGTTTTTTTTAACATAACGGCAGTTCATATTATTTTCAACTGCATTAAAAAATGATTTATTTTCAACAACGTAATTAAGTTAGCATCTCGCAGCTAATTTAATGAAACTTGATGACAGCTGTACTCAGAGGTTGAAGAAAATATGAAATTTGAAGATTGTACTCTTTAAGTTATTGCTACACAAAAATATTTTTTTGTATACCAAAGCCGTCATCATTATTCCTTGAATCTTGACGAGAGAACAATAATTATACAGTAGTCACTAGTATGTGAAAGACAACGAGTAATTCTAATGATTTGTTGTGGAGTTATAAGAGTAAGTCCTTGTTGGACTCGGAGTAGAATTGAGGATCGCCATTCGAGTAATTCCTACCTATATTATTGCAGATTAAGGTTTGTTTTTTATATCCTTTATCTCACAGCTGCTTGCAGCTAATTTAATCAAACGTCATGACAGCTTTGTTGCTCTTCCCCAAAAATTATTCAAATTGTCTTGTTAATTTTCAGGGACTTTATTAACAAACTAGCGGATAATATTATTTCCTATAGGGTAATGACTCACACGATAAAAGTGGAATTTGAATACTGTTTACTTTGCCAATGAGTGAGAGAAGTGAAATACACTTTTTAAAACAAGTCTTTAAATCCTTTTTAGTGGTTTATAAATATTATATGCATCTTATCTATTGATAAGGAAATAATATTAAGAACTACTGTCTAACTAATATGGACATGTTCTATCATGGTATGTACAGCCAATATATATTATATTTACAACTGTATCTTACGTGAATACATTTGATGCTTTTTTTTTTAAATATGTAATTACAATATATGTATATGCATTTACAAGCAAACATATGTATTTAACTATGTTTGTCTTTATCGATAAGCAAAACCAATATCCAATAGAATACAATCCATCAAAATGAAACTGTTTCTTGGAAATGAGAATCACAAGAACAATTATAGAGGATTTTTGAAGAAAAAGGAAAAGTAGATTGGGAAAAGTTGCACAAGTCCTGCAATTTTCCTCTCTTTGTTTATTCTTCTATTTCTATATAAAGCGTTAAAAGAAAGCAGCGCATCCAAGCAGCGAGCCTGTAAAAATTCAGTGTACCCGGGTTACAATTTTTCCTTGCAAGATGTCGCTTTTGAATCGACATTCTTACGTCACAATTCCATACGTCATGTATAGAATTGTGACGTAAGACTAACATGATGTATGATGCATGTTATTAATCTCATTCAAATATAATTTAAATTATCATCCACTCAATTCTACTTATTTTATTCTTGAATAATTACGTGCATTTAATTTTATAATAGTTTCATTACTTATAAAGAGATACTACATATAAGAGGGAACAAATTGACTTAGTACAATTTTACGAAATTCTGTCAATTAATTTTAAAAACTAAATATGAGTTCTATAGAGCTATTATTAGAGGCATATTTACTTTAATTATTTTAAACTAATTTTTGAGAGATATTTTAAAAATTCATATAGTTTGTCCTCCTTTTCTCTTGATAGATTTTTTAGTTGTTGTTCAACTTGCATTCATTTTTTCATCATGGGTGGATACTCCGTGCTCGAATGTATGAGCCGGACTGTATCCAAATACAAAAAAAAATCATGGAACCATACAGTTCTTTAGATTTCCTTTTCCAAAAAATGCAAGAGAACTAACTAGAAGAAGACAAAGGTTATCCAACCTTAATATTCCTCTAATTGGAAACCAGGTCCAACCTCACAGATTTGTGAAAATATTTTGAATGTAAAATGTTTTTCTCAAATACATTGCTGAGTGGCAAAAAAACAAACTAAAGATATGATGCAATTCCAACGATAAACGTTCTCTTACCACCGGATAGTAAGAATCGTCAATCCAGCGAAGTAGAATTACGCTTGTCAGCCTCTAATTCTGAAGACCATGTGACATGTATTCCAATGGAAATATTTAGCCTTCTAACAATATCATCAACTTTACATTCAATTCTATTGAATTTTAATATGCTAAAGTTGAAGTTAAAAGCATATGCTATGATTAATGTCATTTATGCTTAAAAGAGATAAAACATTTAAATTATGTTATATCTTCAATGAAAAAAAAAATGAAATTATGAGTAAAAAAATTAATTATCTTGAAGACTATTTCAAAACTTAATTTTTCTAATTCGATTTGCTAAATAATTTGAAATTTAAAAATTCAATAAACACAATGGCATGTTCTTTAATGGTGGGATTGACGTAGTAACACTATCTTTTCATAGATTCAATTCGCCCAGGAGTGACAGTCAATACAAACTACTAATAACAATACATATGGATTGAATTATATAATTGATGATGACGAGGCTAAAGAGTTAACATAGAAAAATCCTTCAATTTCATTTACCAAATGGGTTTGAGTAAAATCAGACAGTCTTCTTCGTAGATTGTATTGACAGACTTTGAGGAGGGGGACTCAGGACTCCAATTCTTGGAAATAAAAGAGATTTTTTTCTTTGTGAAAGCCTTTCATTTTTTAATAATTATTTAGGATGATATCATACAAAATACAATTTCTATTTATATGTAATAGCATAATATAATATGCTTTAAAGTCCAAACTATAGAGAATAAAGAGGGTCATAATCTTTTAGATTCTTGAATCACCTTCAACTTGTTTTGAGTGAGAAAAGAGTCCAGCTTCTATAATTGACCACATAGACCGTACATCACGAACTCCACCTAATAAATGGAATTAATGTAAATGTGATAAGTTATTTCTGCAATGCGCTTGACAGACCCTAACCCATTGGACGAATGTGGATACCTAATCATATATGTGAATGCTTGTTAGGAAGATCCATTGTGTGAAATCTCTCTGTACACACTTTCTTTGGGATCCAGGGAGTTCTCCAGTTCTTTTATCTCGTATCCCTCCTTTCCTGTGTAATGAATAGCTAATAGACGCTATAATTTCAAGTTGTAGCTACTAGTATCTATAAGTTGTGCGAGTGAAAAAGAAGTCGTAATCCCTCCATTATGTAATCCCAGTCTTAGAAATTACTTATTAGTATTACTATTAATTAATTAGCCTATTACTTTTAAATTTGAAAAATTAAGATTTAATATTTATTAATTATTTATCTACTCAGCTGTTGCTTCATGAACACACACACTAGTGGGGAAAAAAATGATGACGAAATAGTCTTTGATGCGCCACTTTCTTTTAATACTTTATATCTATAGTACCCGGCATTGCTCTTAGTTATTAGGCGTCGACGAACAGAAACAATTTCCCTTCTTGTGATATTGAAGATAACTCCTGAACAAAGTCCGCTTTTCATGAGTACTCTCATCTGTAGTGACTCAAAAATGAGTTAGCAACTCATATACTATATAGAACTGTATAGAGTATTAAGTTGTACAAGATAAGAATTGATTTAAACTCCTGAGAGATCTCATTCATTTGTACATTCCAGCACTTCATATTTTATACCATTCTTAATATATGTAATAGGAGTGTCGTTTGAAAAGTCCGTGAAAAAACCGACAGATGTCGCTACGCCCGTATGGAGGTTATGTTTAGTTAGTATCATCTATTGAAAGAACACACACCAACTTTCTGCCAGATCAGTCAATTTCCTTCTGTTTGTCATTCGTTTGAATCGAGGAGTTGGATAGATAAATTATGGTGACTGTCTTTTGGATTCGCAAGGAATAATCCTCATCTACTATCTGGAAAAAGGTGAAACTATTACAGGTGCATATTATTTATCGTTATTGGATCGTTTGAAAATCGAGCAGCAAAAAAACGCCCAAGATTGGCCCACAAAAAAGTCCTTTCCCATGAGGACAATGCACCAGCTCACATCTCAGCAGTTGTGGTCAGCTAAATTAATTGAGATAAGGTTCCAACTTGAGATGCCCACAGCCTTAGCAATCTCACACATTTTCTCTTCTTCTTTCATCCATTAGCATGTTATGGATTTGATCAATGATTTCTGGAGTAGTCCAGAACGTTCAGTGTCACTTATGCCAATATGGCAACTCCAAAAATTTTGAAACCACTTATAAGCTATTCTAATCAAAGATGCAGATTCCCCATAATGTTTATCAAGCTTCTGTTTAGTCTCCTGAGGCGTAATATTTAATATTTAGTCATAAAGTAATGTTTAATCAACACACAAAATTCTTTTTCCTCCATTTTTTGGAAATCACTCCACTTCCTCGATTCAAACGAATACCAAACAAAAAAAAATTACTGATCTGGCTGAGAGTTGGTGTGTGTTCTTCCAAGAGATGCTACGAACTAAATATAACCTGATACCCCCAATAGTGCCATCTCTTGGAATTTGCAAAGACTTTTCAAATGACCCTCATATATGATATTCATCAGGGTGTAAGATATACAGTGTATACATATTTCCCTTTCATTTTCTTTATACTGTATATTAGGATGTTTCTTATTTCTTATTTTGTTGAAATTTCCGGGTCCCCAGTTCAAAATCATTTCCTTTTTATAAGAAAATACAGTTGTCAAACTTTGAGTAAAATTGGGCAATGTGTAGAGGTCGCTCTCCTCCAGCAAAAGAAGAGACTTTGTATGTGAATATGATAAGCAAAGATATTCAAAATGCTATTACATGTATGTTTAAAAAAAGAAACCAAAAATTAACATGGTAACCCTGCCAATTTGAAGACTGTCTTGGAGAAGAGCAGCTCAACTGTCATAGCTTTTTATTAGATTAGCTGGGAGTAGCCCTGAGAGGGTAGAAAAGGAAGTACACACAAATCCTACTCCGTGTATAGTGAAAATATTGCATCTTCAAAGTCGATTCTAAACTCTAGTCTAAGACTCTCCCTACCCCGAAAATTACTTTTTCATCCATGAATGCGTATTTTTTTAATCTATTTTCAAAGTAATATGAAGAAATTTACAAATGTCGTGATCATAAAAGCCTTTTTATGCTTAAATCAATAGTTAAAGAAGATTTTTTTTTCTTTTTTTTTTACATGAAGACTTAATTCATTTGGAAAAGTTACATATATAAATATATATATTTAATCGATTTCGTCTCTATTGGAGACCTCTCCAGAAAAAATTAATTCTAATTATATCATTATGTCAAGCTCCATAATAAGTTTGGTCAATATTTGAAGATTGGGGTAACAAAAATTTGATTTATATATATCAACATCCCCAATTAACAAGAGAGGATAAAAATCATTTTTGCAAACGTTAATGATTGCCTGAAAGAAGGCAAAGCTTTTAATATTGTGTTCATATGCGTTGACTAAATAGAAACCACCAATTACTGTTGAAAAATAAATATGTTATGCCAGTCTTAAACATAATTCATTTATGCACATGAGATTATAGATAGTCTTTGAGACTAAAGAATGTATTCCCCGTAATTTCTTAAAGTAAAGTTTAAATGTCAAATACATTCTCTATTTATTTAGGGATTCAGAAGTTTGAGTTTTAAAGTTATGTTGTTGAATTTCAAAAGTTTCATTAAAGTTTCTATTCTCAAGTGATGCATATAATCCTTATTTTTCCTTTTGAAGAAAAAAAAATTGTAGAACAACGAATTACTTCTGTATATTTGGGCAGAATTTTTTTTTTTCAGAGTGCTAAAATGATCCTTTAGCATCCAAAAATTTGGCCTAAAATTTAATTTGCTCATTTTCATGAATTGACAACCCCCCCCCCCCTATTTTAAAAGCTCGTCTCAGTGGAAGCAACTATCACCTGCAGATGCAAGATATCCTAAGAGCTACTTAAAGATGTAGGTAAAGCTCACATATTATCTCAATTTTTAAAAACCAGTAAAGAGGAAGTAAAGATTTGATTGATCCCCTAAACCTCAGCCGTTGATTGTTTAATTAAGTTAAAATGCACACTACTTATTTATAGATAGTCCTTAATAGGAAAGTGATCTTCCAAGGCTCAAAGATTCAAGTCATTGTATATATTTGCCGGAGGGTCTTCTCTTGCAAAAAGGATGCATAAGAATCCGTGGTCGAATAATTTGTTATTTGAATAAAAATATTGATTGATCATTTTGATGTCTCCTATTTAGTAATTCCTTTCGTATTCGAACTCAAAAGTAGCATTGCCTAACAACCATAACACTTATTCGTATATAGTTTGTTAGCTGTATTTCCCAATAATAATGATGAAAAGGATAGAAGGAGAGTAAAGGGTAGGGGAGGGTAGATGTCTCGGGCATTGTAATGCATGGGACTAAGAGGTGAAGGGATTCTCGCTCAGAGGTAAAAGATTAGGGAGTAGTCTTCCAGGGGGTAGGTGTCCTGTTTTCGGCAAACATACAGGATGGGGATTATAAATCCAGAACAAGTTTAGACCTCAATATCTTTGCAAGCCTGATATCTATGCTTAAAAAAAGTGTGCTCATTAGATTTACTTGACAAAAACTGGATAAGAAACAACACAAAATCCTTGAACTATCCTCCGAATACAACCGTGTGCAACCATTGTTGGGTTTCTCGGTGCGGGTGCACACCCTAGGATGCAGATATCTCAAAAGAGCTTAGATGTTAGCAGATCCAGTGTCATGCTACAACTTTAAATTTGTCCAAATCGGGTAATTGGAACCGTATTTATTCCGGAGACTACAACTTTTATAAGACCTTGATATTTTGGATGTACGAAATGTTCCCTCAATGCTACCCGGATCTGAAATCTTTGGACAATTATGTTTTGATCGTCTTGGTGAGAAAATCCAAAAAACGTACACAGAACACTTTTGGTTCCTTGTGGGCTTCAATTCTCGAAACAGTGGCCAAAATGTACAAGGAGTTCCTCATCAAGACCTGACCCAGGTTGGGGGTTATGTTTGAAGGTGGAAATGCTTAGTTTGAGTGATTGATTTCAATAAGGATACATTAATGTAAAAAGATAAACTTTGCGAAATTAATAAACTTAGTAAAGATTAACTATTATTTTGATGGAGCCAAGAATAGGATCACAGAAGAACCACAGACTTAATGTCATATCTTTAATTCCTGTGGGTCACACTCCAATTGAGATTTCATTGCCTGTTTGCTCTTGTAATGTTATTTATAATTCCCTTATGACAATGTAAACTTCCAACAAAATAAATGTCATACACACACAGCCAAATTCCCAATTTTTGCCTAAAAATATAAATTAGTAGGATAAATTACTGTGACCATCCTATTCGTTTATAAAAAAAATAAGCGACCAGTTGGAGAAAAGAGCATAATAGACTATCTGTCCACTAAATTAAGATATATTTTCTTTCTTTTTATGTCAAATAGATGGAAATATGCAATGAGGATAGCAATCATAAATAAATATGGATTGTTTGAGAGCTTTAGTCTCGTGTTACATCACGAAAAATCTTATGTACCCCGCTGTATGATCAAATTGTACTTATATATACTTTGAAAATCAAGAATTTAAAAAGGAAAGAGAAAAACAGATTTATAGAATATTATGGCATAAATACCTTGACAACAGCAGACTTAATCTCTAGTGCATAACAATCCTTTCAATAAAAAATCATTTTTTTGTTCTAAATGCTCTCTATAATTGCAAATATACAAGAAAGTTAGATCTTCAGCTTATGCACTAGTGCACCATAGCAAGAAGGTGCTTAATGTGTCGACAGCGAATCGTCAATTACACTTTGGGAAGGTTTCAATTACTTACTAAATAATTTACCGGTTTTTTTTTCCAAATATTAAATAGTAAAGCAATAAAAACCAGCAATTCTTGATCAATGTGGCCTATGTCCTCATCATCCTCATCATTGCAACCCTCTTAACTATAAGATCGGGGTTCCATCGAGAGAAAGGTATGTGCTACGTTCCATGTACATGCCCTAAAGCTGCCCTCATGATGGAGTGGGCTGACATGTCGGATAAATACCAAGAATACCTACAAGACATTTAGGCCTAACATCTTGACCATGGTAGGGGCCTATAGTGGTCATTTTAAGATATAATTGTTTTTATAAAGTCTTATTATCTTAATACATATTTTGTTTTTTGATAATCTTGATAAAACAGAGCTTGGAAAAATTCGTTCACTATTTAAAGGCGCACAATGTATAAATGATTAATGTTATATTTATAAATTAATTGACATAGTATCAATTCAAATACACTTGATTGTCCATTCTTAGTTAATATTGACATTATCTAATTGGGTTATTACCAAAAAAAATATCAAGTAGTAAATTTTTGGGGAAAAAATTTCAAAAATCCATTGCTATTCACAGAAAGATTTTTTTTTTAAAGTTAATGCAATGTTACTTTGCATTAATATACCTTTTACTTATAATTCTTACTTGTATTGATATTTTATTATTTTATGAGTACGTACCTATTTTACGTTTTAGTCCCTTAGAAATATATTTAGATAGTGCATGCTTGCACCCCCAATGAAACAGTCATTATTGAAAACTCTTTCTTTGATTTCTCGCTCTCCGGCCGTATTTGTAGTATTTTAGGAGCACTACATCAAGTTTACTTATCTTACAAATACATATTCATTTTCAACTGTTTTGAAAAATGCCGCGATAAATGAGGAACTCTACTATTTAACCTAGAGGAAAAATAAATAGTAATCACTTAAATAAGTATTACTATTTGAAATAAAACAGAATTTATTCATAATTTCATATATTACAACACGATGACATTTTGTGATCTATTATTATTAATTAATTATTTCAACTTATGCGACAAAATGTTTGAGTTTCCCTCTCTTTTTCCTAGCCTTTTCTTCTATTCCTATATGGCCCTTTAATAATTAAATAAATTAATCTTATAAAATAAATTAAAAAATTAGTTGTTTCCTTGAAATATTACAAGAATATAGAGGGTTTTCTGAATTTTTAGGCTTTGTTAAATTATAGTATATACTTTCAACTATCAAATGAGATATTTTTATACCTTCTGGATTTATTCTTTTTGGAGCTATGGGATTCTAAAAAAACAAACCTGTTTTCAACTTTAACCAAAGATAACTCAAGTTCTAATAGGTAGTAAATACATTTTAAAAATTGTTTTAGAATCGTTTAGCATAATCCCTTTCAAATTTAATTTATCCATATCTTCAACAAAAAGGCAGTAATAAAGCTTTGAATCTTAAAAATAGCCAAAAAAAATAAAAAATTATGGACTTTTTTTTTTAAGACCCTGAGGATGATTGAGAAAAACTAAGACCATATTTGGGATCAGGGGATTAAATTCTACTATTTCCATTTTTGTGGTATTTTTGCTGTTGAGCATCGTTAGTAGTTTCTACCTATGTAAATGCTATTCACCGTAGTTTTTCTTTCTTCAATGATATGGACAAGGCCCAAGTATGACATGTTATCTAGCAGTATATATTTTTTTTATTAGTCTGCTCGCACCCCATTCTTTTAAAAAGTGAGGAATCATGAACGCAGCTTAAGGGACTTATCCAATCTTCCATCGAAAATTCTCATTTTTTTATCTAAGTAATCAATCATGGAATTGTGGATCGTCTGGTAAAAGATTAAATTCGAAAATTTCATTTTTTGGAGGGTAAACTTGAAGAGTCTAACAAAAGCAGTTAATTATCAAGTACGATTCAACTTTGTCGAAGGAAAAGCTATTTTTGTGTAAGAGATTTATTAAAACACATCGAAGGAATACAATTTTGAGGGAATATCCTTAACATAGTTATGAGATGGTTTAATTGACAATAAAAAGATACATTTATCTGATTTATTGAATCAAAACAGTAATGAGGAAAATGTAGAAACTTTAATAATAGTTGATGAAAGAAAAGAAAATACCTAAACCTACATACGTATTACTTTTGCAATTGTAGAGCAATGAAAATGAAAACGGATTAGTTCTGATTTTAGCAGAAGTATACATCTTATTCATTAAGGCTCTCACAGGAGCAATTTTAAGTTCCCTATCTCCGGCTATTGATAATTTAGTGACTCCGACTAGGTGGAGTTAAACATCTTCTTGTAGGGTCCTTTTATTCAAGCCACAGATGTAGGAGCTGAGAGGCTCTACAATCCGAGCTTTATATGAGCATTGACACGCCCTTCGCCCCCTCCTGGTTGAAGACGAACAGGGCTTGCACAGATGCTAGTTACATAGTTTTGTCTAAGAGAAGCATGTCCTCGGGATCCTCTGTAAGCCACCTGTTGTTCATGCGATACCATAGCTATCCGCGGAGATCTTCTCCCCCTAAACAGCCATAGCCTGCTTGAGAGACTAAAGAAGGTCCAAGGACTTACTTGACTAGTGTTTCTTAAAAACCTCAAGAAGCCCTTTTTCAGCTTTAACACGTAGAAATTGTACAATCGGATCTGTTGTAGAAGCCCTGTAGACTAGTCCTCGGAGTTATTGAGCTATTCACTGAGGGCGATCTGTTGGTTCACTATGAAGTTCATGATGCGATTCCTGGTGCTAGGTATGTTGTGCTCTTTATTGGTAGGGGGTCCTTCCCGAAAGGCCTCCCATCATTGAGCTATCTATAAACAAAAATAATAATGAATGAATAATAAACTTCTATAAAACGACCTGTAAACTCTTTTTCTTTTTTTTTGTACCTCGGTACAACTATATTTCCACTTATTCTTTTATGAAAACATTAATTTTAATTTTTGAACATATTAGATACAATATTCTGCAATATTAGATTAAAATCCTGAGGCAATAGTGTTCTTGTTCATATAAATTTATATATTATAAATTGTAGTTTTGCAGTTATGTAATTTATCTCCTCTTGATATGAACCGTTATAAAAATAGCAAAAATCATTATACTTCAGATTCAATTTAAGGTTGAAAAAAAAAATATCAATCCCATTGTCCATTATACTAATTATGTGAGTACACTTGAACAAAAAATGTTGGGATGTCTCCACTGATTGTTTAAAAAAGAAATATTTTCACTCATTCGATCTTCTACCAAATAACTACCGAAGGCTAGTATGTTGGTAACCACACTGTTCTTCATTCGAAATGAGGAATAGTCTATCATCCTATCAAGCCCTAAAATCCAACCCAATATTTCTTCTTCTTTATTTGATCTAAAAATTGATTTCGTTTTGATTTCCTACTAAAATCATTCTCACTCCATTGTTTCCTACCATTTTCAAACAATTAAAAAAACTATCCCTAGGCCAATTTATCTTCTCTTAAAAACAACTGTCTTTAGAATTCTTCCTCCTTCCAAATTTGCCATAAACTCATTATTTTTATTCAACCTTTCCCAATAACGATATATCTATATTTTGATTGACGTATCCAATACACCATATGCCCATCTGCTATTCTCTAAAACTGGTGCATGCTATTCCATTCTTTCTACAACTATTTCAGCTAATTCCCAATTAATTGATTCATTTTTGTTTCAGAATGGGCTTATATCCTTAGTTATCTGTATAGGTCTACATGAACCGTTGCCTCTCTTTCCCTCCAGAGCAGTGTCCATTATTTCACAGAACGTTTGTTCCAGGATTTTATTCCGTACCGAACCCTATACAAAAATTTGCTTAAACCATGTTAAAAGCTTCGTATTCCAAAAATCTTTTAAGTTTAATATACCAATCCCATCTAACTTCTTGGGGAAATTAATAAAAGTCCAAGATAACCTTATTTTTCTTTTTTCCGGTACTAAAAAAAGTATCACATATTTTCTCAATCTTCTTGCAGAATCAGAATATCTGAAAAGTATAAGCTTCATTTATTTATATATTAAAACAAAATAAAGGTTTCCAAAGTAATTGATCAAAAACCATTTCGTGTTTTAATTTTACACTGCTTCTTCATAGGAAAAATACCGCTCATGGTATTCAATGTCTTGAAAAAAACAATTATTTTTATATAATTGCTTCATAAAGCAGAAAAAAAATTATTATTATTTTAAAGAAGTCAATTTTGAACGAAAATAAACGTGTTTTCTTTGGTAAGCCTGGGTCTTTTCAGCCCATGTTTTTGTGCCACTCTGTAGATTTACTTCATTTTAAGTCAAGTCATATTCTAGTAGCTACATAATAATTAATGGGCTAAATTAATAATGAGAATAAATGAGCACATTCTTGATGTTTTTCTCCTTGTCACCGGAGAATTTAATAAAATATGTTTATAAAGTTTGTCTTTGAATCCTTAGCTTCTATTCTAAAGACAGGTTTATATGACATTTATTAAAAACAAAAAAAAATAGTTTTCATCAATGTCAAAGTCACATATACCTGACTTCTTCTTCTTCTCAGAAGGGGCTTATTATAATACAATTTTATTAGCAATATACATGCCTGCATATCTCATCCTCCTTTCAAGTTTTTTTGTTTTTTGCTTGACAAGTTATTTATTCACTTTGGAGCGATTATGTTTGGGTCAAATGATTCACCTTTTTTATATAGCTCAGCATTCAATCAATAATTTGCATTTTTCATTGTTATTTTGAATTATGACTTAATGCATCCATGAGAAGAAGAATAAAAGATAAAGTGTCTATCTAAAAGGCATAGGTTTGAATGCATTTGTCTATTCATCCGTTCTGGAATCTAATAAAATAGTGGATTAATCAATACTTCTGACTCAATTTTATTCGTGCTACTTTCTCACGGGGTTAACTCGCTAACACAAATATACCCTTTGTATTTTCCTTAGTCTCACTTGATACGATATGGCTACTTCATAATTTATTGTTTTTGGTAAAGAAACAAAGTAATAATTTAAATAAGTTCCAAAACTCCAAATTGTTTTGAGAAATAATAAGACACTGATAGTCTGAGATCACTTAAGGGATAAATTGTAGTGGTATGACTGATTTATTTGACTAACTACGAAATGATTTGGGCCTTTTTCTGTATTATTTTTGGAGGAAAGTTTGCGTCATAATAAAGATAAAAGCTCACAGTGTAAAACCATATAAATAAAAATGAACAACGTATTTTGTTGTGAGCTGCTAATTTACAAACGTATTTCCCGCGCATACGTGTTCTCAAAGTTGATTGGATGGTTTCGTATTAACTCGTTTTAAGGTGTGGTGTACAATATAACCTGAGCGAATATTCTGTACTGTGTGGTGTGACAGACTCCAGCTTCGGAACATAAGATATAATTTCACAGCGCCCTTTATGGGAGTAACATGCAATCTTTCATATTGAATAATACTATCATTCAGTAGTGTTGGATCGGTCTAAAAAAAAACAAAAATGACTACATTCCTTCCAGTTTGGTCCTATAAAATTTTGGATCCACTCTTTGATGTTTGGATTATAAATTGATATAAATAAACACGCTCATGATTGATGATGATCCATAGATCATATCTTGGCAGTATGTAAAAATAAAAGAAACCGAAAAAAACGTGATAATCTTTAGAATTTGAAGAATGTTTGGGAGGAAAACAGCTTAGATGCCATGATGTTTAATTAAATCAGCTGCAAACAACCATGAGGGGAAGGAAATAAATACAAATCCCATTCTGTATATAGCAGGGACATTGTTGAGGCTGGAACTACTCCGATGGACTTATCTTTGAAGTCCATATATATCATTCATAATGTATATTTCAGTCTCTATTTTTATTCATATGACATGAGTTATTGTCAGAAGTCTAAGTGAAAAAAATTTCCTAAATCAAATGTGTCAAACAAATGTTCATTAATAAAAAATATGCATATATAATGTTTTCACTCATACACCAAATCGCATCATACGCCTTCTTACTAGCTGAATGATGGTATCGTTAAAGCCATGGGAGCAGTTAAAAATGCAATTCACCTCTTAGACTTCATGGATTAATTTTTTTGTGTCTCACTTTCGGTTTTAACTTTTTTTTTCTTCACATGATGTGAAGATAATGAAGTAAAAAAAAAAAAAAATAGATAAAAGTTACGCGATCGAGCTTAAAAACAAAAATATACAAGTATTCTTTTTAATACCATATGACTTGTTTCTAATTGTAAAAATGTCGGAGAAATAACAAAATGGAGCTGTTGTCATTATTATTTAATTCCTGAGGAGTGAACTTCCTTTTCTACTTCATTCCCTTACATTCAAAACCTGATTAAGCATTTGTGTGTACCTATAAAAGAATCTTGAAGATTTCTTGGAGGGTTATAATTGTAAGTCCTTATTAGACTCAGTGTAAAATTGAGCATATTCATCGGAGTAATTATTCACAATGTTGCTAAGCTGATCTCATCCAAAACATTCATAAAATTGTCAGGGTTACCATGTTGTAACATGCCCAAAATACACACGATTTTCATCCCTACATGGGAGCATGATCGAATCTTCACAGGATGCTCACGTGTTGGAAGTCCAAATAACTTTTTTTTTAAATTACTTCAAACACCTTATAACCAAATTGTTGTATATGAGAAGATTTTAAAAGAAACATGCCTTGTAATACTTTTCTGTATAATATATTCTTTGAATATATATATCTTTTTGAGTTGTGATTTTTTCATTATCATTTTTCATTTTATATTTACTATAATATGATGTTATCTTTTGTATCTATCAGACAACATCCCATACATTATAAACAAAGTTATGTTATTGCTTATTACAACTATATATAGTTTACTAACAGGGACTCGCAACATAACCTCCTGATAATGAAGCTGTAGAAGCTGTAGAGAGAGGGGGGGGGGTATGGTCTCTTCCTAAATCCAAAATTATAAATTTTCTTGAAAATTCAGTGAGTTGCTATGATGCATAGTAGTGAGGAACGTGTGTTTGCCATTGAAATAAATATTAGAAAAATGATTAGATGGGATATTTTATAAAATTAAACTAAATACAAATTAGTACTTGAGTTTTTATTGGTGCAATTAATGAAAATCAGCTGATTGCTTCAATTTTTAAGGATAAGAAACTATTTTTTCTTTTTTTTCAATTATTTACATAATTTAAAATTTGTAAAATTCTTTGAATGGAAATAACTTTACGGGTAAAAATATTAGAGAGCTAAAATTATTGCTATCAGATCCGATGTCATGCAAATTTCTTAAATTTGTACAATTTTTTTCAATTGGGTGACTTCAACTGTATTTATTTTAGAAAGTCCGACATTTTTAAGAACTTTTCATAATCCACAATTACTAATTATTTCATCAACATATGATTCACGTCTATAAAGTAAAATATGTTACCAAATAAAATGTGTGTCTTTTAGCAAATAATTATATATCCCTTTGAATCAAAACTTGTTTTATGCCAATGGGAAAAAATAAATTATGTTGCCACACCCTGTACAATTATCCAATATACAATATTATACCTATAAACATATAATATTTGTATAAAACTTTTATTGCTATATTTGAAACTTTGAATGATTAACTATAGTTAAATATAATTAAATAATATTTGCATTTCGAAAAACTAATTTTCCTTGTTTCTGCTAGAAAATATATTTTTATGTTGTGTATAATTTCGATTTTATATAAGTTGCAAATTGTACAACACCAATGTGCGAGTTGTAACTTGAATAACAGTATTATACAAATTATAACTTGAACAAAACTTATTATACAAGCTTAAACTGGTACGAGAAATGGAAATGTACAAGTCATGACTTGTACAAATGAAATACTCTGACTAGGTGTTGGCAAACTATTCATACCTACGTGTACATATAAAAATAGCAGAGTACAATATAAATCATAAATATTTTATTTAGAGATTTTTTTTTTTTTGATTTTATGAATTTAGGGAGTTTCAAGATATAATAAATTCGCTAACTATACAAACAATCCCTTCCTTATTCTCGGCTATCACCTTGAACTGTGCAGATTCACAATTGATATTGAAAGTACATACTTCAGTTAGCTTTTAAATATTATTCACTTGCGTGGGTCAAACTCAATCAAATAGATAAAGATCGAGAAAGTAAGTTTCTTCAGAAGATATTCGAACTAAAAGAAAATAATAAATCGTTAAAAAATATACACTTTCTTCTTCGAGACGAATTGGAATCTTATATGGAGGAAATTTCAAAGGCCAAACCAAAGTGTCCTCAGGATAGAACTGGCAGGGAAACAAGATAACTGAGAAATTAAGAATTTCTTAGCTCTTCGTTACATTTTACAAGTTGCAATATTTTTCTATTTAATATAACAAATCTTTTTTACATTTGTGGAGATCAGCGACTTTATAAAATATTCTTAATTGCAATTTACATATTATATTTTAAAGACGAGTTTGGACTGCTCTAAATTCTTATAACTCTAAGTATGATGTCATTTTTATCGGAGGAATCAATAAGATGGTTATTGTAAATTCTAAGAAAGAGGGCCAAGACATAAAGTATTTTTATCCTATTAAAAAAACGTTCCATGTTATCAATGCTGCTCAAAAGTTTCTAGGACATTGTGGCATTCACAAATCATTAAAAGAACTAACCAAGAATTTTGTAAATCTAGGAAGAGATACCATTGATATGTTTTAAAAATTATGAGGCATCATTTAAAAAAAGAGGAAAACTGAATCATCAACAGTTGTTGTTAAGCCTATTACATCATCAGATTTTAACTCATCGATATGCAATCTAAACCAAATGGGGATTACAAATGGATCCTCCATTATCAAGATCATCAAACAAAGTTTTCATATCCAAGTCCTTTGAAAAGGAAACGGGCAAATGAAGTAGCTCTTTCCTTTTTTGACATTTTTTGAGTTTTGGTGCTCCAGAAATCTTACAATCAGACAATGGAGGGAATTTACGGATTAAATTATTGTTGAACTCAAATCTCTCTTTTCAGATATGATTTTAGTTCATGGAAGACCACGTACTCCTCAAAGTCAAGGGAGTGTTGAGCATGGAAACACCGATATTAGAAATCTTTTGATGGTATGGCTTCTATATAACAACACAACCATATGGTCTGAAAGACTAAAGTTTGTTTTATTTAGTAAAAACAGATCCAATCATCTTGTCATCAATCAGTCACCGTACTCAGATATGTTCGGTTGCGATCCCAAAGTAGGTTTATCATCATCTAAAATCCCTAGAGAGATAATACAATTTCTTCCGACTGAAGAAAATCTTATTGCTATGAATGAAATAAACTCCAATACTCCTGGATCAGAAGTCCAATCATTTATTGATTGTATACCAATATTAATACCCAGATATATCAATGAAGCTAGAGAAATAGCAACGAGTGACAAAGAAAATCAAGCTGATTTTATGCTTAAGAACACGGGAAAACAACCTGATAGGGTCGACGAGGGTGAAAATATAGTATAATAGTAGTCCTTAGACATGTTATCCCAGTGCTGGTTGACAGTGTCCTTGTAGCTGTTGATATTTCGGTAACGGATGGTGCAGACCTTGGACTCAACATGCACCAAAACAGTGAAGTCCAATGGGTTAGCATTTGGTGAGTAGGGGCCACATTTTCTTTAGCCAGAAAGGCAAGTTGTTCTTTAACCACTTCTAGGTCTTTCTAGACGTGAGTGCAGGCGAACCATCCTGCTGGAACACCACGTTCATGTCCAGGTGGTTGATCTGGACCCATGGTAACAATTTCTCCTCCTTTGGTTTCTTGCCAGCGGCTAAAACTGCACGGAACGATCTTTGGTTACGTTCAAATGACATTTTCTCAGCTTTTAGGACACTTAGGAAGATCTATTTATTTTTTTCATTTTGGTTCTTATTTTAGAATTTGACACGAACTTTTACCGCATTAACAAAAACCTTGATTTATATAGAAAAAAGGAAGTGTAAAAATGTTTTTACCACAAGCTGTATATGGGGTTACCTTATTTGACACTCTTACAGAATTGAATATAGATTTGAATAGTCAAAAATATAATTGTCCCATTGCTTTAACCTATATTAATCAAATATCTTGTTACTTGGGATGTCTGGTTTCGATGTAAAAAGGAATATGCCCGAAGTAATAAAACAAAGTCATACCAGGGTAGTGTTCGTTTGTTCTTTTTAAGTTCTTGTTTATACATCAACATCCTACTTCCAAGATCTATAACCAATTATCAAAAATCTACTTAATGATAAAAGTAATGAGCAAAATATTTCATCACCTCTGTTTTATATCGATGCAACATAAATATCTTAATTTTAGCATTGTTTTTTAGAATAAAAATAATTGGATTCATCGTTTCATTAACTTAGCCACACAATAAAAGCATTAAAAATACAACGGTGGAGCTAGTTATATGGAGGGGCAAAGACTTATAGTGAGCACAATATACCGGTTGTGGAAGAAGTACTGGGACCTAACTCCAAGTAGTCATTAAAATACTTATAATTTATCAAGATGATGTTGTACATAGATAATTTTATTTTATAATAAATTAAATTTAAAAAATTCGTGTAGTGCTTACTTTTTTTAGTGTGTAGGTTTTGTTATTTAATATTTTCATAAACTAAATAAATTATATCTTAAAGAAAAAAATCCAAAATAATATTTTCACAAATTATAATATTTTAAAAATAATAGCGGAAGACCTATATTTGCTAGAAATTCTTGACGCTATTGTGATGAAGAACATCATTTTGATAGATTTATATTTCAGTCAAATTTTTAAGTGTATGACAAAACAACTCGTTTCTGAAGTAAATGATAATATTCAAGAAGATATAGAAACAACTTTTTTTTTAAAGTAAAGAGGGAAAAAGGATTAAAAATTGAATGTTAGGGATAAAAATAAGGATTTATTTCATGAGGAATATTGATAATGTTCTTTAACCTTTTTTTCTTTCTAATTGCATTGTATAATATCATTATCAATATTGAATAAATTACCTACAATCTACTTTTATTTACGATGATATACCTATCAATGAAGTAAAAACATAAGAATCCCCCTATACCATATATCCTCTCGCACGCTTGCTTGATTAATTGATTAACCCAAACATTATTAGGATGTTACTATGTTTTCCTCATAAATTATTCATTTGAGCATTTTTGAGAAGTTTAGCTTCTCATAAAAAAAATGTAATATATAAATGGTTAGCTAATAAAATTGGAATTCGATAGAATTAATATTTTTATGATATTTTTGGCACTGTTTGGAAAAAATAACTAAATAAATTATATAATAACTATTATAAATTAGCAAAGGAAAAAATATGTAGAGGTTTTGTTGGTTCCTATGAATTAAATAGTTCCGTAAATTGGTTCATCTTCATTTTATTAACCCATAAAATACCAAACAATTTACTACACGTACAATAACCATAGGTGTATAAAATATTTCCTAGAAAACAGGAACAGTTTTTTTTACTTTTAATCTGAACAGGTTCCCATTAGGACATCTAAGTAAAAACTAAAAATTATTGCGTATGTTCATGAAAACCAGAGAGTAACAAAGATGGTTTGCTCTGGAGTTATAATTATAAGTCATTTTTGTACTCGGAGTAGAATTAAAGATAGGCATCGAAGTAATTCCATCCTATATATCCTTACTATTTACGGAATTGTATTTGTGTTTATTTACTTCCTCTCACGGGTGTTTGCAACTGATCTAATATAATGTCATGGCAGTTAAACTACTCTCTTCTAAAACATTCTTCAAATTGTCAGGATTACGAAGTTCATGTCCAGTTTCTTTTATTTTTAAGTACAGTTAGCACATATTTTATGTATCACTGATAACATGGTCTGCGTTAATTGCACCTATATTTACTCTTCACATGTTTTATTACTCATATCATAATAAAGTTGATTCATATTCGAATAAACAAATGAAATTGAGTTACAAAATAATGTTCCATTTTTTCTTGTTAGTAGCGAATTTCTTATTAGAGAAACAACATTAAAATTAGCTTTGTAGGTTATTTGAATAAAAGTTAGAATTAGTTAACCTGTATTCTTTGAAAATATAGGAGCTCTTTTTACTGTACTTATTTCATAGTAAGTTTTATGTTCTTTAAATAAGTATTTAAGCTTTTAATTGGCCCTTGGGAATTATATGCTATGTTTTTGAAATTGTATAATGTATATATTCTCTGAAATATAATATTTGACTGGTAAAATAAAAACCTGCTATTAATTATTATTCAGAGATGCAAAAAAAGTCACCAAGTTATGTTTGCTTGGGACCAATAATGGATAGGATATAGGACAAACAATCAAATTTAATAATAGGTCAAATTAACTTATTTTGTATTTTAAGAGTTCAGCTAATTATAATATATTTTTTGTTCCAGGATTTACCCATTGTTGTGCTTGCAAATAAAACAGACATGGTTGAAGAAGTGGATCCAGAGGATGTCAAACATTGGATACATTCGACCATGCCCCAAAATAGGTGAAAAATAAAAATCTATATTATTTTGATCTAAATTTCTGTATTAATATCATTAATATTTTGTTGAGCCAACGTGAAAACATACTAACTAATGTTGAGACTCGGTCAAATACCGATTTTTTTTTTTTTTTCAGTTCTGTAAAATAATTTTTTTTTTTGGATCGATTTAGACCGAATTTTTGTTAGAGACCTTTTAACTTTAAGAACCAGTTTTTTTCTCTCATATATTATTAGTAAAGAATGGATTTGTGTAAAGAAAAAACTAAGATTACCGATTAGAAAAGTAAAAATGGTTAATGCGCGTGTGTTCTTTTTTTTTTTTTTTTGTTCATCTATATTAATAAGGCTAAGTTAGTCTCTTTGTTTGTATCAACATAAGAAAACGAGCAACTGAGTGCAGAGTGTATATTCCTTTATGATGTACCGGGTGTCCCGAAAGTCTTGACAGGTACCTACGATGGCTTTTTTCGAGGTTTCATAGACTTTTTACGTAAATGTTGCGTAAATAAAAGTTAAAGACCGTTTTCAGATTAACAAGTTTTGTTTCAATAACATTTCGAAATTTATAATTGTTTTTGACATGGAGGCTAAAAGACATGAAGTAGCCGCTCTGCTTCGTGCAGGAATCAGCCACAAGGAGATCTCTGAGGCCACCAGCATGTCCGCCAGCACCATTGACAGGATCAAGAGGAGGTTGGACAAGGGGGAAGGCCTTGAAGACAAGCCCCGAAGTAGGAGACCTGTCTTGAAGGCCACCAAGGCCACTAAGAAGAAGATCAGGGCCCAGATCAAGATAAACCCTTTTCTGAGCATCAGAACAATTGCCAAGAAGAACAACATGGGTAAGACTACTGCTGCCAATATTGTCAAGGACATTGGGGGCAAGTGCTTGGTCTGCACCACCCGTCCCATGTCGTCCATGGCCAATATGGAGGCCAGATACATCCAATGCAAGAATATTTTGAACAACATGAAAAGCAAATGGAACAGAATTCTCATTTTTTCCGATGACAAAACTTTTACAGTGGATCCAGTCTTCAACCGTAAAAATGATCGCTACATTAGCCTTAATGGTTATGTGGGATCTGAGAAATATATGTCCATGACTAAGCACCCAGCCAGCATCATGATGCTTGAAGTTGCTGGCTCAGATGGTAAAGCCATGCCTCCAGTCTTCTTCCGAGAGGGCGACAGGCTCACCTCGGAGGACTACATCAAAGTGCTCAAGACCAAGGTGGTCCCATGGATCAGGAAGGAGTATCCTGGCAAGAGGGTGTGTTTCCAGCAGGATGGGGCACCCGCACACACAGCCAAGAACACCCAGAAGTGGTTGAAGGAGAATGTGGAATTCTGGCCTAAGTACTTCTGGCCCCCCCTCCTCCCCCTACCTGAACCCCTTGGATTTCAGCATCTGGGCGCACATTGAGAGGCAGGCTTGCAAAAAAACGCCACAGCAGTACCAAAGCTCTCAAGGCCAGTATCACCAAGGCTTGGGCCAAGATGGACTCCACCTACATCAAGAACACCTGCTCCTCCTTCCGTCCCCGTGTTGTGGCTGTTATGGAAGCTAAATGCCAAATTGTTAAAAACATACTATAGATTATAACCAAGCGAAGTTTTTTTATTAAAAACATTTCTCTGTATCTCTACTTTTAGTCCTTGTAGATCTTAATGAAGTTGGAAGTTAGAAATCATTCAGGACTTTCCGGACACCCGGTATATCATGAACATATTTTAATCAAAGACAATGTAGTCGTATTAGTGAAATATTGCAAGTGTGTGTATGTAGCATTAACGTCTATACAGGTTGTACTAAATATAGTATTCTCTGATGTAAATTATATAAAATGTAATTATGTAGTCGTATTAATAAAATATTGAATTTCATCAAATAAAAATTTGTCTTATAGCACACGCTGAATTACTCCGGGTAATGCCGATTACTACCACTGGTTATTGAAGTTGCAAGTGTGTTAATATCTCTCTGAAAAAACATCATCTATCTCTTGTATAAATGGATTTAAAGTGCATTCTTAAAATATGTATATATGAATTTAAATACAATTATAATATTTTCCCTGCAATAATGTTATTTTCAATCTAGAAGATTATCTTCTTTATAACAGTAATTCATTTCCCCCCCCCAAAAAAAAAAAATTATATTAGCTGATATCAACAATGGTCTTAATTCAGTAATATCTATAGTTGATAATATTGTAGAGAAAAACGCGTGCAAGGAGAAGGGGGAAAAAAGACATATGGTATCATTGTTTAAAATACTGATGTGATTATCATCTGCCTGCTTTATTATGATTTTTGAGGGTATAACGAATGTATTTATTAGCAAAATGTTTAATATACTACGTATAATTGACTTCGACGTTTTTTATCCGTTACAGTAGATTTGAAAACGTCACACTCCATGAAATTTTAATTCATTATGAGCCTTATTCTCAGAATAATAGCTAATGAAACGACAAAGTAGAGTATTTGAAATATATTTTGAAGCTCAAAGTTTAAAAAAGAAGGATTTAATTAAATATATCTACATATTAAAAAATAAACCATTAAACATTTAAGTTAAATATACAAAATTAAACAATTAAAATCATATAACTATTAATAATAATAAATTATAAATATTGAAATAATAGATTGATCCAGATAATTTTTTCTTGTTCTAACATCGGAATTCAGTTAAATATGTCATAACTTTAGGTTGCAATACACAAGCGAGACGTGGAGTTTAATCAAAAAGATAATAACCCCTCTTCTTCATGTGGAAGTTGCTATATACAATTGTGCACAGGATAGATATATCTCTACCGATGAGATCTAACTAATTATTAATAATAAATTAAATGTCAAAATCATCAAATTAGACAATAAATATATTAATAAAAAAATGTTAGAAATAAATTCATTGTAAAGATTTAGAGCAAAAGCTAATTATGTAGTAATGTCCGGCGATATTACTCCCTATTAAGAGCATCAAAAAAGATTTTTCTCCGTTATTTAGGTATGCTTATATAACAACATACTATTATCATGAAGGATATACACAATTGTTAATTATAATGCAACACCCAATGTAACTACCCTCGTTGTTGTGACCATTTAAACAGTTTTTTTTTGCCTTTTATGAGTTTTCTGAACACCATTTCTTGGAGCCCATCAACCATAGCTAAGCCTTAAGTGATAAAAAAGTAATATTTATTGCCTATGTAATATTGGAAAACCTAATTATCATACCCAAGTCTTTAAGTGAAGAAACTAGTTTCAGACAAGCTAGTTACGAACCATCCAAAGCTACTACCCCCGTTGTTGTGACCATTTAAGCAGTTGTTTTTGCTATTTAATGTGTTGTGTATCATAATTCTTCTTATGTTTAGCTAAAATAGAATCATATTTTAAGGTTAGATTTAAAAAAAAATTGAATACTTACTGTTAGATAGTACAAAATTCAGAGTTCCATTTCGATATTCGTAAATACTTTTTACTGATAACTTGATCGTCATTTGGTGTGGATGACTCAAAACATTTTTATATGTATTTCTATAAATGACATCAGTACCAAGATCCTCCATTAATTTAATGATGGTTCCTCGGGAAGGGATAGGTTTACCCGTGTATTTCTCCATAAATTTTTTGAACGTAGATGATTAGCAATGGATAAGGTTATATTACATGCAATAAGCATCGTTGTGATATCAAAGTTAAAGTCTGACTTGATGTATTCATCGTTAAATTGATTTTATAGATGAATATCCATACTCTAGTTATGAGATGAGGATAATGAGTGGCGTGTAATTCTAGACAGGGGACTAAAGGCACATTTGTATCGACAAATCCGACAAACCATCTGTTTCTCATCCGGTAAGTATTTTCCAAATTCCTAGGCCTCCATTTTCAGAAATCCAGACAGAAGGCGACGTTATTTTAGGCATTTTATTCAGTTCTCTATCGACTATCCCCATCTAATATTATTATATTAATATTGAATAATAAAGGCGGGAATGATAACGTTCATGATTGATAGAAGAAGATGAATATTATTTAATCAATGATGCCATAAGTATTTTTTCTCTTCTCCTCGCACGTTTTTCTATTCTTACCAAAATTATCACCCTTAGTAATATCATTTATCTTGCTCCTGCCTTCTCCTCGCATTCTTACAAAACCACATCTTGGGAAATTGTTAAATAACTTTTTGGGGGGCAACTATTGATGAAGATTTTTATTTTCCAAAAGTTCGTTTTTTTCTATATTTCAGAAGCTACAATATGCTAACTGCAATGTGTTATGAATCTATTTAGTACGAAATCCTGCTATGTGAATTTAGCAATCCTATCTACAATGTAGTGTTGCATTCCTTCAGAGAAATTGTGACTGTTTTACAATGGATATTGGCTGTAGTGGTGTGCTAAGCATATGATTAGTTTTTAACCCTCTGTTAGTGAACTGGGATATTATGCACTCCAAGATTTATACAAAAAATTATTTATTCCTTTAAATCTTCATTTCATCGTCAATACTTTCAAGTATGCTCTTGAAACATTCAATCTAATTATATAAAATTCTTTATTTATATTGATGTCTGATATTCATACAAGTATTTTGTACATTTTAATTGATATTTATGAGTTTAAAATGGATGAATTAGTTAAAAGACAATACACATCTAAATAACGTATTTATTATAATTGTAAAACTGTTTATCATGTAATTAAACAGTTTTTATTCTCGGATGTTTTTTTAAAACAAGTTCACTAACCTCCATATCAAAAGGAAATAACAAAACAAAGAGTTAACAAATATTATTATACAATATTTTAATGCAATATCTACATGTTCTAGTACACAACAACATTTTTACGGTAAACGGTATCATCTTTTAGTTTAAAAAATAGTCATATAAATCCATGAAATGTAAACTGAGTTATACAATCGAAAGAATTTAAGATATTTTGTTTGCAAAAATGTACTATCTGATAAATGCATTTTATAAATTAAGATTTATATCAGGCATAAATCATATGAAAAAACTAACCATCTAGTGACTAGATTATATTACTGATGATAAAAAATGTGTATCTCCTAACTTTAATATTGGCGAAGATATATTCACCCAAATATTAAAAGTTTAATATCTCAGTCCAAGCTTTTTTCCAGACAACTTGTTCTCGTACTGTGTCAACGATTAGTGTATGTCATTAGTTAATCAGGCATGAGTGGTTTTTTTAAACCTTAATTTAGACTGTAAATAATTTATAATAATTAGAATTATCTAAAATTTTCAGGTGAAGATAGCCTTTGCCATTCCCATTATGAGCTGACGTTTTTGGAAGACGTAGTAATTGAGGCTACGTCTTTCACGGCATTCCTAATAGTCCCTTCACTGACATCGGTTTTTTTGTTTTTTGTTTTTTTTGCGAGCTTGAGCATTAAGTTTTTGCCTCAATACTGTCTTCCAAGGAACTCATGAACTCATCCAATCGCTTTATGCTGTAGCCCCCACTCTCAAGCTACCGTTCAATTCTGTCATCAGCCTCAAACGTCTTCCTGATCCTCAAAACAGTGGACCTGTTCCCTTCCACAATCTTGACCACCTCACAAACAGGAGCAAATCAAGCACTATACGTTTCACGACATCACGAAACTAACTTTGTTAACAAAAATTGTATGACATAAAAAGGAAGGTCTTACGACTGCACTTTCAAACAGTGTATGTTTCTACGTCTTACGTTAGTTTGTTTGGAATTTATTTAAGTTTCCTGCATGATGGATTTTTGGTTACACACACTGTATAGGATACCTCTTAAAGAATATTGTTTCATCTTTCCAACCATAATGAATGATTAACATTTTTTTAATAAGTCAATGCAACATACATTTGTTGTAAAAGGTTCTTAAATTTCCTACCCATTAGTTTCATTATTGCAAAGTAGAAAAGAGCTGTATGACTTTAAAAAATAAAAGCATTTGCAGTATTTTCGCATCAGTAATTTGTGTTGATTTATTTTTTGTCTGCTTGGATTGTAAGTAGTAAAAAAACTTAATGGTTAATCATTTCAGTTTTGTTAACTATCAAGTCAAAAACAAAGACATCATTAATCATAATTAATATTAAATCAGTAATAATTAAAGACAGTATCACTTCTTTTTGATCATTTGACATTATCTAATAGTATGTTGTTTGTAGTGATGAAAATCCTGTATACGAGGAGCATGTTAAAATAAAAGAAACCAAAAATCAACATGGTAACCTTGACGTTACAATCAGCTGTGACAAGGGAGGAAGGAGAGAAGGAAATAAACAAGGAGATCTGTAAGAAATACTACGATGTTGATCCCCAATACTTATCTCCAACAAGGACTTACAATTTTTAACTCTACAACAAATCCTCAGGTTTACAGGTAGATCTTTTATGAGCACACAAGAATGTTGAGTCTGGGTTGGAATATAATTGAATCTATTTTGAAAGGATGTTCACTACTCAGGAGTTAAATAAAAATGACGGCTGCTAGGGAAAATAATATTTGTTCTTAAAAATTACCAGCTAAAAAATTCACAGGGTATATATCACTGATTAAATGGCTGAATAGAGACGGATAGAAAAAAAGAGACAGAAAGAGAGTTGTAGAAAGAGAGAGGGATATATATATATATATATTAGGGTGTGTGTACTGTAATGACAAAAGTCGGGATTTTGGTATCGCTGGATATTTTTTATTTTATTCCCCTAAACAAGAAAATTACCATCAAACTGACAAAAAAATGGTTATAAATTGGTTGTCTTATTTTGTATAAATGAAAAACAAAAGTATATTTAATAATATTATATAAGACACTTTGTATCAAAAAATGAAATCTGAGTAATAAAAATGAAGTGAAACATCAAAATACATGTGCTTAATACTCGGTACCGAAGGATAATAATTTGTATTCATTGGTAGCATGTTTGGAACTAAAAAACTCATACCATTAGGCAAGTTAGAGAAAGATTGTATTGTTGCAAAATATATGTTTCATCTATAATACTTAACAAAATAAAAATCCTGTAACTGGATTCAAATCGAAAACTTTTAAGAAACAATATCAAAATTTCCTCTTCTTCGACATTTTACAGATTTTGGAATCAGATCATGGAAGAGGAAGAGTAGGATGAAGAAGTTACTTTTACTGAAATTTCCATTGTGTTCGTCGTTTATGGCTATGTAGCCAAATCACTGTTCTCGAAACTAAAATGTAAATTCCGATAAATACAGCTCGTGGCTTCCAGAAATTTTCACCTCAACTAGCCAAAAAAAACATTCCAAAACTGAACTACATTACAAATTAATGGTAGCGTTAGTTGGAGTAACTTACTCTACTTTTAATAAAGTTGTGTAAATATACTTTATCTATAACCTCATACAGTAATATTTAAAACACTAAGTTAAATTTAAAAGTAAATTCATTAATATATTGAATTAAAGAATTCAGAGGTATATTTTATTAATTATTTTGCTAATTTGATTTAAACTACATAATATATAAATACATATTAATTAAATGAAAATAAAAATCTGATTTATTTTATAAACAGAAAACTTCATCTTCCCGCCAATCTACTCTTTTTTTTTTTTTTTTTTTTTTTTTTTTGTTCGTAGTTCTTCCGCCTAAGAACACGTAACCAAGCCTTATTTTGGAGTAAATCCTTGCTTATTCCAGTATCCAAAAGCAGTACAATCAGGATTTTCACACAAAAAAAAATAGTCATATTAATAGGCAATGACATCTATTCTTATAAAATAGGGTTTTAGAAATATGTTTACTTGAATTAACTGAGGTTTCAGCTGTCGAATATCCAGACTCTCCCATTCTAAGGCACTGAGTTTAATCAATTATTTGACTAATGTTAAATAAGTAATTATTATTTTAGAAGCAAGAAGATTAATCTCAATTTAAATATGCTTCATATCCATTATAATTGATAAATATTCCTTACTTCTAAAATAATAGACACTGGACCAAATCAAGAAAACTTGTTAGTTATTCAAAACATTTATATTCCTTTCGTAATTTGTTATTAAAAAAAGGTATTACACGTTAAAAGACTTGCAAACCAAATTTCTGGCAATCAAAGTTATTATTATATAATGATGAATTATACATAGGAGAGAACGACGTCAAATATTTCTTAAATCTATTGTTGTCTTAATATACCTAATATTAAATTCTATTAATTAGTATATTCTAAATGACCGGGTATAAAGTTTCCAAAATTTAAAAATTATGTAGGAAAATGTAACGACTGCGTTTAAAATCACATAAACACGAAACGTTTCAATAAAGTGTACTTATTTCATATAAAACTCTTTATGGTGGTGAGTTAAATTTTGCTACACTTTTGTTTATAATAAAAATTAAAAGTTTTTGTTGCAAAACATCATAAAATTCAGTATTGGTCGAGTGTCATGCATTAGTTATGTTGACATGGATTAAGAATTGACAATTCACCTTTTTTTAAATAATGATATGGGAAAGAAACAAATGCTAACAATTTACAATATATGTGTGTTGTTTTGACCTACTTAAAAAACTGTTTATCATTCATTCATTATGGTTGGAAAGATGAAACAATATTCATTAGTGTGTCTAAGCAAAAGTGCATCATGCATTAGTTATAAGAATAATAAATTCCAATCAAATTAACGTAGAGCAATAAAAAAATACATTCTTTAAAAGAACAGTCTTGAGACCTTCCTTTTTATGGCATACAATTTTGTATAAACAAAGTCATTTTCGTGTTGTCGTCGAAGATATGTAGGATCTTTGATTTGCTTTTACGGAGGAGTTCCTGTTTACGAGGTGATCAAGATTATGGTAGTGAACATGTGCACTGTTTTGAGGATCAGGAATCCGTTTGAGGATCTTTGCAGCTATTAACAGAAGCCTGGGAGTATGGGCCACGATATAAAACGAATGGAGGAGTTCATGAGTACCTTAGGTAACAGTATTGAGGCGAATCCTCAAGCTTCGAAGCACAAGCTCACAAAAAAGCACAAACTTATTGAAGGGTCGATCAAGAATGCCGTGAAAGACAAGGTGCTCAAGATCCACGGCCGACGAAAACGCCAACTCATAACAGGATCTGTAAAGGGGGACGGATTGACAAATACAAAAAACTCCTTATTTGGATGAAGGATTATTTTTAGCCGTGCACATTGTGGCCTCCTTCCTTATCAGATCTTGACTCACTTGACTATGGAATTGTAGATGCCATTAAGGCCAAGGCCTGTGGTGTCCACCACAGAAATACTGTTAATCTGCCTCCATTGAGCGGGAGATGAGTATTTATTCAGAGTGTGCAAGGCCTTCCGACCTCGTGTAGAGGATGTAATTCAGGCTGAAATGGACATATTTCAATATAAAGACCGGAAATTTGTTTTTTCGCTAATTAATAAATTTCAAGGTGCTAACCCCAATCACTTTTAAGCTCTTGATGTTTTTATTAATGGTGTACGCTATGATATATTTTTGAGTACGAACACTAAATATATTATACTAAAACTGCAGAACTTTGATTACTGAGGGTTCTAACAATAGCAGAAATATTAATTGAATTATTGTTTCGGAGAAGAAGAAAAAATGTAATAACTTCATATTTGGTACTTACATAAAAAAAGTCATTAAACATTTCTGCAATAAATGAATAAAAATGTCCACTCAAGCTAGTAAATCGGTTTTAAGAAAAATCTAGTCATGTCCTTAGCCCCTCTTACAATTGATTCATTTATTTAATGCTCCTCTTTGACGCGTGGATCTTGTCATGGGACTGACATGCTGGTCAATTTATTTGACAAAAGCAGTTTTTGATTACTGTGACTTATACCATATTACTGGGAACCCCAGGCATTAGTTCATTACTTCTTAAACATGAATTCGCTGTGTTATTTAGTTGATATATATTCAGATTAATGTATAACTAGTGATAGTGCCCCAATTTGTCCGGAGTAATTAGGCTTCCACCAAAATACACCTTTTTCTCTAATAGTATAGAAGATAACTCCCTCAATAAATTATTAGTGGTATTCTCTGTTTTTTATGAGTACAACTACACGTAGGACCTCAATACTTATATCTATTCATATATGTTTTCTCCTCAAGAATGAAAGAATAAAGAAGGGGAACAATTATAATTATTAATTTTTAATATTAGAATAATTAATGAATAATAGTAGTTAATATCCTAATATAATGCCGCACTTCTTACTAATTCAAATAAAGTAATTACTAAATATATGTGAAATATTGAAATTCCTTAGTCATCGTGAATGGAGCTCTTCATTGTTTTGGTCATGGGATTTCCTTCCCTAGATGGAGTCGACTCTGCTTTCTTATGAAGTTGGTAGTTTGCCTCGGATGAATTTGCATCCCGACACTCTAAATGGAATACGGAGTGCCGAATCAGAGCATTTTTTGAGATAGATGATCAAATAAGAAGGATCTTCCTTCGGTGTCCCTCTATCTGCCTTTGTTCCCAACTCGTAGAGAACAAAGTAGTCTACTTCTTCCAGTCTTAATGAATGAAGAATCTTAGACCATAAGAATTGACAAATTAAAATTACATCTATATTTCAAATTGCTATATATTTTAGTTTTATGCTTATAACTTCATATTGTTGTAGTATCAAATAACATACCTTCATTTTATATTTCACATTCAGATTATTTTATCTTAATCTGAAAGTAAATTGGTCCTATCAGAGTTACGACCCTTGATTATATTTATTGATAAATATGGATTGATATATTCACACCTAATGAAGGTGTCGACTCTATTCTCGTATGAGGCTTAGCTTGGTTTGGTTCTCTCCTTTGGATAAATTTTCAACCGGTCATCCACTCCGTAGATATTGGAATCACAGCATCTCTTGCTAAGGATAAAGTACCTCGGATTTGTTCGTTTTTTCTCATTCTTAGAGAACATGGAAGGTTTTCCTTCTTTAATTAATAAAGATAGATCTAAACAAATGAAAAACACTTTAAAATTTGTAGCTCCATTTTTATATAATAAAAGTTTATGATTATAGCTTATGTATGATATTAATGTTCTATTTATACCTAATATTTTACTCAATCATATGAGCATAGGATATATCCAGTTTCTTATTTTATTCAATTAGAATGATAGTTTCTGAAAGAGGACTTAACATTGATTAATACAAAAAATCTATTATATCACTTTTTAATATACGAGTATATAATATTTATCACTTTGTAAATCATCTTTAGAAATTATATTTTGAGTTAATTGGATTAGAAAAGTATATCAATTAAACACAAGAATATCTCAGATACACTAATTGCAATACAAAATATAATTTTGAAAAGAATACAGATATTCTAATTTGCATAGATATTTTTATTTAATAGTTTATGGTAATTTTTTTTCTTTTGTAACATTTTTTAATAGAATAATAAATTTTATTAATAAATAAATATTAAATCAGTCGTTCCCATTTTTTTTTTTTTTAGTTCGACCCTTAAAATATGTTGCTAGACAATGTGCGACCCCTACACCTCCCATTGAGAGATGAATATAAAATTTTATGCAAATAGATTACTTAAAAGCCATTTTAACCCTTTAAAGTTCCGCCCAGAGGCAAATAGTATAATGTAAGTTATTTGACTATATTGATCAAAAATAAAGATTTTAAATCTCCATATATTGAAAAAAAAATACAACAACGAAATAATCGAATATATCATAGAAATAAAATCTGCTTGGAATCATTTCTATACTATTAATTTTCTTTTTTTCTGGTAAATAAGATCCAAATTGAGGGGTAGAAACAAATAAAATCATAGCCTGTAGATGTGCAAATAGGTTTATAAAAGAATCAAGTTCTTAATATGACAGATGTGCACTGTGCAGTGAGTACAGCAGGTATATTCTCAGTTTAACTTTGGACAAATCAACTTGAAGATCCTCCTCCACATTAAACCATGTATTTATTTGTGATATAAGTTAATAAGGAAAAGGTATTCCCAAATAATTAAGTTGAGCAGTTGCTTAAAATATCAATCAGGATACTCATTCATTACTGAAATCCATAATTTGTCATGTGTTTTAGTATCCAAACTGTTTTAATGTTTGGTCATACGAAAGTTATATTAGTGTAACTTCCATATCAGACGACAGTTGAATATCTGTGTTAGCGAAAGGGGTGTATCAAGGTATGTTTTTGTGGAGCACTATCTTCTGGAAATACTTATTAAAAAGATCCAGAAGAGACTTGTAAAAATTATGTACATTCATTATTATTTAAGTTTTGATGCCACTCAATGTAATGTTAATATAAATCTCGCAACCCCCACGGGGGTCTCGACTCCCACTTTGGGAACCACTATTTTAAATGACCGGTTGCATACATATTTTTTAAATATTTAAACCTTTTGAAAATTAAGATCCTCCTCAGGGAGCAGCACTATATTCAGTTCAGTTTGTATTCACAGTACAAACTCAATACTACATTTAAAACGACTGCATTATTTGATTAAAAGTACTAAATTATTATTTCTTCGATCAAAAATGCCATATTTTCATTCCGACATTTATATAGAGAAACTTTACTTTATAAATATAGATTAATGAATTATTGTACATCTACTGATTTAGTAATTTTGTATATGGAACTGAATCCTCAGTTGACCTTTATCCAAGAAATATTGGTGCAGATATTATTAATACAATGTTGTTGTTTTTTGCAACAATCCTATATTTTCCCTTACATTTATGGTAAATATATTTGCAAAACATTTATTCATACTAATAGTATTTATACAGAGATTTATACCACTTGATTCATAATATATTGCATTAAATATCCCCAGGTCAAGATTTATGGAGTGTTCTGCACTGGAAAACATTAATATCAAACAGGTTTTTAAAACCTTTTTGATGCTCTCAAAAATAGAGTTTGCACCCAAATGTGGATTTGGAGGGATTCGAAGGAATTTATCTGTTAAAATAAAAGGCTCTCGATCTAAGTCTCCTTCATACCTTGGATCTGGTGATGATGTTTTCAGTCATAGATCTAAATCCAAGTCACCAACACTTCAGTATCCAATTTCACCCAGATCTCGTCAGGTACTTATACATATAATATTTCTATAGCATTTTCATGTACATGTAGATTGGTGATCTAATGGAGAAATAAATGAAAAGAGACGACAAAGGGAATGCCAATTTTGTATAAGGACTGTTTAACGTCCGGCACAACTTGTTTGCCGATGAATAACACTAGTATGGCTGGTTTAAAATTTAATGTTTTGTCAAGTTTTGCGATTCTCTATACTAGGACGACAAATTGTAAATACTAAGACGAAGTAGGTATTTCTGTAAAAAAGCTCAAATTACTTTGTCACGGTATAATAAATATAGGAAATATTGGTATCACTAAAGTTAGGAGAAAAAGTTACAACAAAAAGGGTTCATAACTCACTTCAAATCATTTTTTTTAATTGTTACAAACTTAGCAATAAACAGTATTAAATATATAATATATAAAATGACGGTGCTTCTCAGTGGATTCTCTGCCATAAATTTAGATCTTTAACAAAAAGGAAAGTTTATTGCTGTTAACCATCTTTTCAATTTTCAAGAGGTTTTCTTTAAAATTTTGTTGCTTTACATAAAAAAGGGTCAGCATAAAAAGAGACATCCTTATTCCCCATAAATCTAATTAAGTATTAACCATGTTAGTTTGTAGTGTAAAAACCTTACATCCTTATATCTAATACCAAATGGTTTCAAAACAATTTATTATTCAATTTGATGAGCAGTATATATTAACTGTATTGAATCAATTTGAAACCATTTACTTCACTCTAATTGTTCCGGTACTTCTGTAGTTACCAATACAATTTCAATACAGACTAAAGAAATTTCAGAAATAAGAAATTAAATTTTATATAAGTACATATTTTATTAATTTGTCAAAGCTGTTTCGTTCATTTCCTAGTCACTTTTATTTTGTCGCAAGCATCCTTTTCTTGTGATATAAACTTTTTCAGTAATTATTATTATTTCAAATTATATAAGGCATTGTCGTGATACTAATGTGTGTATCTGGAGAACAAGTCCTGCCGGATGTTAAATAGTTCCTATAGTAAGAACATTATAGTATCTAATATCTAGAGAAACGGTTGCCAGAAGATATATATTTTTATTAAAATACGAACTGATCCAGAGTAGTCGATAGAGCTTAATTCCTTTTGATTATTAATAATAGCCTGAAAGAAAGAAGAGTATTGTACACTGGTACCATCAGCCATAATTTTTGAAATTTGTTTCCAAAAAAATTAATTTTTTATGTGTCGCTATCGATTTTGAAAAATAATTTCGAAAAAATTTAACATTTGAAAGTTAAGTTTACAAAATTTATTTCTAAAAATGTAATTTTTAACTTTTATGTGGACAGTTGCTTTTTTTTAATTTTATTTGATAAGCTGAAAAAGTTTTTTTCAATTTTTCAATATTTGAAATTTTTTGTTAATAACCTTGGATTTTAAAATTTTTTTGAAAAATTTTACTATTTGAAATTTAATTCATAAGTGCACGTCTAGACGGTATATCTATATCCATCCACCACTGGTAATTATTCTGTTGATGTCCACGTTTTATTTTAATTCATAGGAAGTTCTGTGAATAAAGAAGTCCAAAATTTTGATGTGTATTTTTTTTATCTGGAAGCTTCATTTTAATATGTAAGAGGAAAAAGATAACCAGAGCGATCGACCAAAAATTATTTTTTTAGATATTTCTTATGGGATAAATTGCTTTTACTTATTAAAGTAAGAAAAACTAACAGATGTGACGTCATACCATACCCGTTTAGTCATTTGATATCTTTGCTCAATTATTCGTGAATCTGGTGGCCTCTCTATGTATTTAATTATGTATCGTGTATCCATCTTCAAGCCTAGTTTGGAATCTCTTTGTTCACAAAAATCAAATTTATAATATCACTAAAGGGAAAACATTATGTGTTTTTGACAAAATGAACTTTCCAATTTGGTGAAATGGAGAGGGCTAATTCCAATTAGAGATGGTAGATCAAAATCTTAACATGGTAACTTTTTTGACTTATCTGTAAAATAATATACTTAGGTAATGGTATAAATGCAAATCTAAGCAATGAATTGAGGAGCGGCTTTTTTTTTTTGTAATTTAAAAAAGTATCTTAGTTATCAGAAATCCTAGAACAAGATTTTATATTTATATTTCATGGAGTAATGATCCTTGATTATTAATATTAACCATTGCTATGATCTGATGTACGAAGGGCTAATATTCCCCTGGTGTTTATACAGAGTGTTAACATTTTTCAGCGTATTTACTTGAAAATTGGCGTCAATTATAGATATAAATATTGAGAAAGAGCTCATTTGATGTATCAATTACGACATGGATCCAGGCCTTGAATAAGTATAAGGCCTTGACGAGGTAGTCTCCTTGATGGTGGCAATAAGAAAGACATCGATGTCATTATATGTTCGATTTATTTCCCATTCAACGTTGCCCCAGACAAAATAATCAATCTGATTAATGTCCGGACTGCTGTGTAGCCATATTTATAAATATATTTCATTTCCAATTAAGTCAAAACATTGCTCACGCAGCCAATTCAGCTACCTGTCTGAGACATGACAAGGTGCTGAGACATGTTGCCTCACCCAAGGCCAATCTCAAGTAACTTGCTGAATCCAAGGCAGCATTTATCCCTCCCGATTTGAAATATTCAAGTTGTTTTGGACATAAATTATCGTCACGGTGCAGCACTGAACTAATTGTATTAATTATTTGAGCAACAAATATCAAATTAGGGTCACATTAATTTTTCCTATAATTTTTAGGGTAGCTCGGACTCTCCAAGCATAACCCCTGCAACAACGCCACGCTCTGATCGTACATTTTTTGGAATCAACCTTGGATCCACATTTGGTTCTCCTAAAATAACGAATGGATGTTCATCAATATACCCAACCAACAGCCGCGATGAAACTCAAAAGTTAGGTAGATCAGGGAATACTTTCGACGAGGATAAAATGCTTCCTCTACGAAGTTCCAAAAGATCCAGGAGTCTCATTCGTCGATCTAGTAAAAAAGTCAAGGAGCAAATGAACAACATTACGAATGTTGATGAATGTAGCATATCTTAATATAATTTAAAAAAGGTTATTTTACCTAACTCTATATGTAGATCCAATTGGCCAGGTCGCTCAAAAGTTAAACGTCTTTTTGTGATTTTTTCATCATTGCTTTGTGATCAGATTGTTTCCCTTTTATCGTGTGTACAGTACTAGAAATAAGTTACCAATTTATATAATATAATATATTAAACCTGTGCCAAAGATCCTTTTTATTCATTTTATTTTATGTTTTGTGTCCTTAATTTAATCATATCAAGATTAAGTCTCTATTAAATTAATCCATTAACTATGATTTGTTCCAATTCAAAATATTTATATCTTATTTTATCATTGTTTTTATTTCTCCAGCTCTTCGGATTCGTGTAAATCAATTTTAATTATGATTTAAAGCATGTTTTAGGAATACAAATATATATATTTTTACGCCGTTTCTATCAATGTAACAAACTACGACCTAAAAGAAAATGACTAATTATTGCAGAAACTCTGATGAAGGGCAAAACTTCAAGATTGAAAGATTTTTGTACATGTTAAGAGCCAATATTTTGCATACAAAAAAGTAGAAATATTTATTGCATTTTATCCAATGGAAATCTTTTATTTTTCATGCAATTTTGTAGTGGATTTTTTTTTTTTGCAATATATCTATATATACTCTATAACTTTTTCATGATTCAACACTATTTATATTATTATTCTTTGTATATTCATAAATGTTTATGTCCATAAGTTCATATATTTGTAAAAAAAAAAATATAGTTTGACCCATATGATTAGAGATGCAATGAAATATATCCTATAAAAATATCAATTTTTCATTTTGGATCAGTTATTTAAAACATGGGCTGAAAAGTCCAGTGCTTAACAAAGAAAACACGTTTCTTCGTTCAAAATTGTCTTTATTCATCAATAAATATCATCTCCATCAAGAGTAACACAATCATTTCAGCGCCGCTCTAATATTTCGAAACTCTTTTGTAAATCGCTTCATCTTTTGCCTTAAAATAGTCCTCAATTTCAGCTATAACCTCTACATTGGAGCAAAATTTCTTAGTGGGAAGAATTTTTTTTTAGGTTTTGGAACAGCCAGTAGTAGCTAGGACCCAAAACTGGATAGTAAGGTGGATACAGAAGCAACTAGAAGTTGCATGTAGGTTTGCCACTGTTTAGATTGACTTGTGACAAGGTGCCTTATCCTGGTGAAACAGCACTTTTTTCTTCTTCAAATTTGGCCATTTTCCCTTCATTTTGTTCTTCAAACTCCCTAATAAAGCTATATAATATCCATTGTTGATAGTATTTCCGTTCGAAATGTAGTGTATGAATATTATGGGATGTGCATCCCAAAATACCGAGGCCATAACCTTCCTAGCTAATTGTTGTGCTTTCGGACAATTTCGTCGAGGTTCACCAGTTACTGTCCAGAAATATCCATGTTTAATCTATTGTAATATATCCGTGCAAGAACTCCGGTTTGCTACGTTTAAGCATGGTAAAACACTGCTCAGAATCATCAGAAGGTTTTTGCTTATGGTCAACAGTGACAAAACACGGCCCCCAATTTGAACATCAAAACGACACGATACTTTGAAATGTTTATGAAGGCAGGTACCTTATTCAACTTCACTTACACTCATTTAAAAAGATTTTGCAGATTTTTAAATGTTCTCCTTCGTTACCACCTCATTTGGATGTCAAACTGTGTTCTGAATCATTGTTGCCTCTACGACAACGTTTGAAGTCAGCAAATTAACGTTTAATTGTTGCTTCTGATAGCACATAGTCACATTAACACTTTTCTAGCCATTGCTTAGCTTGAACGGTATTTTTTTCCCATCAAGAAGCACTATGAAATTATGACAATATGTTTTTTATCCATATTTTTGGAAATAACAAAAGTAGTGTTACACTTAGCAAAATATCTCACAAACCTAAATAACAGATGTGCATAAAATTTGGACATCTGCCTTTTAAAGGTTCGTACGAACTGAAAATGATGTGAATTAAACGAGAATAGCGCCACCTATGAGTGAAGGCTGGGACTTTTCAGCCCATGTGCTAATATGGGTCATTTCATTAAATTTCGAGTTCATGAGGAAAAAAGTTTGACCACAATGGAAATGGAAAACTTGTAAAAAATGTTTTTAATACTTTTAAAAAGTGGATATAATCATATGTTTTGAAACTTCTTCCATGAATAAGTATATGTATTAAAATTGTATAAACTTCCCAGAGCAACATAGTTTTTAAAACATACATATTTAAGTTAAGGTTAAAAGCGTTTTGATGTTGATGTACGTCTTTATACACAAAAGTATATCATATCATTTTTGACCTAGTTACAAAACTTTTATTTCCCAAGTGAACAGGACTTATTCATATACAAATGTGTGTAGAGTGTGTAAAATATATATTTATTTCTTGAATTTTTCATCGTTTTTTTCAAAATTATTTAGGATAAAAAAAGTAAATTGGATTTATATGATTTATTTTCTGGAGAAGGGTTCGTTGATGACGATGAATCCTTTTGAACATCCCGTGACTCAGAGTATCCCTCAGGTCCAGCTTCATAGGTCACAGTGACAAGAGCACCGTTGGGGTCAACATAGGTGTATTGACCAGTAACAAAGTCTCCATCACGGGCCTCTTGTTGATTGATGTAAGTTTGAGTTTTATCACTAGCGACTTTGTATTCAAAGTTGTATTGAGGATTGGGCTAAATGCAGTACGTCAGGGTTAGAGAGGGAGAAAAAAAAGGTTGGGTGAGTTTATAATAATATTATACATCATATCAAAATCTCTCTTACATCGAAATAGTCCTCATCAACTCCTTGGGGTCTGGCAAGGACTGTGGATGCAAGGAGGCAAAGGGTGATAACGAACTGAAAAAATAAATGGGATTCAATTTGTGAGTTAGGTTTTGGGATTTAAATCCATGACGAATTTACCTTCATAGTGATTGTTGGTAGAGTTGGACGATGCAAACTGATGATTCAAGTTGGTGAGTCTCATCTTTTTATAGGTATATTGTTAAATGATATTTGAATATTTTTAGGTCTTTGAGACAAAATACATATATTGAAAGGTCAATGTGCAGTGGAGTACATACCGGAAATTTTCTGCTCTCAAACTCCTGTGATATCATCTTTGGTTTTATTAACAACAAATCGTTAATTGTGGATTTAATTTGCAAATATACAAATATTCATGCTCATAGTTTAAGAATTCCTTCGTGGCATCCTTCAAGTCAGATCAATTCATGAATAAGTGAATAAAAGCAATTGATCATTAATATCGTATCATTTTTCACTATTATTTAAATTCTTATCATTCTTGACATAGCATTTTGTTTTATTTTATGATCTATAAATAAAAAGAAGGAAAGAATCAATGAATATCCACTTGCAATTTATTTATTTTTGTTGTTGTTACACAAAATATTTCATACCAAGGCGGACTGTGTGAATGAATATACCACATTGACTGAAAAGTCCGGGGCTTAACTAAGAAAACACATTATTTTCTTTCGCTTGAGATTGCTATTTTTTTTATATACTTATTATTTAAATAAAATTATTTTATTTTTACATTTGTATTCGCGTTATAGAGCAAAATCCACATAACACTTTTCAAGGTATTGCTTAGTTTGAACAGTATTTTTCCCCATCAAGAAGCAGTGTAAAATTAAACTACGAAATTGTATTTGATCAATTGTTTTGAAAATAACAAAAGTAGTGGGAGTCCCCATTTTTATAATCAAGAGTGGATCCATTCAAGTACCTCCAATGTCCTTCCTAAAACCGGCCCTGCGCAGAGAATTGATCAAAAATGTACAGAGTGTGGACTAAAAACTTGCAATAGCATGAAATAATTACGAAAGACATGATTTTTATAGGATCAAGAATAGACAACTCAAACCCCATTTGTGATATGTTTAAATACTCTATTTAGCTATATTTGTTTTTTAATATGTCCTCCTTCACAAACAATAACAGCCTACACACACCAGCGAACAGATTAGGAACTTTTGACGATGAAGCTTGAGTCACATTGTCATGATAGCAGCTCGGAGCGAATCCAAATTTGGGATTAGAAATGGGGCAGGCATTCTTCTCCTAGACACTACGCACTAGACAATGTTGATCGTTTAACTCATGTCATTCTTAGGGATTGGCTTTTTGTAGAGAAACATTACAGTTTTATATTTCTTTCTCTCTACAATTTTACCATCCCTCTTATTCTATTTTTTGATCGAGGGTATATCAATGAGTTCACATATTTTACATAAATTTTTTTGGTTTTCATTATTATTTCAACCGTTTTATCTCCTCATTCAATCCGTTCACTGATGGATGCAAGGATACAGTGTTTATTTCCTTGCCTCGAAGCTGCTTGCAGCTAATCTAATAAAACGGAATGATGTTTTAGCTACATTCTTCACAAACATTATTCTTATTGTTAGGGTTACCACGCTAAATTTGAGGCACTTTTTTACATACCGTCTGGTCATATTTTGCACAACTCCAGGGGCGTCCACAGGATTATAATTTGGGGTTGCTTGATTTTTGGATTATTTTGGAAAAAAAATCAAAACCCATAGCCATTCACAACAAAATAAATTAGGGGAAAAGAATATAAAATATTAAATTAAAAAATAGAAAAAATTAAATTTATGAAAATTAGATTTTTTTTTTATTAGACCAAAATCTTAGTATACGTTAAGGATAATTTGTAACCAAAGTTTAAAATCTTGAGATTTTTTAAACGAAACATAATTGATTACTTTCGTTTGATTGCATTAATTATATCTTCAAACTTAGTTTATCTAAAGTGTTAAAAGTTACTATTCGTTTAGTCGTTTTCTACTTGTTCTCTTTTCCTCTGATTTGAACTGCGACTAAATAATATATTAGAAAGAACATGTTCGATCAGGCACCCTCTTGCAGTCTTTAATAATGAAAGTTGAACATGGGAATTTTCATCAGTAACCCTAAAGAAAATAATTTTATAAGCCATCATCAGGTGAAAAATAATGTAAAATATAACTGATTCAAGGTAAGTGTCAAATTGTATTTGTAAGCTATTATTATTTTCTTGTGATTTCAGTATTGATTCTAGGGATTTTTAGTGGGAAATTGTGGGATATTCTAAAATTCTGAGTTACAAACCCAATTTGGAACTATCTCAAACTTGATTAACTGAAAAAAAGTTTAATTACATTTAAAGGGAGTCTTTACTTAATAAATTCAATAGACTTAAAAATACTGAAGCTAAAAGTCGGTAGATCTCTGAATGAAATACTTCAGATTTGATCAATTTACAGGATAATAAAGTAGGTTTTGACATAATGACTATAGAGAAAATGTGCATACAAGGCCATTTAAGAATATTATATTTGAATTATAAAAACTGACAAGGATATGCTGAAAATCTACAAAGTACCAGAGTTAATAGATAAGAATAAACAGATGGTTATGTGATTTTTCATCATATCATCCAACACATACCTAAATAGCTTCAGTTTATTCAAATGTTGTTATTTTTCCTTCTTTTTTTTACAGAAAAATATTCAAATATCACTTAACAATAAACCTATAAAAAGCAGAGGCGCACCAACTTGAATCATCAGTTTGCATCGTTCAACTCTACCAACAATCACTATGAAGGTAAATCCATCATTGACTTAAATCACAAGACCAATTTAGAAATTGAATGCCATTTATTTTTCAGTTCGTTATCACCCTTTGCCTCCTTGCATCAACAGTCCTTGCCAGACCCCAAGGAGTTGATGAGGACTATTTCGATGTAAGAGAGATTTTGATATGATGTATAATATTATTATAAACTCACCCAACCTTTTTTTCTCTCTCTCTAACCCTGACGTACTACATGTAGCCCAATCCTCAATACAACTTTGAATACAAAGTCGCTAGTGATAAAACTCAAACTTACATCAATCAACAAGAGGCCCGTGATGGAGACTTTGTTACTGGTCAATACACCTATGTTGACCCCAACGGTGCTCTTGTCACTGTGACCTATGAGGCTGGACCTGAGGGATACTCTGAGTCACGGGATGTTCAAGAAGGATTCATCGTCATCAACGAACCCTTCTCCAGAAAATAAATCATATAAATCCAAATAACATTTATTACAATCATATTAACGAATTATGAAATACATTTTTTTTTAAATAGAAAATATAATGTTTGATTCTGATAACCAGTCATAATATCATTAGAGCGTAATTAAATATTCAAACTAACAAAGAAGCTCTCTTCAAAGATGAAATTTTATATAATATAATGATATCCCTTCTCTTAACTAATTATAATTGAAATTTTTGCATCGAACAAAAGTTTATAAAACCATACACCACAGTTTGATAGCCTATTTTACTATGATATGCAAAGGTAATAACAACATATTAAGATTCAGACGTAGAAAAATTCATTATACCGCAAGTACAAGTCGAGTCTCAAGTTCTTGAATATTTTCACTGAGACCAGTTCAAGTCCAGGAATATTTTTATCGAGTCCTCAGATTCCTTTTGGGCCCATTTCAAGTCAGTTGCGAGCCTCTTTATTGAATAATTATATGTCTCAAAATATACAAAAAGTAAGGGTTTTTAGATCAGAACGAGCACGATTTTTATATGATTTTACATCATATTCTACAACTCAAAAATAGTTTAAGGTTAAACAAAGTGTCTTATTGCGCACAAAAAAAAAACATACTACTAGATTTTTTTTACAAGTCATTAAAGACAGCATCAAATCCTAATTGTTGGCTCAAATGTTCCCTGATTTTTGTAATTTATTGAATTTTTATTGATATCTTTTCAAACGCCTTAATGTTTTGATTGTAAAATGCTCGTTTTCAAAAAAATATTAATGTATGCAGTGTGGGAATTTTAAGTCCGGAAAATTTAAAATTATTATCTATATTACAATATTTTCCAAAATTAATTCAGCAATTCACAAATCTTTTGCACTTAAAAGACAGGGTTTATTCTGAAGTGAATCACTCAAGCTAACCCCTCCAGCTTCAACAACAGCCTCCAACCTGGTCCTGAATCTGGCCTTGATTAGGGACTCCTCGTCTAAGTTGGCTGCTGCCTCGAGAATGGAAGCCCCCTAGGAGTCAACAGTCCAATGTGCACGTTTCTTTCCCGGACACCCCACACATTGTAGTCCAGGGGGTTCAAATCCACGTAGCTAGAAGGTCACATTTGATCTGGCAAAAATATAAATGTCTTAAAATTCTATGTTTTTTTAGTGACAAATCCAATTCCAATTATTCGATATGGACAAACTGCATCAATTTAAAATTCTAGCATGACACTGGATCTGATAGAATTAATTTAAGCTCTTTAGTATCAGTATGTATGGAGTTATTAGCATCCTTATGCGTGAAATATGTCTATCAAATATTGGTGTGTATGCAAATTTATAGGGTTTAAAAAAGATTGTGATTTTCTCCTCTGCTTTTGATTTTGATCAAAATTATTTTTATGTTGATATATAGAAATTCTTAAAAAAACACGAGAATTGGTATATTTTTCTATGTACCACAAACTCAACTCGACGCAGAACTTAATAACTTGAATTCAAGACAAATCTAAAATACTGGCTCAAATACAACACTATTAAATAGTGATAGCGTATGCCAACTGATTTGATAAAGGTGCTATAACCCCTTGAAAGTGGGTGAGAAATGGAAATAAAATAATGCATAAAAAATGTGAATGTGGGTTTTTGTAATTTAAAGAAATGATTTGTAAAAAAAATTGAATAATGTCAAAAAGGTAGCTTTCAATTTGATAAAAATTGATGATACTCTTTACTGGGTGCACATATGAAATCTGGACACTTATAAAAGAGATAAATAAGAAAAATACATGAGAAAAATTAATAATTCCTATGTGTATTGACACTCCCCTCAAAAAAATATATAAGATAATCAATCATAAATGGCCCACAAAATAATCGAAATTACTACTCTACTTCGCATAAAACACACATCAACAGAAATAATATGAAACTTCACTTAGGTAAGCAGCTAGACTACTAATATGTTAAAAAGGCCATTAATGACTGTTTTGACATGGAGACTAGGTTCAACAGGATGGTGGTGCAGCAAGACACACATCAAAGGTTACATAGTCCTTTTAGGAGACCAATATTCCATTGTAACCAAAAAAAAATATGCGGTCATCATATTTGCTAGATGCCAACCCCCTTGACTTTTCCTTCTGTTGGTATATCGAGTTCTGCCAGACAAAGAATCTCGATGCACTCAAGGCTTCCATATATGAGTATTGAAAATCCATATACCCCCCAATTACGTTATTACCACGTGTCAAAACTTCCAACGGAGCATCATGGTAATTATCAAAGTCGTTAAAGATTACATTGAAGGTTGGAAATGGAAACACGTCTACCAAGATATGTATAAAGTTCAGTTAATGTACCTCCCCTAGTTTCCCAAATTAAATCTATTAAAATTCCAGATTCAAAGTGTCTAGTTTTCAATTACGAACCCTGTATTTAATAAATGTACATATTTTTTTTTTTTTCAATAAAAAAATATTATGATCCTCATTAAAATTCGCAAAAGTCGTTTTCAAATTACCTCCATAAATATATGTATATCTTGAAAAATAGTCAAACATAAATTACTCTACAACTTTTATGTCATGTATTATTGTAAATTGTAAGGAATATTTCTTGATCAATGCTTTAGAAAAAAATGGTTTATCATATAATGTATTTTAGGCATATACTATCCCAGGCTAATAAAGTTATTGGTTAAATTAAATGTATAAAGTTCCCGAAATTATTTGATCAATTGAACATATATTGAGTGGATTTAGTAATTATAAGTTTTTGTTTTTTTTTAAATTATGTACTTTACTTTGAGTCTACATTCTTAGTTAAAATTATTGTAAATGTAATAATGCTTCTTGAACACGCCTGCAATATTTCAATAATACAACTATATGTTTATTTCTTATATAAAAAATATTTATATAATTTACATCAGGGATCACTATATAAAGTGCACTTTATATAAGTCCAATGCTACATGAGCACGTTTGCAATATTTCATTAAGACGACTACATTGTTATTTCTTTGATCAAAATATGTTTATTATTCAGAGCACAATAGGGAAAATTTATGTTTCATTATTATTATTATATTTTGCTGTAAATAAGGTTTCAGGTGAAATTTCAAGCAACTTTCTGATACATGCGTTGTTTTTATTGCACATTGTCTTAATTTGATCAAAATCAGACGTAAAATGAGTGAAGAGGAATCAAAAAGGCAAAGGGTTTCGGATCTTCTCGACACGGATTTTGATCCAAAAAGAATTCCAGAGATTCTCAGCATGAGCGTTAGGGTATGCTGGAACATCAAAAAGTCCATGGCACCTTCAAGACAAAACATATGGCCCAAACAATGTGCTTGGGAGTCATGCCCTCTGATGGGAAGAAAATAGATCCCTTTTTCTTCAAATCCAATGAGAAAATCGGGGCTGAGCCCTACAATTAGGTCTTGAGGTGGAAAATCTTCCCCTTGATGAAGAATAACTATCCTGAGAACAACTACGTGTGGACCCAAGACGGTGCCCCCAGCAATACGCCCTTGAACACACAGAGCTTCTGCGATGAGCACTTTCTGACTTCTGGGACGAGACTTCTGGCCGTCTTGCAGTCCTGATCTCAACCCCCTCGACTTCAGTGTGTAGAGCGTCTTAAAGAGAAAGATTGGGAAAACATCAAACAGAAATGTGTAGGAGTTCAAGGACAGCATCAAGAAACAAAGGACCAATATGTTCCGACCTCGTGTGGAGGCTGTGATAGAGGCTAGAGATGGTCATATTGAATAATTCTTGCCAAGATGGATTGCTAAAAGTTTTTCCAATAACATTTCTAATTATACTTTTCTAATTAAAAGTTATTAAGATTTTGGTTTTGCTCCTCGATCGCAGAAAATTTCCCTGTCCCACCTTGTATACATCATGGAGCACAGTATAAAGTTACCCGGTGCCTGTTATTCATATATTTAAACATTCAGAAAAACAGAAAGGTAATCTTTCCTTCAATAATATAGATGATACAATCACAAAATAGATGGGAAAATGTACGCTGGGGATGCTTAATATACAAAGTACTCACACTTAGATGAAAGAAAAAATGAATTTGCCATGACTAGATTGGAGTAGTTTGTAAAGAAAAAACTACATTTAAAAATTAGAAAAGGAAAAACGTTTGTTATGTGCTCCCTTCCTTCTTTTTTGTTCATTATTTAAACGGTTGTTGTGGTGTTAACCTCTCGCGTTATTGCCTATCTTGGGATTAAATCGATTTAAAAATGCACAATAAAAGAAATATATAGAAGGTCCCCACATAACGTGATTGCAAACACCACGGATTTTGCATAACACGATTTTTGGAATTATTCTGACTCCCCGTATAATCCAGTATATTCCCCTCATATTGCGTTTTTTATATAATGACAATAAATCATAAAAACTATATATTGAAGTAAACAAACATTTTGTAGTTGTTGATAAGCTTGTTCATGCTATACCTATGTATTCATATTATATAATTCTATGATTTTGTATAGGGGGTAGTGTCCTGTTAGTATTTGATTTGATACCTATTCTTAAAGCTTTTGATTATTACAGTTATACAAACTTGAATAAATATTGGCCCAGTTCCGATTATTTAAATTTTAGAGTATTGAAATGAACAGATTATGATTAAATTTTACAATCATTTGATAAGTATATTGTCTGGCATACATTATTTTAAATTATTCATGATGAATAAAATGTTTTGATTGTCTTATCCATACTAAAAGAAAAAAAAAAAAGAAAGTAAAAGTAGTAAAATGTGAACTTTGAAAAATAATTTATCTCATTTGATAGGTTTTAGAAGGAAAAAGGTCCCCGTACGACGCGTTCCCAAAAACCACGGTAGTGGGGATCCCTTGTATATGAGTTTAAATATAATTTATAAATAATTTTCCCTGTACAAATGCTATTTTAAATCTAGGAGATTCCCATTTTTATGGTAGTAATTCAATTCCTCACCCTACCCCCATTATCATTTAACAGACGTCTGAAATTAACATGGGTCTTAATCCAGGTTTATCCTATTTGTTACTTCCACCTTCTTCTTGCGCTCTTTTTTCATTACAAACTACTCAACTCTAGTGGTGACTTTTGTAGTACCACATCAAGTTTATCTCCCTTTGATAAAATGTACAAGATATTATTTATTAATTACCAAGGCTCTTGTTAAGTTTGTCTTCCTTAAAAACGGCTCTCTTTCTTTAAAAAAGTTCATCTTGCTAACATCACTAAACAGGCATCAAATTGATGAATCCGTGCTTTATAACTAAAATATATTTTACACAAATAAATTTGTTTCTCAGGAGTCAACCAATGCGATCAAGTACGGCATTAACAAAAAAGTGATAAAACCAAGATGAACAAAAATCATGTGCTTAAATGATTACGACTTCAAAAGTACCAGTTAGATTCCTTGGACCATGAATATTAAGTTTTTATTTTAGAATATGAATCTTTTGGGAAAGGAAAGAAAATAGTTCTGACAAAACAATTTCAAAGCTTTCAAGGATACGTGTATATCGAACTATTTGTAAAATAGCTCATTAGAAAATATTTTGACATGAGCCCTTGTCTAATTCTCACTATATATACAAACAGCATATTTACAAAAAAAAAAATAGTTCAACAAATAATAAAATGTCTGGATTTGCCTAAAGGCAACCATCTTTTGCAGAATCTATGGGATAAAAAATATTGGAAATATACCTATTACATATTTTGATGTATTCAACAAATCCTAAAAAAGCTTATCAACAAGTGGATATACATATAATCCCATTGGCTCCTCAATTTTTGAGAGTTTAAAATTATCAGATAGTAGCCATTATAGTTATTGGCAGTTATGATAATCGGTTGCATTTTTTTTACCTCCCGTTTATTTTTTGTAGTTGGTAACCTGAAGAGTGTTTTTTTTTTTCTAAGCTGCTAACATTATTATTTAATCCACCGGTATGATAAAAAAAAACGAAAATTAATCTAATCACCCGACAATTTGTAGATTTTTTTGAAGGAAATTAAATTGGCTGAGAGTACCTATGAGATGAGAAAAAGGAAAACGAACCCCACTCCAACAAGGACTTATACTTATAACTCCACAACCAATCCTAAGAGGGAATCGTTGTTTTTCAAGCAATAGTGAATAGTTTAAAATTTATTGTTCTCTCTTTAGGAATAATGATGACCATGGATGAAAATAAAATTATGCATCCTTATGGCTTATAAAAAGAAACCAGAAATTAACGTACTCACCCTGACAACCTAAAGAATGTATTCGAGTAAAGTTTAGCTGTGATAACGTGTCATTAAATTAGCTACGAGGATTCCTTAGATGATAGAAATGAACAAAAACCCGACTCCGAATGTAGCAAATATAAAGGCATGTTGATCCTCAATTATACTCCAAGTCTAACAAGAGCTGACACTTATAAACAGTGGTGGAGTTTTAAAATCAATTCAAGAGAGATCATCAGCAATGGATTATTATTATTGGTGATTTGGAGGTTTCTTCTCTGATAAATTTTTTGAAAATACAGTTAGCTAAAGTGTAATTTTAACGCATTATCCTTGTTCTAGAAGGGAAGGATTTTAGACCATTTGCATCGAGGAGAATGATTTTAGACCATTTTCATTGTAGGGGATCATGGCATCCCTCCCCCAATCTCCTACAGCTTGAGCACTGCTTACAACTCATGAGCAATACTCTATCTGTCATTCATGAGTAAACAAATTCATGGTTAAACTTTATAATTTATACGTATTATTTGTTATCTCCTCGTGAATGTAAGAAAAAAAGTAATAACTATTTTTTTATTCATAAAGCCACGGAGTGTTATTACAGTTTATTGGAAATTTGTCAATTTCATGCAGTAAAAATATGAACTTTGAGTTTTAAAAGGGCATCTCTGTCAATTATGATTCAATTTACGACGTCTGTGAAAACGCTCTGTTATTATTTGCATTAAAATAATGAAAAATTACACATTAAATATATTGACCATCCAAAGAATAAATAAATATTCCATGTACTCTGAATCCTGCATTTATTTGCGTTGACGAGATATAAGCTCTAAAAAACAATATTCACTATTAAGTAGCCGTAAGCCACTTTTTAATTCATAAGTTAAATATATTTTTAATTTCATGTTTTATAGGTAGTAGGTTTATCATTTAAAAGTTTGAATCACTAAGATATACAATATCTATAAGGTTATTCAAGCGCTAAACTTAGGTTGGTTTTTGTTGTTGTTGTTTTTTTATCTTTTTTGCACAATAATAGACTCAAAAATATTCAAATATCATCTTTCAATAAACCTATAAAAAGCAGGGACGCACCAACTTGAATCATCAGTTTGCATCGTCCAACTCTACCAACAATCATTATGAAGGTAAATTCGTCATGGATTTAAATCCCAAAACCTAACTCACAAATTGAATCCCATTTATTTTTCAGTTCGTTATCACCCTTTGCCTCCTTGCATCCACAGTCCTTGCCAGACCCCAAGGAGTAGACGAGGACTATTTCGATGTAAGAGAGATTTTGATATGATGTATAATATTATTATAAACTCACCCAACCTTTTTTTTCTCCCTCTCTAACCCTGACGTACTACATTTAGCCCAATCCTCAATACAACTTTGAATACAAAGTCGCTAGTGATAAAACTCAAACTTACATCAATCAACAAGAGGCCCGTGATGGAGACTTTGTTACTGGTCAATACACCTATGTTGACCCTAACGGTGCTCTTGTCACTGTGACCTATGAGGCTGGACCTGAGGGATACTCTGAGTCACGGGATGTTCAAGAAGGATTCATCGTCATCAACGAACCCTTCTCCAGAAAATAAATCATAAATCCAAATAATATTTATTACGATCATATAAACGAAATATGAAATAAATTTCTTTTCAAACAGAAAGTATAATGTTTAATTCTGATCAACTGGTCATAATTAGATATTCAAACTAATGGAGAAGCTCTGTTCAAAAATAAAAGTTTTAATGTTGATTAGTCTAAGAATTTGTGAGCAATCGCTCAAACCCTCAAAAAATCGCTTATTTTACGGGTTTTTTTTTTGTGAAAATTGCTTCTTTTTCTAAAATGGTATGAAATCAATAGTGAAATTTTTTTATTCTACTTTGATTACATAACAGTTTTTGATGACTCTTTGATGCTATTTTCGAGAGAAAATCCACTTACGAAAACTCTCCTTCATTAGGTTCTCTTTTTAGAGGTAAAACCAAGTATATGATGCAAACATGGTTATGATTACATCATGGAATGTGTGAGGGAACCAGATTATAACAACAGCCAAATAAAGGAAAGGAAATTTGGCGCTAAATTGACTGCTGAATAATTCCACTTGAATCTTGCAAAAAAGGACATTTGTTAGTAAGTGATATAATATGATTGCTGAATTGGTACATGTTAAGTACTACATCCTCTTCCAGACACTAAAATTATAACTGAATAAAATAAAAGAAGTTGGAACTTGAACTCAAGACTTACGACTCCGTTTGACCTCACAATCAAATTATCATAACTTGACTAATACTTCATAGCTAAGACTCGAGACTCTACTTGGCTCAAAACTATTTTATACTGATCTCAAGAAAAACATTAACACTGTAAGCCAGCGTTAGTCAGTGTACCTTTCATTAGTGAATAAAACCTCAAAGTACCCGCTGTAAAATATTGTTAACAATGACACTGGATAGTCTAAATGCAAATGTCTAGTTTATTTAGATGAGACAGTAATGAACAGAGCACAGTAAGAACTGAAAATAGTAATATATTATAGTTTACTTTCAACCATCCCTTGGTTTAACCATTTCATGCTGCATACTTCTCCCACTAATGAAGAGGGCAGATGAAGCCCAATTTGAGGTAATTGTCGTTGTATGTCCTCTTTTTAGCCTTGGGTGTTTTCCTTTTAGAAAACGATCCATGAAGCTGCTGCGTGTTCCTGTCTCTTTGTCAAATCAAATTTACTTTCACAGTTAAATGATCAAATAATATGCACGCTGAACCTGAAGGACTATTGACATAACATGTTATTGATAATGGGTATTTGAGACAGATTTTTAGGGTTAAAAATAAAAATTTTATCTTTTCCTATGTAAAAAGAATGTATTTAGTTATTCAAATATATTTATAAAGGAATTGTCGGACTTTGATTTTTTTAATTGGATTTCAAAATATTAATTTTTTGGGCGGCTTCTCCCCCCTGATACATTAAGGGGGTACCCTTGTCTACCGTAGCACCCTCTTTGAGAAAGTCTTATGTAAATATTATATTTTAATTAGTTACTTGAAACAACCTCTAAAGAAATCTGAGAACTCCATGAAAATATTCAAGGACTCGAATTGGACTCGATGTAAGCATTCTAAGACTTGAGAATCGACTTGGACCTGAAGCTGTATGACTTCTTCCTACTTTTGACATCTTGTGACAAATGTTTTAAAGAGTTAAAAACAACTTTATGTATTAGTCACTGTCGTCAATAGTCTTTTAAGGGGCTCAAAAAATTACATATAATAAATCAAATTTTAGAGATTTTATTAAATTACTGTTAATAATTTTTGGGGCTAAGCCCCTTCCCCCTTTAATGAGGGACAGCAATGCCCCCTTTTATTAGTCATAATAACAATTATTTAAAATTTAATTTTAAAAAATACTCATGTAAAGTTTTTAATATATCACACAATATAAAAAAAAATACCTTTATTTATTATCAATTTGAACCTAATATTTGTCAATGTCAATTAGATGAGCTATAAATAACTTAATGTCATATATTGTAAACCTTAAGATACAAAAACTAATTTGTAAGACGTAAATAAACAAAGATAACTAACTAAATATTTGGCAGTGAAGAATGTTATGCAAGCAATTATAAATTATGCCTATGACGTGAATAGTTTTTTATCTCATATAAAAGGTAGATCTTTTCAACGTTTGCAATTTTCTCTGTCCTCATCCTTTCCACCTATAAATTGGTTGTAACACAAACACACCCTAATGGAGAGTAAGTCCGGTACGAATATTACTCTGCCACCTCAGTTGCTCCTTATGTTTCCTCACGACAACATACCCCAGTAGTGATTTAGCCAAAAACGTTGTGCACTTATGTGTATTTTGTGCAATTTGAATGGTAAAATAGACAACACGTTATTGGCTAAATCACTACTTGATTCGTCCAAAAATTCAGAAAATGTGTCGAACAAGATAGTCAGGAACAACTGACTATTATTTTCTAGTAGCTTGAGGAAATGACCAAAATCGTCTGAAGTCCTGCTTTGTTGATGAAAAAAAAAAGTATACTCCCGCCCAATCGATGGATGTGATCGCTGACAGCATCGACGTAAGGTCCTGTTCAGCTGTCCATCGTGACATCTATTAAGATCTACGGTACCACATATATTTACGTTACAAGGTACATATTCGAACTCCATCAAACAGGAACAAAAGGGATACCCAAACTTAGGCTTTGATCAAGCCTACCATGAAAGATCTTGTCGGGTTCTTCTCAGATAAGAAAAATTTATGCTAAAATCCGAAGCATAACTTCAAAATTGGCAAAAAATCCTTTCAATATCCCTAATGTAATGAAGGACCCACAACATGTTATGGTTCTTGGCGTTATTAGCAGCGAGAGTCACGCTATGCCACACATTGTTGCTCTAATTCTCCCCCCCCCCCTGATTGCATTCCTAAAAGGAACGGGACATCAGTTTCGAATGTGTAACGCATTTTTACCACAAATTATATCAAACCTTTGGAACCAATTATGGCATTTGCATGTTGAAACTCAAGACGTCACTTATTTAATGAATAAGTTAAGAGCTGCTAAGCCAGTTACACTAACTTAGAGGAACCAAGAGTTTGTTGGAGTTGTTGTGGTTACAGGGTGGGGCACTCTTTATAGTGGTGGACCTCGTCAAGTTTCTAAAGATACGTTACTCTTCAAATGCTTCCACGAAAAAGTAAAAGAGGATTCAATTCTTACATATAAAAAATATGTTTGCACAAGCTTAAAATTTCTAGTATGCAATTCATTTAATGGTGGAAAAATTGACAAAACCATTATTTTGACCACAGCAGTAGGGAAGGACTTATGCCAAGGGGATTCTGGAGTGTCTCTTGTACAAGATGATACTCTCGTTGGTGTTGTGTCTTGGGTTTATGGATGCGATAATCCCTTATATCCTGGAGTTCATACCAAAATATCTATTTTTATTGACTGGCTAAATTGGGTTAAATAAATAATTTATCAAAAGTTTCAAGGAAATTTTGTATTTATAGATCTTTTTAAAATCTTCTCAATTCTGATGTATTCATGTGTATTATTTATTAATAATTATGTTGTTTAATATAAACAAACGTAAAAGTTCGGATTTATGGGTCTAAGTTATTGAGTTTTCTTTTGAAAAACTGCAAGGGATTGGTAATAATAAATTGTATTTGCAAATATTTTAAAAAATTGCACATTTATTCATGTTGTACAAAATAAAGAGACTAATTATATATTCAACAATCTTTAATTTCAAATAGGTTATAGTATATAAATATTGGTAAATAACTCAAAAATTAAAAAAATGTATTTATACCTAAATAATACTAGATAGTACTGTTTGTTTTTAACCATTTCAAATCGACTATGGAGTAAGTTGTTTTAGGATTTAAATAAACAAACTCGTTCATCAGTCAAGTTTTGACGTAGAGATAGGACACGTCGTGGAGCCGAATCTAAAATATCCAGGTACACTATAAGTGAACTTGTATTATACAAAAATATTTGAAACCCGCATTGGCTTCGGGTACTCGAACTTTTATGGATCTTAAAATACTTATTGTATTATTTAATCCTTGTCAAAAAATATATCATCTATTTATCTTACTACTTTTATTTTATCATGCAACCTTTCTTCTGAAAAGAAATAGAAAAAAGGCCAAATCATTTTATAGTATAGTATTATTATTCAGTAACTGTTGGAAACTCCATTTAGTCGTCAGTTGACCATGTTTCTTTTTCCTTTCTCCTAATACATGTTTTTAATATTGGGATTCGAATTATTTGTTATGAAGTTGTTAACAATTGTACCGTATTTTCGAATAATAACTCAATGGCTGTAAGAATTGAGTACCCACGAACTGATTTTGGGTCTTTTCTATTTCTTTTATAATGAGAGGTTGCGAGATACACTATACGATAAAAATATGAGATCAGGGCTTCCGGAAAACTGGAGAAACAGGATTGGGGTAAACTTTTCAATGGCATTCTGCATGCCTTCCTGGATTGCCCGACTTTGATTACTTTAAAATGCTTGTAAGGCTAATTAAAAAAATATTAGAATATGCTAATACTAATTTTGCCAATGGCATGGTTTTTTTCAAGATTTCTGAAAAGAACAGAGGAGTCTCATCGGAAACCAAGCTTTGCATTTTGCTTTACTAAACTCTTAAGCCTAAACAGCAAACATAATAACAAATAATAATATTTTACATCTTCAAGAGCTACGAGAAATTGTTATTGGTTCAGCAGCAAGATATGCAGTACTTTCCTTAAAAGTACCAACTTTGGTGAATAATTTGTGGGCTTAGGAGGCAGGAGAAGAAATTAAGTAGCTTTTTGTCAACTTCAAAACATTATTTATAAGGTTTGAAAAGGAATGTAAAACAATCTAAAATTTAAATTTGAGGCTTGATTTTGGTATTTCCATCAATAATTTTAGTTTCATTATGAATACCGTACTTTGTATCTCCTAAATTATGCATGAAAAAAATTTAAATTCTGAAATAGTAGGGATGAACCGATACCAAAATTTCAGCCCATTCAGATTCTGATACCATTTTTATTAAGCATTAATATTATGTATAAAGAAATAACAAAAACAAATGATTTACTTTTTATTATTTAGGCCTTGACGAGGAAAGACATAAATATATCAATAATAATTATGATTATATTTAGTTATTTTTAAATAATTTGAAATTAAAATTATTAAAAAAATATATATATATTATTTAAAAAGTTAGTTATTCTTAGTGTTCAGGAGTCAATTTATTCCTGATTTGCTCATATATACTGCCCACACTACTAAATAGACTTAAATGATCTTCACTCTTTGTGAAGACTGTATGTCTATGTCGACTCTGTTAAAATTTGTGTTACTCTTGGAGCAACCTTTTAACCCAGTTTAATAACTATTCACTAACGTAAGTTCAAAATTAAAATAAATCTACATCAATGGAAAGTCTAATTTTATTAAATGTACAACTTTTGATAGTTTTAAAATTTAAAAAAAAAATTGATAACAATTTCGCATCATACAAATGTAGAACTTGTTATTTTTAATCAAATATATATTTATTTAATGCATGCATTAGGGTGGAGCCTAGTTTTTTAAATTTGTGTAAATCAGTGATCGTTAAAAGGTCTCAAATATATCTCATTTTTAAATATTGAGTCGTTTGTTAAGTAAAATATTTGGAAGTCGCTAAACGGTTTGAAGTTTTCAAAATTTAAAAAATATTTTTTTATTTTAATACAGGGTGCGACAACATAAGCTCCTTTTTTCAAAATTCAACAAAACAAGTTTTAAAAATCAAAAAGTTTATTTTTATTTCATAATAATAGTACACATTTAAAAAGTGGTATTTTAGACCGTTTTTAAAAATCATATCAGATATATATTTATTTTTTCAATAACTTTTCCACAATTTGACTTTGACCATAAGGTTTTTGGCAAATTGACTGTGTAAGCTTTTTACTATTACTAGTACATTCTGAGACCATAACAAAAACCCCATATCGAAAATTTTAAAATTAGCTTCACCCTAACATATATATGTAGCAAACCGTCTCTTAAGGCAAGTTCATGGTCATGAACAAGTCTTATTATTCTGATATTATGTACTTTGAAATAAGGAATATATTCAGTCTTTAGTTAGAAGTCATATTGTGTTGTTCCTTTATTGGTGATCCCGACAAAAAATATAATGAATGCCTCCTACCATTCGTTCACCGGATCCCAAAAATTATGACCTTGAGACAACTACACTCCATCAGTCAAATATAAAATGTAGAGTAAATTCAGCAAGGCACATGGTTTTTGAATATGGATTTCATGTTCAAAGGACAAGGTAGAATTTCGACAAGCGGTAATAGCTTCACTACCTCCCAACATAAGAAGAAATGTTCTGAAGGAGGAGCTATTGGGTTCTCTTGGAGCCCTAAAAAATAAAGTTTTGGATCTCTAGAATGTTCCCTCGAGAACGCTTGAAAAGGGCCCTTCATCTTTTGAAGTACAAATCATTATTGGGTAAAGAAATTATGGCCGCAGTGTATCGTCTTCTCGACCCTGACTTTGTACCAGACCTCAAAGACATTCTAGCAAAATATCTAATAATCAGATCTGTCCCAAGTTCAATCAGAGCCATGCCCCGATTGCTAATGGGAATAACCAAAGAAATGCTTGCGAAGCATTCTGATGGCCTTAAGCAATCATTTCTCCTCTTACAATCCTAGACCTGCATAATGCTTCACTACTTTCCTATCCTCATTCCCCTCCTTCACGGGAGCTCATTTAAGCTTAGTCATTCTCTCGTCCCCCTCCTTTCCGAAGGAAAAATCTTCAACATCATCGTAACTTGGCTCAAGTAACACAGGACATATTTGCAGGCAACACTTGACGTACAGTAAGTAAACCTGTTTTGGTTTGCAACTGTCGTTCAATGGAACTTCTCTCAAAAAACTAATTGGTTAACTGCCCTGAAGAGCTGAGATAACCAACACAGATATCGATCTAATTTAGAAGAAAGACAGTCTCAAGAATATATCATTCCTTGTTGAGTCAGGAGCTCAAGTCTCCATTTGACCAACGACTTAAGCCAAACATATCAAAAAATAATTCAATCTTCCCCTCTTATTACTTTTGGAGGGTAGCGAGACATCCCGACCAATACTGTGTCGGTGGATTTTTTTTAGGAGGGAATAAGATATTCTTGGAAGTTTTATAATTTTGAAAGCAAAATCTCTATTCTTGGTATGGATTTTTTAAGACAAGATAATTTTGGTATAGATCTGATAAATAAATCACTTTTCAAACGATCACAACTGAACACAACACCCCTAGTGAATTGTAACTTGAGTCACCGAACCTCATCACCTGTTGAGTCAGCAACTTGTTCAAGTGACGTTCCTCTCCTCTAAGTAAGTATTTTATCACTCTCCCAGTCATCGTCCAAGAATCGTCGCTTCCCATGGAAGGTACTTTCAAGGAATAAAGCTGCATATCTTGCTGCAGCTGCCAGTAAAATACTCCTCACATGATAGGCTATAGCAGTACGTACGATGTCATCTTCTATCCAATAAGAGCATTTGCATTGAAAATGGAAAACTCTATTATAAAACTTTTTGAATGCTGACTGCTTGGCGTTCCACAAACGCATGGACGCATCCTAGAGCTGCCATCCCAACTCCTTTCTCACAAGAACCATAGAGATGCATGTTGAATTGGTTGGACCACTTCCACCCTCCAATGGGTTTAAGTACCTGCTGACGGTTCTAGATAGGTTAACTCGATGGACTGAAGCCCTTCCCCCTCAGGAAATAAAAGCAGAGACTATGGTCAAGGCATTCTTTTCTGGATTAATCGCTAAATTTGGAGTTCCTACCTCAATCCATTCAGATCGAGGGGCCCAATTTACTGGGTCTCTGTGAACACGGTTGGGACAGCTCCTAGGATCAAAAAATCTATTAACGACATCTTATTATCCCGAGCCAAACACTATCCTGAAGAGTACTTTTGTCTTCCAGAATGAATGAAGAGGGAGAATTATGGATCGAGGCCCTTCAATTTACTCTGCTTGGTATCCATTCTTTTGTACCAAGCGTACATCACTTAGTGGGAAAGCCCCTAGGCTTCCAATCTCCCTGACAGAAGAGTCAGAGACTCCTAACGATAAAAACTTGTTCCAGAGGCTCCAAGATATTAAACACATCCCAACGAGAGTAATCAAGGTACTATTCAGGTCTCCTTGTATTTTTAAATTAGATCTTGGTCATTGTATAGATTATTTTTCTGTTGATAGACTTAAACTGGCGTATGGTATTATGAATATTCTTCCAAACTTCAACATTGATTGATGTACATTAACCTTTAAACATTATTTTAGACTCTGTGTCTTTGTATTTTATGTCAAATTTATTCTAATTAGACCCAGAGTCTGGTGGGATCATTGTAGCAACCGGTATCTTCAGACGAGATCATGGTTATGAACAAGTTTTATAATTCTGATATTATGTACCTTGAAATAGGAAATATATGATGTAGTCAGTCTTTAGTTAGAAATCATATTGTGTTGTTCCTGTAATGGTGACCCCGACAACAAATATAATGCCTGATACCATCATTCGTTCACAGGATCCTAAAAATCCAGACCTTGAGACGACCGAACTCCATTTGTCAAAGTTGAGATAGGAAATAAATTCATTCTTTAGTTAAAAATAATATTATGTAGTTCCTTTATGTATACAACAAAATAAATTATTCATTCTACTTCTATCTAAAATATATGTTAAGTAAGTATTCATAGAATTGTCCTCAAAATTATTTATACCCTCGTTAATTTTTCTGATGAAATCAACGTATTTTTTCAAGTTTGTTTAGGAGTTATATCTGACAAATAAATGAAAGAATCACTACATACTTCACTCCATTACAAAATCTCTTAATTCCATATGTATTTTATTAAATGAACAGTTGTAATACCTGGTATTCACTGGAATAATTTAGGCTCAGCTAAAGGACAAATTTTGCTTTAATAATAAAGACTATAACACTCCAAACAAATCCCCAGCGTTGCTTTTCATTTTTATGTTGCCACTCACAGGTAACGACTCAATAATTATATCAATCCAGCTTGAGAAGAAAAACAATAACATGTTAAGATTACTGTTGAGTACTTTAGTCTTTAGAGCACTCTCTGAAGAAACAACATTCATTTTAACATTCCAGTGATAATATTAAAATCAAATCTTAACATATCCTAAAAATCTATAAGTTTTATAAGAGAGGATAACAAAAAGAAACAGTGCTACATATGAAAAGAAGCTTTTACCTACCAAGCCATTATTTTTTTACTCTTGAAAAGAGAAAAATAAGTATAAAATCATCACTACTGTGTTCAAAACAAAGAGTAACTCTGAGGGTTTACTGTGGAGTTATAAGTGTAAGTACATGTTGATACTTGGGGTATAATTGAGGATCAACATCGCTGTATTGAGTGGTCCATTAAAATATGAACACTTTGAATTTTAAATTGTAACTATATATAATTTATTATTTAACAATAGAATTTCAACAAAATTAATACTATTAATAAATGTGTGTCTAAACTCTTTTAATCATTAATATAGCCGCCATTAGCGGCAATAATAATTTCTAGGCGGCGGATGGTGTGACAACCGCTGCAGATGTAGTTTTCTTTCATGGTGTCCCAGTACTGGCTGACAATGGCTATGAGGGTATCGGTGTTTGGATGACAGACACCGCAGGCATTCCCCTCAACATGCACCTAAATGGTGTAGTCGAGGGGGGTGTTATCAGGGATGTAGGGAATCAAAAAGAGTTCGAAAGACTCATTTAAAATAGTCTTGCGGCAGAGAAGATGGGTTTCTTTCATTACTGGTGTCAAAAGAGACCTTTCCACCCACTTTTTTGATAGCTCTTTAGACAGTCGGGTGTGGAACCCCGAGATCTCTTGCAAGGGCTGTTTTCTTTAACTCCTCCGGGTCCAGTTTGTCCTTTTTGGCAGAGCCATTCTTCCTCTATAAAGTTTAATTCGGACTTGCTGAAAGGGTAGACGGTGGTACTGGAGACGTCCAACTTCTTGAAGTACGCGAATGGAAATTCGTCGATAACGTTCAAGTGTCATTTTCTCGACTTATACGTGAGATAGAAAGCACAGATTTGTTTGATTTTGTAACTGTTTCTTAATGCTTTAATCTAACCAAATTTGAATTAATTTTAATCACTCCACCTTCATTCATTAGTAAGGGTTCAGATTTCAATGTACAACCCGATAATTTCTGCCTATGTCATTGACAAATACGGAGTGGGGTTTGTGCTTATTTCTTCAATTTCATAACTGTTCCTTATGTACGATTATTTTCAAATAACTAGTTTAAACAACAAAATACAGACTGTCAGAGTTCTTTCAGATTTTATATTATTTTTAGTTTGCTCATGCTCTATAATTATTTTAATATCAGATAATATTATTTATCAATGTTTAAAACCTAATTATTTTAAATAAGTTTTGCTTATTGTAACCCTCATTGTTGCAACTGCCCGTATATTTTATTCTTCTTTATTAATTTACTAGGGGGTCGTGCCCGGCTTTGCTTTGACTAATTAGTACTAACTTTGATTTAAAAAATATTGAAGATAACTCCAACAAATTTTCAATGTTACTCTCGGTTTTTCATAAGTGCACTCACACGTATCCCCTCAATACATTATTTTGCTATTTCTGCAAATTTCTCCTGATATATATCTCGGATTTACCCAGTATGCTATCCAATATCCTGTAAAATATGTATTAACAAAAATTTGCAAATTTGGTCTCTATTTCTCTTCCTATATTCATAAAAATGTCATTCAATTTATCATAGTTGTGAGGAATAATTTTGTGTTGCTTACAAAGGATAAAATATTTCCTATTATCAATACAACAAAAGAAGCAATGTAAAAAAACATTCAACGAAATAGATGATTTTCCTTTATATATTATATTTTTATCATTATAAGCAAAGTAAAAAACAAATTTAAACTAATGTAAAAAAAAGTAAATAGTACATATATAATATTGAAAATAAAATGAAGAATGCTGTAATTTGTGTTGTTATAAAATATATTAATGAAGTTCAGGGATAAATAGTTTAGAGTATATGAAGTAATCGATTAGTTTAAGATAGTGCGACATGTTACAAGTCCTATAAATTTATCAATTAATATCTAATGTAACACAGTTGGGTCAAACTAGTCAAACCATTCTTAAGTTTGCCAAAAAGTGGATCAGCAAAGTGACATCTTCCTTTTACTCCCTTGTATCTAAAATTTAATTCTGAAGTTTTAAATCTAATGTCGTATAAGCTGTTGCGTCTTGACGAGGGAGAGACACAAGCTTATTTATAGTAGGAGAGATCCAGGATGACCAAGAGACATGAGGAGAAGAAATGACGTGGAGGAATAATGTAACACTGTTTATAAGATCATGTGTATTCTAACTATACTCTAATTTATTTACACAATACGAGACTATTTATAATACGTAAAATACAGTACTTATAATACATAGACGAATATACAAGGGACATAAAAACATGAAAGGAAATATGAAATACATAACATAAGCAGCTTAGATCTTCCTCACATATGGGAGATGAGGATGGTGTATTCTTTAAAAAGCATCAATGATGGCTGGAAGTTAACCTTCCAATTTCAGATATCGACTAGTTTGGTTCGTTTTTTACTATATTGTAAAAACTGTGACGATTATATAACGATATCAAACACTCTTTTGCTTGTTATCGAATTCTGAAAATTAAAAAAGATTTTATAATACTTAATTCTAAGTATTTTTTAGATTTTGAGTCAATATATTGGGTAGCGTTTGTGGTATTTGGTATTCCGTCTAGCATGAAGCAGAGTTCAAATGAGGAAAAAGAAATTGGTGTGGCTATCAGTAACTGTAAAGCTTTTATTGCTCAACAGCTCGTAGAAGATAGGACAATTGACCGAAGAAATACAAATACTATCTTGAAATCAGCTGTAGCTAGATACACCGCTTTAACCCTGAGGATTACCCAACCGCAAGCCTCATGGTGGAATTATAAAATAGAATTAATTTAATATTTTCCATCGACATCACTTAGGTATAAAAATACTCTTAGTGTGATTATTCGCCGATATAAGAAGTATAAGAAAGAAATTACTGATTATATTCTACTTGGCATTGACCGGAGTAATTAGGCACTGGCTAAAATATATTTTTTTCTTTAATAATATAGAAAATAACACCCAAAATTTATCATGAGCCCACTCCCACGTACCTACTCAATAAAATAATTGTTATATTTATTGCAAAATATTTTTCATAATGTTAACGTGTATTGCAGTGTATTGCAATAATAGATCAACTTTGAGTAAAAAGTATCGCGGCTTATTGCCCATGAAAATGTTTTATTTTCCAAAAGACATCAATTGAATTGATGAAGGATTTTGATTCGTTTTAACTGGAAAATTTACTCAAGACCCCGTTGAAAATTTATTCACCCGTATTCAGTTCAACATAATTAGAGGATTAAAATAATTGCTTTATGTCAGCTCATAAAGGAAAGGGATCTTCCAATTATCAATATGATAATTGCGAATATCTAACCGATTTCTTCGGTGATTAAAAGAAATAAATCAGACGAAGTGGCTAATCCATATTTTCTTCAAGAACTAATTCCTCAACTACAAGAAGATACTGTGATGTATGAACAAGAAACTAATATTTATATTATTATACTGGCCATATTTGAACCCAAATTAAGACATATCAGTCTATTTAGTTTTGTTATTTTGAACACTAGTAATATTGCCCCATATTCAAAACTCCTTGATCTAAAAGATTATAAAGGACAATTTTTATGTCGATGGATCAAAGAAGTCTTTGAAAATATATTCATTACTGCCAAGAAGCGATTAATGCATCTTTTCTTGAAGAATTAACTCCTCAGCAACAAGAAGATACCTGTGTTGTCTGAACAACAAAATGATATTTTATTAGTATTATTGCTGGCTATATCTTCAAACAAATTATGATTTATCAGTCAGTTTGCTCGGACTGTCTTGTTTTTTTTATTTTGGACACTAGTGATATTGGCTCATATTCAAAACTCATTGATCTAAAAGATTATAAATGACAATCTTTATGTCGTTGGATCAAAGAAGTCTTTGAAAATATATTGCGTGTGTGACTAAATAGGAGATTAAGTTGAAAACAACAATACAAATTACTACATTTCATTATAAAATGAACTTCCAATAAAATATTGGATTAGTAAACAGAATAAAGCTTGTAGAAATTTCTAAGGAGATTTGTTTGCATATAAACTTGCCAATTAAAAATTGCCTTTACGAATTTCGATTTAGGAATTTTTTGAAGTAAATAAAAAATGGACTTTTCATCTAGACAATTCTTTTGATGCATATATGTTGGTATGTTGTTTGAAGTTTATAACACATTATTTCTTTTATATTCATAATACCACTACTAAGGTTACAAGAGGCAATAATTAAAGTATTAATGGGGGGGGGGATTTGCGATGATAGGACTTTGTAGATTACCTTACTTAACCAAGTATATATTCTGTGAAGAATCCAAGAGAATAAGAACAACAAATATTCATATTATATTATTATTAGTAAAGCATAAGCCCCCCTTATAAAACCTCCCGAAAAGTCAACACCCCCGTCGTAAGTCTGCCCCAGCTCAAAAGAGGGGCCCATGCAAAATTTCACCCTCCTAGGTTCAATGATCTGGGAATGTATAAAGGGCATCTACATATACAGACACTCAATATCTCTTTTATATATATACAGAAGATAAAGAAGTATTTTCTGAATATTTTTTTTAATTTTGTCAATTAATTCGACCATTTTCAATGTCTTTCCCCTCTTCCTCCTTAGCCCAAGCTAAAGTTATTCTTAAAAAAGTGTATATTATATTCGATATACTTTGTAAGTTTCAATACTATGTAAAAATAATACATGTACTGCTTCAGAATATATACCTGGATATCAGTCAAAGTAAAGAAATGAAAGTAATCAAAAATCACATTACATAACTTCCCAACTGATTCAGAAAGGATTAATAATTGAAAAACAGCAATTCCAAGAAATTAGGCACCAGGTATTATATATCAGTTACATAGAAACTCATTGATTAAATTAGTATTAATAGGATTGTAACATATTAATATTTATTATATCTAGCCAGAGTTACACATAATAAATATATTAGTATAGTATTATAAAAGCACTATGACGTACCCGTATTATATATTTGATTTCGAATTATTTTATAAATACTTTAAATAACTCCAGAATTTACACAAACTTGTCGATAGACAAATTAATAATTATAAATATGTTCCTTCTTCAACCATAATGAAGTTACATACTAAGGCTAACTCCCTAATCCTCTTCTTAATTCCCCTTTTTAATTCGTATTCAATATACTTTCTCCCTTTTCCCGTTAGTACAATCATTCGTTTTATGGATTTTTAATTTTTTTGGTGCATTTTCGAATCTACAACCCATACCTTTAAAAAAACTTTGAGACTTGTTTAATATAAAAAATCAACTTTAGTGGGGAAAAAACTTCCCCACCAGAGCCCGGGAATCTGGTCTGATCATAATGAAACATAACTCTAGTTACGTAACTTCAATTCCCAAACAACTTTTATGTCTAAGGCCTGTATAAGTCTCTGTTTTTGAAATAAATAGACTGGTTATGCGTTTTTATTAACGGACTTACATACAACTATAATATTATATTATTGTAGATGTTTATATGTCTATCATATAAAAACGCATATACTGAGGTGATTTTTTCATTATTTTTTTTCTTGTTAAATCAACTTCATTAAGAGGTTTTGAGGAATAGTTATTATCATTTATAAAAATTATAGAAAATGTATTTAGCTATATGCTTTATTCAAGTGGATGATTAGGTAAGAAGTTATTGGTGATTCTGCAAATGGTATTGAAAATGTTGTTTTTTCCGAAAAAAATCCGATTTCAATTCCTGAATTTGAACAAATTGCACCAATTATGAATATTTTGCATGAAAAAAAAGATGATGTCAACTATTTTAATACTCTACCATTATTAATCGTTGAGTCATTTACGTTCAAAGAAACTTTGCTAATTTCCAATTATGAAAATGAATTGAATAAAATGTTTTTTTTTATAAATAAGAAATTGAAGCATTTAGCTGATTTTCATAAAGTGCACTAATAGAAAGTCAAGAGTTAAATTGAAATTAGTTTAATTTTATAATATATTCTACCAAACCACTTTTTGTTAATATTAGTTTTTGGCTGCAAACCCCAATTCATCATTACTCCAACGCATGTTAGATACTTACTGACTGTATTTCTGAAAACTTAAGAATATTGCCACAAGAATGAAACCACGCCCACTCCGCTATTACTACTATAGCCTGATTGCCATGCGTTATAAAAAAGGAAGTTATGTATAACTCATAGGTATTTAGAGAAAAATTATTCATTTTGTGTCAACAAAATTTGCTTAAAATAGTTCTTGTTCTGGTTATCCTTCAAATACGAGAGTAAAAAGAAGTAAGAAATTATTCGGTTTGTGAAAGACATTGTTTTTATTGATGCTAATTTTTTTTTTTTTTTTTTGCAACTCCATTTGACCTCACAAAATGATCGAATTTTGCTAAATTAGGGATCTTATTCGCCCTTTAAGACCTATTGGTAGCAAAAACCAGAAATAGTTATGGTAAAGTGTGCCATCAGCCAGTCTGATTAGGTGTTCTTTATCTCTGTGCCCCATGGGTCAAAATTAATAGCATTGAGTACGTGAGCACCATTCTAAAGTAACATCTCCAGTCATGTGCATATTCACACTTCAAGGTTGAGAATTAGACATGTTCACTCTCACACATCCAATATGATGCAACCGTAATATGAGACTCCTTCCCCTAACCATTGGGGCAAGAAACTTTAGCTTAGAAATGGTCAACAAGAAGCCCCATTCTTAATGGATGTAGGCAAAGTATCCATAATTAAGGTATAGGGCAATATTCCCAAGGAAGTGGTCCATGTCTACTCTGATGTCTTATCTAACAGACACAAGCCTATAATTTCCACAAAAGACAACCATTATAAATAAATTTTTGTCACCTATTGATATAATGTTCAATATTATTCTTGATAAATTGTAAGTCCAGCCTGTAAATATATCTATGGAATTATATTTGTGATTGATGCACTTTTCTGGAATTTATCATTAGTTTCTTCAAATCCGAGAATTCTTTATTTTTACCCTTTCCATCAAATTTTGAGTATAAAAAAAGTTACACTACAAATGAAAATTTTGCCAATTATCTACCAAAATGTATATAATTTCAAATATGGGATTAAATCTCAGCTGAACTCCTTCAATCTTGAGGACAAAGTAAATTTAAAGCCCACCAAAGATTTCTATTTTTTTTTTTTTTTTAATCAAAGTCTTTAATTTTTTTTTTTTTTTTTTATAATTAATTGATCCTTTATTTTCAAGAAAGTATTTTCTTCTAAAAGATATAATTCTATAGCAATAGTTTCAATTAAATAATACCACAAAAACTAGATTGTTTATGTAACGATATTTGCATTTTTAATACAAGCCCAAAAATGTTCAAGAAATATGTTTTGTTCCAATGAAAGTGGACTATTATTTGGAACTTGTCAGTTTTTTTGGTACTAGGCCAACAACAAATTAATGGACAATTTGAAAAAAAAGAATAATACAGAAAAATATGTTATTTATTCCTGAGTGTTGGCTGATAGCCAACCGACAAAACAATTAGATTTAAAATGGCGTCATCACAAGTAAAAAAAAAAAAATACAATAGTCCAAAATTGATAGTTTAATGGGTAAATTTATTTATACGCTGTCCTTGATTTTGATAAATTAAATGATAATTTGGACAAAAATACTATCCTTTGATTATAATTTTTACATCACACTGAACATTAAAACAAATATAAATATTGTTACAATAGATATTTTGCATCTTAAACTCTGGTTCTCAAGGACTCAAATTACTTACTCTAGATTGATTAAAATGCCTAAAATTGATAAGAATGTTTTTCTAAGGAAAATATCATATTTACCATCTTAACATTTTAAAATAAAAGATTCATTATTTTTTAAATAGTAAATTATCCATAGTATTTTTTTAATGGTTTGGGAATTATGTAATTACTATAAGATAATATTGCAGGTTATTGAGTCTTACAAAATTATGCAAAATTTCATCCCAAATAATTAAAATAAATTTAATTTTTGCGAATATTAAAGATAACAAATGCCAAAAAATGGCATCTCCAAAGTTATAAAATTGTAGTTTGTATTCATTATTGGTCGAGTTATGAATAAAAGAAAACTACTTTTTGATGAAAAAATCGGGTCAAAATTACCTACTCGTGATATTTCACAACAACATAATTAGAGAAGGGATTTGTGGAGGAGGACGAGGAGAACGCGAGAGGGAGACATACCGGGTGTTGAAAAAGAACTGGGACCTACCTCAAGTAGTTATTAAAATACTAATAATTGATCAGGATAATGTTGTACATAGAAATTTTTATTTTTATTATAACAATGCACATTAGTTATGAATCTGGCCACCATCAGCCTCAATGACAGCCTGTAGCCGCCTCTGGAGCCCCTTGCACACATTGCAAACGTAGTCCTTTTTCATGATCCTGCACGCTTGGTCTTCAGGGCATCAATATTGCCACCAAATGGAGTAATCCAGTGAATTCAGATACGGGCTCTGAGGGAGCTAAATGTTCTTGGAACTGAAGTTCATATTGCTACCCATACACTCTTGTACAATATTGGTAGTATGGGCTGTAGCCCCGTCCTTCTGAAATACGTACGTGACCTTGCTGGTCTTATTTATGGTCTTGGTGATCTATAGGGCCACATTTTCCTTCAACATCATCAAGTAGTCTGTCGTGGGTAACCAGTTTCCAACAGGAAACAAGGAGGCATTTTTTCTCCTGTTCATACCACAACTCCCAACATCATCCCCGAGGCCGGATGTTTGATCTTGTTGACTGTCCAGATACTGTTGTCAGCCTTGTCAAAGCATACCACCCGATCATTTTGCTTGTTGTAGAAGGGGTCAACGGTATAGGTCTTTTCATTAGAGAAAAAAATTACCCAGTTACTGTTGTGCTTCAGATCACTCAAGAGTTGTTGACATCGCTGAAGACAGAGTGCTGTTGGGACAAGAGTTGTCTCTCAATTCTTCTAAGCGGCCTTCTTCCAGCCTTTTGGATGGCATTCTCACATTAGACCGATGCACTTTCTTCTTCTTGGTGTACTCTGATATACTTTTGGCTTCACATTGGTGGGTCTTCCACTCTTGGGTTTGTGAGATGTTAACACCTTATTGAATAATGAACGAAAATAAAAAAGAACAGACTCATCAACCGGTTGTTCTTTTAAAAATCGATGTACATAGTTTTTCTTCACATACATAATTCCATGTTTAAATTTAATAGGATATGTGCAAATTAACAAAATATTTATAGCCGCAAGATGGTGCAAAGATCTTGAGTCTTGCTACACAAAAAAAAGTAGAAAAAAGGAACATAATTATGAAATAATTAATCAATAATAATGAAAAAGGAATACATAGAGTGAGTATATTGAGCAATAGCAAGGGAAATTCTTTGACGTCACGACAGCAGATGCAAAAAAAAAAAAAAATCGTTGACCAAAACCAATAGAAAAGATAGTGTCTCCTCATATAATTAAGCTCCAACAATTTTATAATATTTGTATAGCCATTGTAAAAATATCGGTTTTAAGAAAAATAATAAGGCCTTTCAATATATTAATGACCCTATCTTTGATTAATCTCCTGAATTAAACCTCATATTCACACTAATTAAATCTATATCAAAAACACACCAATAGAATTATATCATATGGGAAAGCAAAAACGTAAGAAAATTCAAAGAACCAGAGTTAGGAGCATACTAAAGAATCTTATTTAATTTAAGAATAAATAATTTGTAAAAGTATTTGTTAAGGGCCATCTTTGTTTTTAGCATACCAAATTATTACTTTTCTTTTTGACAGTGTTAACTACTTCTTCACCACATCAGTCTATGTATTTTGTCTTTATGACTGGAGGAGCGCCAGCTCCAATCTTTGAACCTCTTGAAGTGAAAACATCATGTATGATAAGAAATTCCTGTTGCTCAACTCATATAAAGTTTTAATATTTGTAGTAATTGTAGTTTTATATCAATATCACATGATATTGTAAGCAACTCTTCCATTCTGGGATAATATTTGAAATCCCAAAAAATGGCAGATCGACTCAATATACTTATACAATTCAAAATCAAAGAAGAGCAGGGCTTGATATAAATTCATTAATAAATGTTTGATAAATGATATTCAATTATATTTGTTTATTTTCCTTTTTTCTTCTTTCCGTAAAGTTCGAACCGAAATAAAAAGACGGCGAATATGTCATGCGGCAAAAATCCCCTAAATGCTACCGATTAGCTTCACTGAACATATTTGTTTCATTGTTATTTATGGTGTTGATGCTTTTTTGTTTGGCAACAGAATACGAGACTCAAATGTTAAGAAATCTGCCAATGAACATGTTCTAATGTTTAACTCATAAGGACCTTCACCAAATTCCACTGCCGCGCCGTGTGGAAGCCATTATTGCAGCCTACGGTGGTCATATTCAAAATTAGTTATCCATAATATCATTATCATAAATAATATTACTCAAATTGTTTTGGATATTGAATGTATACAAAATAATGCCTTATTGTTACATTCGTTCATTTTAATCTCAACAGTTTTGCACGACACGGTATATAGTATATATAATAGATACACTGAACAATGCTGACCCATACAATGATATATTAATAAAGTAAGGAACAATTTAATAGAAAACTCCGAACAAAGGTAGATGGACCCTTTGCTCTTAAAAGTACTTGACTTCAATGCATTTCTTTAGATAACACACATGCTCTTCTTGATGAAAGTGGAATACTAAGTGTTTATTAATTCAACGCTTTTATAGTGAATCCTTCTAAGCTAAAAAGTAGATACAATACAGAAATACCTCGCACAACGAGACATTTGATTCGTGAATGTTTTTAGACAAGCTTGAACTATTGCAAAAAAACATACTTTTGATATATATGATTAGTATGAACTCATTAAATATTTACACGACCTTCATGAAATCACAAGGTGAATGCCGTAAAACATACATACCTCACATAGAAAAATGGTTAGGTATGCAATGTCATTTGTGGAATCTCCAAAGATCAAATGATAAATATATGGCTATAGATTCAAATAATATAAACTACCGGTATGTTAAAACCAAAGACCGACATTTAACGTGGTCACCCTGAAAATTTGAAGAATGGTATAGAATACAGCAGCTTAGCTGTCATATCGCTTTATTAGATCAGCTGCAAGCAGCTATAATAAGAAGAAAATAAATACAAATCTCACTCCGTATTTAGTAATGATATTGGCAAGAATTACTCCGTTGTCGATCCTCAATTCTACTCCGAGTCCAACAAAGACTTACACCTATAACTCCGTAACAAATCCTCAGTGTACTCTTCGTCTCTCGGTCATTAATTTATACCTATATGTTCTAACTGTCGTGGGAAAACAAATTTTTAAAGATAACAAAATTTATGGCTATATATTTTTTAATTTATAGAGAAGGTCCATGCAAAATTTAAAATAGGTAAAAATAATTTTTGACACAAATTTAATAAATTGTTTGAGTCTTTTAAAATTGGATGGGTTCCAAATTAGCAAATTCTGATTAAATTCATAGCAATAAAAATATACTTTATCCATTTTTTTAATAATATACTAATGTAAGATTATTAATATTTAGAGAGATTATTTTTATATGAAACTAATCTAAAATAAATATGAAAACAGATTTTAAATTACATTTTATGCCAAAAAATTAATTTTAAACATGACTTTATTTTGATTATATTATGCTGATGAATTAGCAAGAGATAGTACAATAAACGAACATACTAACAGGCAGAGATGGGACTCGAGGCTTGCGAATTTACTTACAATAAAGTTCATATTTTATAGACTTGTGTCTCAAAATTATGTCACAATGATAGACTCACGACTAGAACACGAAAGTTAAGACTCAATATTTTATATGATTTTAACTTTGGAGCATATTAAGTAAGAGTTAATTATAATTGGATCTTGAGTCAAAGGGATAATTCATGTAAATAGTATTAATAGTAAAGATTATTGTTAATTTGTGGGGATTCTCGAATCAATAATTCCCGGGAATTTTAATAAACTTTTTAATAGATTTCCAATAATTTTTTGGCAATTCCTGGGAAATTTTATCGAATCTAGTCTTTCTCCAGGGATAATCTGTTGTATATGGATTGTGTTGATTTTTTAACGCGCCCACATTTTCTACATAAATAAGGCTATGTATTTAATAATAGTGAAAATTTACTGGTTATAATTAATAATAGAAATACACTTTGATACAATTACATATATACATATAAAAAACTAAATAAATATCAAAACTGAGACATCTGTTTTCTTGAAGATGATACGGATTGAGATTTCCTTTTTCTGTTTTTGTAGATTTTATTATTTCACCCAGCAACAAAGTTCTTAGCAAAAATATTGAAGAAAATGGAACATGTTGGAATAAAAAAAAATTCAATAGAATGGTTATGATGACAGCATACCTTATTTAGCCAAGCCATATCTGAGGAAGAAAAAAAAATCTTTATTCTTCCATTATCTTCAAACTGAACGCTTAAATCTCCATTAACTGACAAAAATGTTGACAAACAATCTTTTTTCAAATTTTAAAGCAGAGAATAGTTAAAATACAACTGAGATAATGTATCATTCATTCATGTTCAGCACAAGATTGTAAATTAAAAAACAGTCCGAAGGGAACAATTATAACATTGAATGTACTTATTCAGATATTTTATTTTGACCCTTTTTGATGGTAAATTTTTATTCAGATTTTAAAATGACTTAATGACTTCCTTGACGTGCACAAATTATGCATGAAGAATTATATTGTCCTGATCAAAAGATGAGCAAACTAATATATTTCTATCGATGAAATTGTAATAAAAGTGTAATGTATTCATATTTCCTTCCCCCTTGTTCTTCTTCTTGTTCTTCTCGTCTCTTATTTTCTTGTATATATATATATATGTATTAAAGTACAGTGTTTTACCTAGTATAAATAGTCATGTATTTATTGTATTTATTAGAGTAGGTTTTTGTCTTATAAAGAATACAGAAGTTCCTTTAAATAAGTATTGTATTATTCCTCCACGCCTTTCCTTCTCCTCACTTCTCTCGGTCGTCCTGGATCTCTCCACCTATAAATAGTTTGTGTCTCCTCTCCCTCGTCAAGACACAACAAAAAGTATTTGAAAATGATGACAGGATCAAACAGAAGATAAATTCGTTGATGGTTATTTGCAAAAGCATTTAAAATATATTCATATGAAGTTCAGTTTCCAAGCTCATCTGGAAAAAACTTCCTATTAGCCGGATGAGCATCCACTATAGTTGCAACCTTCTCCAATCCAATTTTTGCGACAACACAGAGCACTTTCATATATTATTCCTTCACATAACAGACGAACTAACTTTTATGATAGGAATCATGGCAACCATATCATTTTACCGGCCTAGAACAGTTTTTATCTTGAAGCACAATAAAGTTTTTTAATAGTTTCCACTCTTTTCACATCCGAAAATTTTTCCTCCGGAAACCTCTACTCTTTGATTTGAGTAAACTTCATCAATTATGATAGACTTATATCTGTCCTACTAATCCATAGTCTTCATTCTTGAATTGTTCACACCACCTGTGACTTCAAATATACTTGTCAATCTCTTTAAATAGTTGGATGTAGGTAGTTGGATGAGTCCTGATCTGCGAATTAAGTTGTAGATAACTGGACTCGTATTTTGCCTCTAAGTAGATATTCCAAGGAGCTTAGGCGAATACCTCTTTCCTTTAAAATGTTGTCAATGTAAATCGAGTTGTTGAGAAATGAATTCCAGATGGTCATTCGATATGGGTTCTTCTTGTGATGATTGTATTAGTTTACTTGCCAAAGAAATATTCGATGATGGAGATGTAACATGCTTATTTTTTAAGAATGCAAGTATGTTATGGATTTCTGTAAATTTGCTAACACTCTCCGACGCACATATATGATTGACATCTCCCTTTGAAACTGGGAGCTCATTCGAAAATATATCAAAAGATAGATTTTTATATATTTTGATTCTATAACTTAATCCAGGTACATCAGAATGAATGGAAATGGCTAAGGATATCGCAAAGTCTCCCTCGTAGATGGCATGAGTGTATTCTGGTAAACATGTCCTATCGATGTTATCCTTAATTTTTTCGAACGAAGATATTTAATCATTCTTCATAAATGATTCAATCTTTAAGTCAAGTTGTTTTCTCTCACTTTCGACTCCGAAAATTAATAAATGATTAATAAAATTGTTGAATAAAATTGACATTCTAAACAGTTTTTAATAATGAACTTATCTAGCTTTAGCAGTTGATAGTGAAGTTGATCTTGTGGGTGTATGTAAGACGGATAAATATGCTGGAGAATCGGGAAATATAGTTGGCACTGCATCGGGCTTAAGTTTTTCACGCTTTAAGTCAAGATGTTATTTATAACTATTCGAGTCTCTTCGTTCTGTCAAGTAGCATAATTCGTGAAAATGAAGACTGCAAGCACAAGCATTTTTAGTAGGAACAAAAAATTTCCTGTGTATGGATCTTATCCACTTATCCTTCAGCTCTTCATTCTTTGGGAATATACGTAAACGATGCTTGAGTTCGGTAGTTGTATAATCCGAAAGATGTTCAGATCCTTTCGTTTTACGATAACCAGTTCTACATCCCTGTACACAGCAAGTCAACATTTTTCTCATACGTTGAGTTAGTAGCAAATAAGTAGAGAGTCACTAAATAAAAATAATTATTATCAGAGCTCATATCATGGATAACTATAGATTACTTAAGGGTGGTATTGTCGGGGGCAGTAAATCAATCAAATTTATTATTATAAGTAATATATTGTGTTGGCTTGTGAGTTTACTCAGTTACGTTTTTTACGTGCTTGTAGTATATTTATCATTACTCATTACTGTGTTTCCTACTTATAATATATTATCATTACTCATTGTTGTGTTTCCTACTTCAGTCCATTTTGTGTTTAATAAAGCCTACATACATTTGGTAACTTAGTGATTTTCTTATTTCAATAAGGAAAGAAAACATAAAGTGATCATACAATACTTTATACTCTTATAATAATACAATAAATTTATGTATGACTTACATATTAGTTTTGACGTATTATAATTTCGAATGAAAAAGTCGTGGAGGCAATTATCATTTATGTTTACTATTATTATCAATTCACTTATTTAATATTGTATTGCCCAGATATTATAAAAGAAGTCCTTTGTCTATCCGTGATTGAATTAAATAATTCAAATTAGTGTCCAAAATGGCTCATAGTTGTCCTGCTTTTGGCTTTTTCCCAAAATTAGGATGAATTTTTTTAAGGTTAAAATAACTAATAAGTATAAAATTCACATTTCTTTTCAAATATTTATTTTTAAACATAAATTACTAAACCAAAATTTTTCAACTACCATTTGACAAAATTTTATAAAGCTAACATTAACAATCTATGCAATATTTAATCTTTTATTTCTATGGACATAATAATAGCATCTTTTTTCATTCAAACAAATCATAAATTTTTGTCTAGGACTCGATAAAAATATTTTTGTTTATTTTAAATTGTAGTTTTATTAATGTGCTACAACTTCTATTAATTAATTTTTTTTTTTTTAAATACAAAAATAAATAACATTAAGTATGTATTAATCAATTTTCCAATAACCGTATTCATTATCGAAACGGTACTTTTAGCACTTGTTTGAAACGTAAATTATTCAACCAAAAGGTTTCATCTATGAGGGAGTATAATTACCTATGAATAAATTAATTCAATAATAACACTAATTAATATCTCAAACTTGTCGCCATTTTTAATTTATTAATTATACGTCTAGTTAAAAGAGAGGCACACACGCTACTAAAATACGAAATACTTAAACAAAAACAAATCAACCTTAGATATTAAGGAATAATAAATTAAAGGTCGTATTTTTAAGAGTTTAATTGACAGTTTTTGTAGTTTAAAAATCTAAATGGATAAAATAGGGTCTCTTATTAGGCATAAATGAAGAACGAAAGTATATTCAATTATAATACATTTGACACTTGATATCAAGGAACAAGATTTGAGTAGTAAAAATGAAGAAAAACGTCAATATAAATACGCGTAATACACGATACCAAAAGATATTATTTATTTTTTGGCAGCATACTTGGAACTAAAATACTCATAGCATTAGGCAAGTTAGAGAAAGATTGTAAAAATATTGTTGTAAAATATATGTTTTATCTATAATACTTAACATAATAAAAATCCTACAACTGGATTCAAATCGATAATTTTTATGAAATAACATCAAAGTTTCCATTTTTTTCGACATTTTTCAGATTTTCAAATCAAAATGCGTCCACAGAGGACCATTTTTTGGACATTTGATTATTATTTTCTTGTTTAGAGGAATTAAATGCTAAATAAAAAATATCCCGTGATACCCAATTCCCAAGTTTGTCATTTCGGTAGAGTCTAATAAGTATGCAACTAAAGATGATGAAAAATGCAAAAATAAAACATAAAAAATAATGTTAAACTGGGAAAACTGACAACCCTTTTTTTTATTTTTAGATTAAGATTTTTATCATCCTCGTACTTATTTTATTTTCTTAGATTTTCAGGAAGGAAAGATCAAAATAATATTGTAAAAGCTTCTTTCGGGAGCATTCACAATGTATGTACGAATATTTTTGGCAATTTTGGTCCCTGGATTGCATTTATTACACATATAAGGTGTAGTAAAAATAAATCCATTATTTTCATATAGTTTTTTTTCCCCATTAATGTTTATCAAAACAGTGCTTACATGGCAGTCGGACACTGACTAAATGAAGAATGTTTGTCTTTTTTAAACTCAGATCGAGATATGCAACCTAAAGATGATAGTACAGAACAATGAAATTTTGTATGGATTATTTTCTTAGATTGTAAAAACATTGCCCCACTACTTTAATCATAATTCGTAAAAAGTTAAAAAAAAAACCGCTCAAAGAATGGTCTTAAAAGTCTGGAGGAAATAAAAAAGATTTCCTTTATACTCCACGGTACATTTTATATTTAAAAATGACACAACCTCATCTGATCTGAATATTCAATTTTCAAATTGAAGGAGACACCATTTTGGGGCTGAAACTTCATATTATTTACACATTGCCACTAAATCTTTAGAAAACTTTATCAAATGGCTTTAAGAATTAAAAAACAAACTTAAAAACTGCATTGAATACTAATGTATGCAAATAATGAACGTAGAAATTTGAATATATTATAAGTGATATATGCTAAGCATATAGAGAGATAAAATAGCTAAATATCTCTAAAAATGGCTGGGTTTGTACTTTTTTTTTTAATTAGGGGCCTAAAAAATGATAATTAGAGAAAATCATCTTATTCTTTCCATTCCAATAGTTAATTTTTATCTACAATGATGGAATAAGAGTTTAATAACATATTTTTTAGTCAAATTACAAATATAAGATTACATCTCAATGTTACTAAAATTTACAAAAAAAAATCGTATGTAAAACTGATGAAATCAATACTTAAAAAAAGGTATTCAGAATAAAACTAAAATAGTTGATGAAAATACTAAAAACAAGATTGATTCCATTTTATTATTAATGGCCGTCTCAATATTCTCAACATCATAACGTGTAATGTTTATATTTTTGGGCAAATTCTTTAAACATTCTATCTCTTCCACTATGACAAATAACTCAAGAGTCTAAGATATAAAATTGAATTATTACTCGTACTTTCTTTCCAAGAATATATTAAATTTGTCTTATTCCCAACTATCATTAGGACATAATGTTTAAATAGTCAATATATGTACTCTTGGTGATTTCCTAATCATTGCCTTCGCTTTTTTCACTTCATCAATTAACATTTGGTATGTAGTTTCAGAAAGATAAACACTATTTTAAGCAACGTTGTCTCCTACTTGAGACAATTTATGGTGGAAGCGTCTTTGTATGTCAGTCTGGAGTTGCTCATACTTAAAGTTGGGCTATTTTGTGAAATGAATTACTGTTTTGAGATTAGAAAAAGAAAACAGTTGGTAGAATTTCGCTTATTTATTCATTATTTCTTGAATTATTGTTGTGCTAATATTTCCTCAAAGAATGTATTTTTCGCCGAGTACCTTTGAGTTTGTACAATAAAATTAGTGAAATGCCGAAAAAAAAATTCTCGCTACGCCTGGATTGAAATTAATGAAGGCCATGAAATTTGGAGCTACCTACTGGGCGACAACAAAATTTCAACTACTTTTTATATTCTCTCTTCTTGTGTAATATGAAATATTTTTATATAAGCATCACGTAATATTCTATCCTCCAAAACCATAACTTTTAATCAATAGTACCATATGTTTCGCTCCCGCTTTTTACACACACTCGCTCGATGCCCAGTCCTACTGATGCTGTGGCATTACACTGTTCTACCACATACGAGCACTAGAAACTACGGGGAATGTTGAGAAAATACTTTTTCAATAAATGCGAAAATCAATATATTGCGCAAGTTCCAGATAAACAGGGTTGCGGATTTGTGTAAAACGTTATCGTACCCCCAAATACTATTTCAATTATATGGTTCCATCGTCTTATTTCTGATACACCAAACAAAAGTAATTTTTTTTATTTATACTTGATGCCTAATTTCTAGTGATGATACGCTACAATCACAATGATAATTATCAAATATTACTTCATTAGTATGACGTCATGAAAAGCTGCCTGAAAGAAACTTAGTCATCAATCAGCATTTATGGTATTTGACTGATGAATCTGCTGTCTTCTCATTCTTCAATGATGATGTCGATCAAGAAGCTAAAGAAAACATGGTCGTAAATTTGAATAATGAAAATATCTCGGGACATGGCTAAATATATTTTGCTTCGAGCGGAGCATTTGAAGGTTCTTGTTTTTGTGTATTAATGTTTTTAAATCTAGTGATAGCTTTATTTATTGTTTCATTAACAACTCGTTTATCATTATATGAAATTTTATTTCAGATAAAAAAATATATGTTACTTCTTATCAGTCAAAAGCATGACACTGTTTGTTCCCATTTTAAAATTGAAAACTATTTTCTTTGTGAAGCTCCATCTTTATGGGATAGTAATTCTGCTTGGATTGAAGCCCGAAAAAATTGTCAATGCTTAGTGCAGTTAAGGTTACAACTGAGATATACTTCAAAAGTTTAAGACAGACTTCCATTGTTGAATTAGAGCGGATGAGGAACAAAAGCCATTTCTACTACGTTGGGTTCATGAACATCAAAAGGTGTATCCGGAATATAAAATAAAACACTTAAAAGAAAATATATCAAAAAAAAATTATTTATTGCGTTATTAAGTAAAAATAATCCTAGTATATGAAATGGAGTACTATTATTTATCAATTCTGAAAGATAAACTCAACATTATCACTTTATATAGAATAGGGTGGACCGGTTAAAGTTGAAACACGTTTTACTGAATTACTTAGAGATACTTCAAATTAGACGACCCAAAGTTTTACACAACAGACATACCTCTATTTACTAATGGTGAAACGAGTTAAAATACAATTTTGATCAGTACTTTTTGTGTAATCTTTATTTGAATTCAAATTTTCCGGTCCCCCCTACAATCAAATTGACTTTAAACTCTCGTCGGTAGCTGTTATCGTTATCTTGGAGATTTTTTTCCCATATTTGACTAGCTGAATTCAAATAAAAAAAGGGGGGAGGGGGTATGCATTTTTGAAAATTACTTTTAATTTTATGGGATACCTTAACATACATACCTTCCAATAGTTAGAGAATAAAATAAAAAAAGTATTCCCCATTTTAAAATTATTTATTTATTACTATGTGTTTGTTACTAGTTACATGTGTGCGTGATTTTTTTTTTTAAAGAATGATCATCTTGCCCATCCATGGTGATCAACTTACCTCAATCATGGAGCAAGTTGGCAATTTTTACATCAGACCAGAGATATTATTTAGCACAAAAATGCTTATGTAGATATTGATTTCAGCAGTGCAGACATATTCGTAAATTAAGGTTTTAATGTATTTATAGAAAAAAAAATGATATAAAAACAAAAAGTATTAGCACAGTGAACGTACTTGTAAAAACCTGCTCAACTTATCTTAGTCTCCTCTAATTTGAAGAAATATTTTAAAATTTATATTATTTATATATCAGTAATATGTAATAATTATCAGCAAATACAGACAAAAATGAAAGAAGGAGCTGAGGAGGATATGCTAATGTACGTCCACTATCCTCTTTTTCTATTCTTTTCTCCGGTCAATATTTATGTACATATTATAATCATTAATAGCTAAAGATTTGCTAGCTAATAGCAAGAAAGAAGGAGTAATAAATAGCAGCAGAAAATAGAAAGGTTCCGTTGTATTGCCTTTCAAACTATATCAATATCAGTTATCAGTTATTTATCTTTGCATTGTTGTTAAATCGAAGGGTACTTGTCACTTTGAGAATGTCGGACCTACAGCGACGGATGGCTATGGGGAAATCTGGGTTGCCTCCTCCAGGTGGTGGAAGTGGTGGTGGATCTCGTCGACCGAATTCTGGAAGACGTTCGACTAAACCAGAGCATTGGAGTTCGTACTTCCAAACCTCTCGCGTGATTGAGATTCCGACGGGAAAATTCAATATCTACGAATGTGACTCATTGTCTGGGGATGAAACGGGAGGAGCAACGTTGGTTTTGCTGCATGGTGGTGGATACTCCGGACTCACATGGAGCGTATTTTCGAAGGAGCTTGTTAAATTGGTTGGAGTGCGAATTGTTGCATTGGATTTGCGTGGTCATGGAGAGACAACGACGCAGGATGACAAGGATTTGAGAATAGAAACACTTGCTCAGGACGTGGCCTGTCTCATTGATTCCTTAGGCACACTCATAGTCCAGCATTCCTCTTTGAATAGAGATTAATAATTTCTTTTACCCCTTTATCGAGAAATCACTAATATTTCATATTAGGACTTCATTTCAAAAACAAATTGTTTTACCTTTAATATTTTGGCTTAAATAGCCAAATTAGGAAGTACCCAAAATAGTCACTTGCCTTAAAGAAGGCCAACTGTCTTCCTTTTATAAGAGACCATCAATATAATGTTTAGGAGTTTAAAGTTCATCTCTGTAAATAAAAATGAAAAAACGATCCTTATTGGATGTTTGATTGCTATCATTGAAATGAATTAATCTCTTTAGAAGCATAAATCTTTTGGAGGGTATCAGGTTCACAATTTAGGGAACTCTGCTCTCAATTGCAGATTGTTTTCCTATTAATATCCTTTCATATTTGATTTTAAATTTTATATTGGATGAAAATTGAATCAAAGGATTAGGTGCTCATTAAAATGTCTATTGATTTTAATGATGTTTTCTAAATCATTTGCTTCTTGAGTTTGTTGAATTTATGAAAGGATTTTTCGAGGGTTTATAAGTTACCAAAAATATTCACTTGACCGATAATGCGTTAAACGTTCTCAGTGATATTAAAGAGGAATGCTGTTAATTTTACGTTTCACTACATTCTAATAGGTTGTAAAGGAGCTGTGATCCTGGCCGGTCATTCCATGGGAGGAGCCATTGCTGTTCATACAGCATCTTACCTCAAAGAAGCTGTTCTCTCTGGTCTTGTTGTCATTGATGTTGTTGAAGGAACAGCGTTAGAAGCACTGGGGTCAATGCAAAGTTTCTTACGTGGTCGTCCAGATCGATTTTATTCCCTTCCATACGCAGTGGAGTGGAGTGTTCGATCTGGACAAACAAGGAATTTTGAGTCAGCATGCGTCTCTATGCCTGGTCAATTAAAGAATATTCAAACAAATGAACCAGCTACAAAGTCAATAACTCCGGATTCTTCCAAAGAGGATGAGTCAAAGAAGCGTCTTCCTCCTCTTAGAGCTGCAAACAGCATTGCTGAAGAAGACGAAAATGGTGAATCGCAGCCTTCAGCAATATTTTCTTCACCCGCTTCAACTCCATCGCAAGAACCTGAATATACTTGGAGAATTGATTTATCCAAGACTGAGAATAATTGGCCTGGATGGTTTGAGGGACTGTCATCTAAATTTCTATCTGTCTCTGCTGCAAAAATGCTTTTGTTAGCTGGAGTGGATAGACTTGATAAGGATTTGACTGTGGGTCAAATGCAAGGGAAGTTTCAAATGCAGATATTACCACAAGCCGGACATGCAGTTCATGAAGATGTTCCAGATCGCGTGGCTGAGGTTTTAGCAACTTTCTTAATACGACACAAGTTTTCGCAAGCTTTGTCTGAGTTCAAACCCAGTTTTCCTGCCTGTTAATTCCGTTTTCTCTCTAACTTTTTTCTTTGTCGTGTTTTTTTTTTTTTTTTTTTGTCCAGTTCGTTTTGTTATTGTCTTTTTAAAACTCAATTTTTAGGCTTAGTCACCTCTATTTATGATTACAATATTTTTTTCGCCCCAGCCAATTTTTGTTGGTTTTTAGGAACTGTAATACATTTGCAATAAACACATTCTCATAATTTTTCAACTATTCAAAATATTGATGACATTATGTATAATATTGTGAAAATTGTTTTGTATGAGATTCATACAATGAAATAATTCAATGATATATATATATGGAGAAGTTGGTTACGTAAATTATCCCAAGATATTTTAAGATTTGTTTTTCTTCAAAAAACAAATGATTTTCTTAATAAGTATTCATGATATGGATCCGTCTTTAATCTACTAGTTATAGTATAAAATATTCAATTTCATTTATATTTACTACGCTAAATACAAATTGAAAATATATAACACAGTTTATTTCCATAAATTGTATTACTTAATCGGGAATTATTAATTTTTGATCTTATATTAATAAATAATCCCAACCCTTATTCCCATTTTCTAGAGTAGTTAAGACAAGAAATAAATTAACCTTACGGGATAGAAGTACCACAGTTCCATGAAACTTTAAATATGAGTCCAATTGTTCCAAATAATTTGTATATTTCTGGACGCTTAGAAATTACTGGACGCTCATAGATAAGAACGATTATAGTCGTCATAACTGAGATTTGGACTTGAGACTCGAATTGGACGCGAGTCTTTGAAGACGAAATACTTGATTTGAGTTCAAAATCAAAGACTAAAGTCTTCAATGGACTTGAGACCATTTTTTAAGAAATTATGGACTTAAAATGAATTTGAAAGAAATTGATAAAATATATTTAAGGACTTGTGGCACATGTTGGATCGGTATAAGAAGAGTGCAGTCTGATTCCTAATAAAAATTTGTCAGCCCTTTTTGGTCTTATATGGTAACTACAATAGCTGAAATGACTTAGTTACTAACTTCATCCAATGTTATAATAACGTTGACTAGATTACTTTAGTTGATGAAGTTTCATCATAACCTCTTTCAAAGAGGCAAGATACCTTAAATTTGAAGAATGGGTGGGTGGGGGCTAGAACTTATTATTACACGGTGTAACGATCATTAGTCATTTTCTTCGTTTTTATATTCATCAATCCTTGCTAGGACTGAAGGAACGACTAATCGGTCCTAAGGACCATTGAATAGTGAAACTCGATATATATGAATATCTGGTGTACACAACTAAATAAAAAGATTAGCATAATTATATCAGGTAAACTCGAGCACATTGCTCTATTTATAGGAAAGCTCTTGGTTAATATACATAATCTGTATTATTGCAAATATTTTAAGATTATTTGTACGTAGACACGTATTAGGAGTTTTCTATCGATATCTCGTTTTCCCAGGATTTCGGAGTTTTACGCCTATGTTAAATCCAGTATCTAATTATTTAGTATAACAGGTTTCATAAAATTATAAATTATTCAACAAAAGTTAACTTGTTCATCATATACTATTTAATATAATTTTTTTATTACGGATGGTATCACGGGTTATGGAATTAAAAAAAGGTGAATCCGTGTGCTCTTAAAAAGCAATCCTAGCACGATTATTGATAAAATTAATAACATGATAATTGAGAATATATAAGTAGGACTGGTTTAAAATTTATTATTTCTTTTAACACCAGAAGGGGCACTAATTGGAGTGCCTTGGTCATTTCTCTTAATTTCGATTTTTTGCTTTATGAAACATCTTTCTTAAAATAGGGAGTACCATAGAGAACTCTCTAGTACTCCCTGCTTAAGCCTACAAAAGGACACACATTTGATCCCTGTACCTTAATGTTTTTCAAAGTTATGGTTGACTGTTCATTTTTAATTAAATTTTAGTGTTATTTTAGACCTTGATCTCTAAAAATTTAATGGCCTCTTACTGTGACCAGATATAAACTTCGTACCAAGCTTGATTATAATCGATATAAAACATTTGCCGTAATCTTGGTGACTTACAAACAAGTAGAGGCAAAAACATAACCTCTGTTTTGGTAAATGTAAAAAGAAGTACAGTCAAATCCAAATATGATAAAATACGCTTAATTGTTGTCAACATTATCTCGGATAACAATTTTTAATACTTAAAATACTTGGCAAACTAGAAACACGAAATAAAAAAATCCGCATTAAGTCTATTTTTTTTTTATCAACTTAATAATTCATTTGAATGATTAATTATCATCATAATGAAAAATTCTTTTTTATTAGTACAAATCGTAAACTGGCACCAACATTTTTATTCTGTATGTTTCTTTTAAAATTGATTTCAAATTGCTTTTCAATTAATACGGAAACTAACATAACCTATCATGAGTGCTCCCTGAAAAACACTTTTGCTATAAGATGTAATAAAATATCTGTCAAAAACAAGGATGTAGGTTCATTGTAAAATGATTGTGGTAAAAAGTTGGAGTAATATTGTTGCGTGGTAATATTGTTGTGTACATTATCATAGTGAGACAAAAACGAAGTGAGTAATATCATTGTGAAGTAAGACAATAATATCGAGTACAATTTTGTTGCAATTTATATTATATTCGGAAGATAAAGCTATTGAATCATGAAAAAACCTGCCTAGAAAGAACCCTTCTAACATGCTATGATATACCCCGGCCCACAGGCTGTATAGGTGAAGTACTGGGCCCCAAGGAAAGTTGAATTTATCCGCCGAGGCTTTCCCGAGCATCTAGGTACCCTTCTAATATACCAAAATACATCCTGGCCCATAGGTTGTACAGTTGAAGTGCTGGGCCCCATGGCAGCTTAAACTCCACCACCGCCACGTTTCTGAGCACCAAGGAACCCCTTCTAACATGCTATAATATATGCTGGCCCACAAGTTATGTAGTTGAAGCGCTGGGTCCCAAGGCAGTTTGAACTCCCCAACTGCCACGTTTCTAATCACCAAGGAACCCTTCTAACATGCTATAATATACACTGGCCCACAGTTTGAGTAGGTGAAGTCTGAAAATGAATATGAAGTACTTTGTTCATCAGATTGCAACCTGTAAGTACTCATGGATAATATGACCTAGTTACAATTACAACAAGATGAAATTTATGAAAATAAGTTTAATAAGCGGCGCGGATAAATTCAACTTGCCTTGGGGACCCAGTACTTCATATATACAGCCTGTAGGCCAGCGTATTTATAGCATGTAAGATGGGTTCCTTCGTAATTAGAAACGCAGCGGCGGTGGAGCTAAAACTGCCTTGAGGCCCAGCACTTCACCTGTACAACCTGTGGGCCAAGGTATATTTTGGGCTTTCAGAAGGCTACATTGATGCCTAGGGAAACCACGGAAAATAAATGCAACTTACCTTGGGGACCAGCACTTCACCTATATAGCCTAGGAGATATTTTGGGATATTATAAGTATTGTGCCTTGACGAGGTTGAGAGACACACACTATTTATTAGAGGAATCCAGGACGACCGAGAGAAACGAGGAAGAGACGTGGATGAATAATACAAGGACAGAACAATTCTTATTAGAAACATATTAGTCATACTACTCTGGCATTAATAAATAATAATACATGCAGGGTATTTATGCTAAGGATAATAAATAGTACTTTACATACATATTATATCAACTATTAATAAAAAAGATAAGAACAAGAAGAGGCTGGAAGGAGAGAAGGTATTTGATCCTTCATACATACATAACGAGAAGGGTACCTTGATGCTCAGTGAAGTGGCGGCGGATCAATTTAACTTACCTTGGGGACTTCACCTGTACAACTTGTGGGTCGGGGTAGAGCTTGGGATATTAAAAGGGTACTTTGATACTGAGGGAAGCGGCGGTGGAAAAAAATCAAATTGCCTCGGGACTCTGCAGTTCACCTAGACAACCTGTGGGCAAGGGTGTATTATAGCATATTAGAAGGGTTCTATCCTAACATGTTCTGTCATCATTCAATAGTTTTATCTTCCGAATATAACATAAATTGCAACAAAATTGTACACGATATTATTGTCTTACTCACAATCATATTGCTTCACGATGATATTACTCAAAAAGTTTTTATTTCACAATGATAATGTACGCAGCAATATTACCCCAACTTTTTTCTCCGCAACCTTTTTACCACAATAATTTTACCGGACACCATGTAACTCATATTCATGTAACGGCGTTACCTCGCTAACACAAAATATCCTATTTATTTTGTTGTCAACTATCGATTCCTTCCTCTAACTCACGTAATGGCTATTTCGTAATTTATTCTTTTTGATAAATAAACAAAGTAATCAGTTATAATTTACGCTTATGCTCCGATTCCAAAAGGACAGGAATACAATTTCTTGTTGAGCCCTCGTCAAGTATATAAAACCATACGAGTCATTTTATTATATCTATGAAATTTTTTTTACTATCATACACAAATACAAATGTATACCAACCATTTCAATAAAATATTACTAAACAATATCATAATACAGTATTGAATAATATACTATATAGATTTTAATAATATGTCATTCATTTTAGAAATGGCGAAGAAATAATATGACAGTGATAGTCTGGGAGTACATAAAATATAAATTGCAGTTGATATGATAGACTAATTTGGCTAACTAACAGATCATTTCCTGCATTTTTTCTGTTTCTTTTTGGAGTAAAGGTTTCGTGATACAATAAAAGTGAGAACGTAATGTGTATTTTTTGGATGGCCCATTTTTTTGGAATTGGTAATCTAGATGAAGAATGAATATTCTTTTCCGTAGTATTTATTATTATATATAATTCCTGAGTCAGAGTCGTCCGCAGGATTATATACATTGTGGGGATTGGGGCTACATCCTCTCCAGCCCACCCCCTCTGGACGCTTCTGTGAGTAGTGAGCTTCCTTTCCAATTAGATTCAAAACCTGATTGAACTTTCGTTTATGCTCCTAATAGTCGGATAGTAACTGATGATCTGTTGCAGAGTTATAATTGTGAATCCTTGTAGGACTCAGAGTAGAGTTGAAGATAAACATCGGAGTAATTATTACAAATATCCATGCTTATTTCCTTCCCCCCTCTCTCCCTTGATAGAGCTGATTGTAGCTGATCTAATGAAACGTCATGAATTAGTGCCTTAGAACCAATGTTACTATAGGCTTGGTATATACATAAATGGGGACTTACAACTTATTTTTGACTACAAAATCTAATAGGTACCAGTTGGTACGACTTTGAATTCCATTACACAGCAGTCAGTAGAAGGAGGGAAGTGCTCTAGAAGAGTTGGAACTTCGTGGAAAGACATTTTAGGATTGAATTCATGGTTATTTGGATGGAGCTCTCCTACATAGCAATAACATATATGGATCCATCTTTCCCATTCCTAGGAATATCCAATTCACAGGCCTTGTGATACTCCCTTCAATGCCATCATGGTCTGTTCAAGGAATCTCGACTCTTAAAGATACTTTTTTCGCAAGGTGTCACTTTTCATATGACAACACTCTGCCATTTTTCTTACTACTGACGTAAGCTGGGATGTAATAAAGAGAGTAATTGATGAAGCACGCCTACCCTGGGATCTAATAAAGAGTAATGATTGATGACGCACTACTCTTCATTATATCCCAGGCCTACCTCACACTCTAAAATTACTGTGGCGAAAGAAGAAATTATTTTATTCCTTGAATTTTCCTTTTTTTAATTTCCCATCAAAGAGAAGTGGACGGAGTTTTTAATTATACATTTATTGATTGTTATCATAACAATAAATGTATAATTTAAGATACAATGTTCAATTATTGTCAAAGGTGGGAACTTGGACTTCATGGTTTAATATAAAATATATATTTTTACATTAATTATATATGAAAAAATAACGCAGAATAAACATCACAATCTTAGAATTAGAATAAACAAATTATTGGGTTAACAAAATTCGATATTATAAAATCTTCTCTAGTTAAGCTAAGCCCGTCTTCCGGACTTCGAATGAGCATCTTCTAAAAAGTAAAATATATATTAAGATAACATCATAACTCAAAATTATATATCCAAATTATAACTAATTAAATTGTTTTTTTGGTCATATCTGTAATATGTACATACATATGACCAGCTACGATATCTGTGCAATAATACAAAAAATATCACTTTTGGTCTTCTTACACCACAAAAAAAAGCATTTGCAGCTACGAATTGCTTGTGGTACTAAAGAAAACAAGATGCTACTTCGACAAGAATTTCCTTTACCAAGTCTAAGGACATTGAGAAGACGGTTGAAAGTTTTGGACTTCAATTCTGGTTCTTTAGAGGAAGTGATTACTTCTTGTCACCCTGAAGAAGGAGTACCTTTTAGAAGTTTTTGCCCTGAAGCATTGGATGAAATTGTAAAAAAAAAAATATATATATATAATTGTAAGCTTCACTTTTATTGTCGAGAGAAAAATATACAATTTGAAGGTGCATCAAACGTCTTAGTCGCAAGTTATGCGAGCAAAAGCTTAAGAATGACGCAAATTTTTCTCAATTTGTAAATCCTCTGTTTGTTTGTATATTATCCTATATAATTAAAATAATTTATATGGTTGTGTGATGTACGTCTCATTTAGTAGCATAAAAAGGAAGAAAGTATATTAAATTCGAATTAAAAAAGGGAATTAAGAAGAGGATGAGGGAGTTAATCTTAGTATGTATGTTCATTATGGTCAATTAATTATATGTTACATTTTCAAGAGTGTCACAAGAATGTGCAAGTTTGATTATATTTACATGAAATGAACTAAATGAACAAAAAATGTTGTATACAAGGAGGGTTACAATAGAAATTTCCCTATTATATAATTATAGACTATTGTAAATCGTTTTAGTTAAAATTTTGAACATAAATAAGCTATTTTTAATTGGCTATCTTTAAGATAGCGTATTCGTGCTAGTTTTATATGAATATATTTAATTTTGTAACTAATTAAGTATTTTATTCAGTTTTACATTATTCACTTATATAACCTTAGGGTTTTAAGTTATTAGTTCATATTTTTCTTTTTAGATGGCGTGTATGATGACCAGACTCTCATTTTCTAAGAGGTACTGTTCATGACAGTTAAGCTGCTCTCCTACAAAAACATTTTTCACATTGTCAGGGTTACTATGTTGATTTTTTTTTTTTTTTTTTTTTTAAACATGCCCAAAAGTTTGAATCAGAAAGTAATTAATAATTAGGAGATGCAAAAATGTTCAATAAATATTTGTTATAAAGGCGAAGTCATTCAACTCTGGAGCTGAGAGACACCTTCTTTTAGAGAGGCTCAGACAAAAATCTGGATATAGTCAACTTTTCATCTGAAAAATAGAAGATTATTTTATCCAAATTTGACAGTGATTTAATTTCACAGTATTTATAATTTACTCACGGAAAGTAAATCCCGTAATTTAAAAATAAATAAGAAATGCCGGGATCCCTCAAAAAATTCTTGGGGGATGATAATCCCTAGTATGTATTATACAACGAAATTCGCAAAATAAATAAAGCAAAAACCCTAAATATTAATTAAAACGTAATACACCCGATTAAACAATGGCTATGTTATCCTATAGATTATAAAATGATGCAAGACATAATTTAAGCAATAATATGACTTAAACTTTAAAACAAGAAGTTATCGTAGGTAGGTATATTTTTTCTTTGCAAAGAGCCTGTCATTAAATTTGTACATATATTATGAATGCACTAATAATACACTCATGAGTAGTTAGTATTTGCAAAATGAAATAAGGGCTATTAGACATAAACTATTGCACAACCCAAATATTTTGAATGATAAAAATTGGAATCAAGTCATTTAAGAGTAAAATGATTTGCAAAAAAATTATTAGTCATAATTCATAAACCATTTCCTAATAGATTCTATTAAGTCTCATTCTTATTCAAATAGATATTTTTTTACAACAATATTTGCTTGATAAATTTGTATTTACATTGTACATTATGTATAAAATAAAATAATGATAATGCCTCTCTAACATTAAAATGATTGAATGTCAATCCCATTGCTGAAGAGTTTTGTATCATTGCATTGATTATATTTCGTGAATCCCTAAAAAATAAATGTATGCTCGCGTACCATTGGTTCAGTGGTTCTCAACCAATGGTCTTGTAGTACATTGAAGAACGTCATAAATCATGGCGTTACCTTTGATATATCATGCAACCTTTCATCAAAAAAAAAAAAAAAAAAAGGTCAATAATTTTGAAAAATATGGAGAAATAATATGAAAATAATAGTCTGGGAATAAGCAAGAGAAAAATAGCATTTGGTATGATTGACTTTCCTTCACAATGATTTTTGGCCTTTTTCATGTTTCTTTTTGGATGAAAGGTTACGTGATACACATGGAGATAATATTGAGTCAACTATTGTCAGCAATCCTCAAATTCAGTTTCATTTTTTCCTTCATTGATGATTTGTTTCCTATTTTTTCACTTTTATAACGTCAAAAATAATAATAAGGCGCTAGTATCGCGGTCAAACTCAATAGGATTGTCAACGATAGTTATGACTGAAAACATTATCAAATGTGAAAAATCCAAGCTCAATGCAAACCTTATATCCCAAATATATGATGCCACTGAGTAATTTGAATTTTGGAGAGAAATTTGACTTTCTCTTTGCGTTTAAATTTTGAGATCTTGTTCGGGACCCTAATGGCTATTCTTGTACATCAAATAGTCTTTTTAGGTTAAAACACTGTACAGTCAACATCTGACTTAATTCTTTTTCCAGTCTTCCTCCTTGTAGTCCTTGTATTTTATATGTGTCAAGGATTACGAAAAACTGTTCCTTTGCCTTCACCTGTTAGCTTTGATACGCTTTAGGAATATTATTTTACCGAAATACTCATTAAATTTAATATGCTAATTTTTTTCCCTCCCTGGTTTTAGCATAATATCTAATAGTAGACTAAACACAGCAGTTGCACTATACTTGTCAAGATGAGAATATTTATTTTCTGTCTATCTAACTAAGCCAAGTGGCCTAGTCAAAATCCTTATCACCTCTACATTTTTTCTTTCTCCATGGTTGTGCCTCCGTTATTGTATATTCAGTTTGACCATATATGTGGTAATTGGACTAAGATCTTGATCTTTTTTCAGGTGGTGCTCCTTGTCAAAAGTTTGACAACCACTTGACTGTTTGAAATTATGTAGAAGAATTAGGTACTTAGTTTTAATATTAAATTTTTCTACACTTTAAAACCACAATTTGCGAGGGGTTTAATTAATTATAAGGAACCAAAGAAATACTCTGATGTACCGTATTATTCGATAAATTGTTATCCTCAGCGAATGAAAATTGTATACATACTGTATATACAATGTTCTCATCCATCTAATATATATATATTGACACCTATTCATAAAGCAATCGAATACTATTTACAGGAAATATCGGTTTGTAATCACGTGATATCAGTTATTCTCTTGGATTTTTCTTATTCGATTCCATTCATCAAATCCTGTCTTTTCATTCCTACACGTAATATCAAGAATATCAAGACTGTATATTATAGACAACAATCTCTAGTCTGATAATTTATTTCAGAATATACAAATGTTCATTGGAGCAAAAAAATGGAATACAGTTTTCAATGTCCGCCATTATTAAACTAAAGGATTGATTCAATGTGTCTAAAACTAGCGACTAGCGATGAAATAAATACTAACTTTTGTTTTAAGTAATGACCAACTACCATTATGGTAACTAGGGAAAGGAAATATTTGTACAAAAAAAAAAAAAAAAAAAAAAAAAAAAAAAACATTTGGTAGCTAGCCTTCTGTTTTGTTTTCTTGTGGCCAACTACTAATTATTATTTTGATCATAGTTATTAATTAATCATGTACACTGAATAAATTATCTTATCAATGACTGAGTATAAATTTACATCAATTCTAAATGAAACCCCTGATTGATATAAATTAATAAACAAATCCAAATAAATGTGAAACCTTTTTTTTTAGTTCATAATAATAAAGTTAAGTAAAGGTATCCCTACAATAAGTATACAGAGTGGAGATCAAAAAATTGGTCCATAGATTGATGCGAAAATATCGGTCGATATATTTAGCCCAAATCTTATACTTAGAAAAAATGTGACTTTTATAGAATCAAAAAAAGGGGAACTCAAAATCAATATATGATATATTAAATTCCTTTATTTCTATTCAATATATTCTCCTTCACAAGCAATAACAGCCTTGGCATACCGGCAAACAGATTAGTATATTTTGACGATGAAAGCCGTGTCCATGGCGTATCACCATGTCATAATGGCAACATGTAGCGACTCTAAATTAGGGAGTCATTCTTCTCCAAGATACCCTAAACTGCAAAGTGCAGGTAGATGACGTCAGGACTGGAGGAAGGCCACATGGAGGCTGGCCAGAAGTCAGCCATATTGCTACTGCAGAATATGTTAAGGGTCTCTTCTGCCTTTTCAGTACTGACAACGTGGTGGTGGAGATTACACACGCATTGCCTTTTGCGTTGTTATTCCGCAATTTCTACACTTGGAGACATGGGATATAAATACATAAACTTGTTTATTTTGTGGATAAAATCGTAATAGTACATGAGCAAACTAAAAATGTATATATTATCTTCAAGGTGGTGGGACAGTTGGTAGGTGGTTATTTAAAAAATGGTGAATGCTCAGAAGAAATTTGACAGTTCCCTCTTTATGAGAAACATACGTATGTTAATTTTTATTAAAGAATATAATAATTCAGGAAGATGTATTATTTTTCGACAAGATAGCGCCAGTCTCTGTTCCGTCCTTTAAAAACGAATATAAGTAAACAGTGCTCATACTCAATTAAATGCTAATGTAAGTTTTGGGTCCCCATATAATCCGTTAATTTATCTAAATTCTTAAAAGAGAATTTTTTTTACCGTTACCTGATTGAAACAGGAAGTGTTTTTTAAGGAAACATTTTGGAACCTCGAATCCAAAAAGCTGTTGTTTAGTTTCCTAAGTTTGCATGCCCATATACATTTTGTATAGTGATGTTATTTTATATGTATGAGATGCTGTGAATAAATGCCAGAGAAAGATTAGTTGTCAGATAAAATGTGTGAAAGGAAGGAAGCTGGTAAATGTAACGGACAAATTGAAGGAATGTCAAATCAAGAGATATGAAACATATGGCTAACAAAACTACATTTAATCTTTTTTAATCATTCACTGTACTCACACAAATCAACAAATTAAAGCGGTCATTGATGAAATCTAATTGTCATGAATGCAATCTCCAGTATATGTATTTATAAAATAAAAACGAACATTTTTCATTTACCCAAATACAAGCACTACATAATAGGTATGGTAAAAATAAATCCATTGGATTTCTAATAGTTTGCTTTAGTAATATGTATCTCACTTTGTATAAGTGGGATCAGTTTTACACTATATGACGTTACACAGATAAAATTTCGCGCTAAAAAAAACTTATTAGACAGTTTCTAGACCTGCAAAGATATATACTTCATATTTTACAGTTTCTCTTCGGACAAGGCGAAATGCCAGGGAGCTGAAAATGTGAATATTGTTTGCAGTCCCGATATTGTAACAGAAAATCAAATGGTATTTTGGTTTTGTAGATTCTGTTCCGATAATGTTTATGTCAAGATGCATCACGATCTGAAATGCCAATTGTCGAAAATGTGAATAAAATAATGGAAATTGTCGTGTTTGACCCTCATGTAAGCACTGTTTTTATTGCCAAGGACATAAAATATTATCTAATATATATTCTGCAATAATTGATAACAGATTTTTTTCAATATTCAATGTGTTATTATTATTACTTTTTTTTTTTTTTGATTGATATGTATGTCACCTCTTTCCTTAGTCTCTTTAGGGATTAAGATCTATGGCAGTAGATGTTAAACTTACTTTTTAATTTCAAGGGTGCAGATTTAAAATAATGCACTATAAAAATGAATGGCTTACCTTCGTAGAAACATACTTTTTCCTCTTATACTTCCTAGTATTTCCTATTGTACACACAGTTTATTTAGTGAGTTTTTTTACTAATTTTTGACTTGAATATTTCTATTGGATCTTTCCAAATATGATTTATTCCCATGTGGATCCTCAATTCTACTCCAAGTCCAACAAGAACTTACATCTACTACTCCTCATCGTTAATCTTCGTCATTCGTGATACCACTTTATATTTAATACTTATAGTAATGTTCTCTCCTCAAGAATGAAAGATTAAAGAAAACAACTTTATAAAATAATATTGAGGTAGCAAATACAAAGTTGGTCTCTTTCATTATACTAGTATTATCATTATTATTTAATTTTTGAGACAGTAACATCAAAATATAAAGTAATAACTACTGCGTGTGCTCATTAAAGATGGACAGTAATAATGAGGGGTTTCTTGAGAGCTCTAATTTATAAGTGTAAGTCGTTGTGCAACTCGGAGTCGAATTGAGTATCGATAATGGAGTAACTCCAGACTATATGTCCTTGCTATAAATGAAGTGGGATTTGTGTTCATTTCTTTCCCCGCACTGTTTCTTGGAGTTGATCTAATAAAGATCATTGCAGTTATGTTGTTCTAAATTTTTTACAAATTGTCAGGATTACCACGTTCATTTTCGGTTTCTTTTATTTTTGCATAACCCGGAGGAAATATTTTATAAATCACTGTAGATACATCAATTTTATTTAAAAATGACAATAGCAACTACTTTTTACAAGGATTATGAAACCAAGGATGTCAAAACATTATGGTTCCTATATATCATCGTCAAAAAGACAATCAAACACATAGTTTCTTTTAGGTCTCAATAGCATAATTGATGGTTTTAGTCTCTCAACTTTAATAAAAATATATCAGAAAAACGCAAAGACTAGCTTCTATTCTTCACACGAAAAAGTTTTCACATGAAAAAGTTAAGGCTTGAAAGAGGAAATTCAAATGTTGAGTGAAGAGTCACTGATTTATGACTCTGTATCATCATTATACTATTTACTTATGTTAGTTGTATAAGTTTGGGAAAAATTTACTTTGTCGTTTTTGTATTTCCTAATTATATATATATATATGTATATAATTACAAAGCGTAATCAAGTCATCCTTTCGAAAGGTCTTTCCTTGGATGGGTTGATTGACATTAAGATGAAGTGAAGAGGGGATCAGCGATATGACATGACATGAAACTATATATATGTCGTGTACGAGTTGCTATTTTATACAACTTAAAACTAACTTATAAAGGTCATTCCAAGCCAAATCAATTACTCAAAAACAATACCATCATCTGTTTTTGTTTTTTTTTAAATTTGGGAAATATTTTAATATTAGGTAAAAACTCAAAAGTCCAAAATGTTAGCTCTTTTTGTCCTCCGGTTCAAGACTTAGAGACTTCTAAAGTTTTGGTCTTGACACCAGGCTACCCTATTTTTAAATTGCTGTATTTTGAATGTTTCGATCTACTTTAAAAATCTTTTAATTGAAAATTGATGTATTCTTTTGTTGTATTTTACTGTATAAGCCAAAAAAATGATATTTGGCTCATAAGGTCACGAGGTCAATATTTTGACCTTAAAAAGTCAAAGGTATCCATTTTTAATTTGTATATGTTAATTTTTATATTGTTGTCATATATTCCTAAAGAAAAAGTATGCTTTATTAAAATACAAGTTGGTATATATTTGTATAAATTGTGTTCGCAAAGTCTGTACAAGTTGAAACTGGTATAAGCAAGTTGTACAAGTTCCGATTTCTTTGTCTTAAAATGGATTACTTAGTTAAAGCATTTTTCATTCTAATTACCCTTTATACATTGATCATTTATGTTTGATCCATTAAAATTATAAGCGTATTATATATTTTTGAGTGAAATAACTTTAGTAAACTTTATAATGTGCCACAAAATACTAATATATTAGTAATTTTGATTAAAATAATTAAAAATTAGATGTCGATAATTCATGGAATATTCAATTTTTGCATAATTCTAATACCAAGTACAGTATATCCTTCTTTTCAAATTAGTTATCTCATTTTTGGGTTTCAAGTTGTACAATTTGCTGATACAATCTGGTACAAAATTGCAACTTGTACAGACACACCATATATATTCGTATTTAGAGATAGTTATGATTAGAGTTGTAAAAAAATATGACCCGGAGAGTAGTATTTACTATTATTAGAATATTATTGTTGAACTCGGAGTAGAATTGTGATCAATATCGGAGTAATTCCAGCCTATTTGACCTTGTTTGTTAAAAGAGTGGGATTTGTGGTTATTTATTTTCTCTCTTGGTTACTTCCGGATGGTCTAATAAAACGTCAAGACAGATTAGATGCTCTCCTTCCAAACATTCTTCAAATTGTCAAGATTACAACGTTCACTTTCAGTTTCTTTCAATTTACATACCGGCACGACATATTTTATACTGCTGGGTTTCGTCTGGAGATCATGGACCGGTCTGAGACAGTTGTATTTTTTGTTGGACTGAACTAATTCGGTCCAACAAAAAACTTGGTCTTGACTGGTCTCATATAAAAATTCGGTCTAGATAGGTCTAAAAGAAAAAATCGGTCTAGTTCAGTTCCAAAAAAAATTGTCTCGCCCGATTTTACAGCTAAATTGTTTACAACATAACATCATATATATTTTCAAGTACAATGATTTCATACAAAGTTTAAACAGAAATAGATCTAGTCTTCTTTTATATGTATACAATATTTGTTCTAGAACATATCGAGTTTTGAGATTTTTTTGTAACAATGCATAAAACATGGGATTTATAAACAATAAAACTGTGATTCAAAATTTTTGCAAAACATTATAAGTATGTGATTAATGTCAAATTTTATTTTAAAATACATATATAGTAATTTAAAATTTCTTCAGGTAAAAAAAAATATTTTACTTCAATGAAAATATGATTATGAGCTATATTCAACTCTCCAAAGAAAAATTACAATTTTTTTATGTGGTAACTAAATCCAGCTCTAAGTTCTGAGGTCTTAAAGAAGAGAATTATCATTTGGATGACTGTAGTGTTGGATCGGTTCTAGGACTAATTTCCTAATCAGTCTTCCCATACCCCTATTCAGTTTTTTTTATTGGTCTTTTTTTTTTCCTATTCAATGGTCCTATGAACGAATACATCGCCCCTTCAGTCTTACGCTCCTAGTTATCTTTATAGCTATTCTTCACTTATATCTAGGATTGAAGAATATAAGAACTCAGAAAATAATAAATGAATGTATAATAATAAGTTCTAGACACAAACCTCCTACTTTAAATTTCAACTATCTTGTTTCTTGAAACAAATTATATTGAACAGCTGAAAGGATATAGTTAGTAATTACGTCATTTTAGCTGTTGTAGTTACAATAAAAGACCAATGAGGACCGGTCTTAGGACTAACAAATTTTATTGGGATCAAAATTAGTTTTTTTAAACCGAGCCCTCCCCCAAAAAAAAAAAAAAAAAAAAAAATATATAAAAGATTTTTCCCAATCTTTCCACTTAGTCACTTTTCCTTTTGTTTTCCCTCCCATTTTTTCCTGCACCGTATTTTCCTTAGAGATAAAATAATGTTTTTTTATTTATATTATTTCATAACGTACTTCAACTCCATCGAAATTAATAAAAATTGATAAATGAATATAAAATTTCCATGATATTTATAAAAAAAAAACAAGTTTGTTTATCTTTATTTATTTTTTTAGATTAAAGGCAATTAAAGTTTAAAGCAATTATTGTAATTTTTTTTTTTAAATTGGTCATAATACCAACAAATATAACATATTACTACTACAATTCCTATTTATCAAGTATTGTCATTCAAGCAAACGTTCAAATAAAGAATCTATTTATATTTTAGTTTTCTAGATAGTAAAATGCAAAAATAGCCAGAAACTAAGCAATATCTTTGATATTATCTCTTCAAATTTTTGATAAGATTGAAAAATATAAAGAGGAACAAAATGATGAATGGCGGAGAGAAGGTATAATTTTAAGTTCTAGGCATATACCTCCTACATTAAGCTCCAGGTGTTTTGTTTCTTGAAATAGGTTATGTTGAAAGGACATAGTCAGTGACTACGTCATATAAGCTGGTGTAGTTATCATAAAAAGACCTAGGACTGACGAATTTTATTACTGAACTGATAGAGCTACAGTTTTTCTTAGACCAATCCAATACCAATTATAGGTAGTTAATTTATAAATGAGTCTCTTCATATGGTAGTAGTCCCTTGAAGAGGGTCAAAATTAGGAAAGCTTTCAGTGTTTCCACATGAATATGAGGAATTGAGAGTCAACTTCCTGAAATGTTTACATTCTATGTCCTTGTGAGTATACAAAGTGAGATTTGTGTTTATTTCCTTTCTCTCATGGCTGCTTGCAGCTGATCTAGTAAAGTGTAATCACAGTTAAGCCACTTTCTTCCAAATTCTCAGGGTTACATGTACTTTTCGGTTGATTTTTCTTACAAACCAGCAGAGTATATGATTTACAATCCTATTCTTATATTCCAGTACTCAAAAATCTTCTGATTGCAGTATACAAACTTATACGTAATTTGAGTCGTCTTTTAACCCAAGTGAGTGTCTGTGGTTGAAATGTAGAAACTACGAAAGTAGTACTTATATACTTAATGTTTTAAAATATTTTTTAAAGCTACTTTGATGCTAAAGGTGGGAAGATTTACATAAGCCTACCAGGTCTTAAAAAGAGCAGTTCATTTCAATCCACAATGAATATCACAAGCACATCAGAACATTTCCCATTTTAAATGAGAAATTAAGGAACAATCAAAAGTTCAGTTCCCTAAAACAATATAATAATAAAATTAATTCATATGGTATATAATTTTTTTCGATAGTTAAAAGGGATTGATTACTCATATTCGATAAAATTTGCTTTCATAGCACTTGGCTTCTTATCGAGAGATATAATTAGTGATGTTAATCAGTTGTATATTCTAGCTGGCCTTTTTTTGGAATTGGTAAGCTGAAAAGGATTTTTCTTTTCCTCAGCTGTTGTCATTATTATTTAATTCCCGAGTACTGAACATCCTTTTCTACTACATTCAATTATATTCAAAACCTGATTGAACATTCGTGGGTGCTCATAAAAGATGGAAAGTAATCTTGAGGATTCGTTCCGAATGAATAATTTTACTCAAAGTATTCTTACTTATGTCCCTGTTCATTTATTTCTCCTCCTCCCTTGTCACAGCTTATTGTAGCTGATCGAATGAAATATCATGAAACCTGAGCTGTTCTTCTCTAAAACATTCCTCAAATTGTAGGGATGATCAATGAGCCTGTTGATTTTCGGTTTTTTTTTAACATGCCCAAAATAAACACGATTTTCGTCACTAGATATAATTACATACGAATTAGTCAACAATTCAGTTAATACGATTTAAATCGCATACGCGTTCTTTTTTTGGTTCCAAAAATAAAATAAAAATTGTTTTCATACACAAAACTTCATTTGAATCAAAACAATAATATCTAAACGTTAGAGTTTGAAAATAATTGTGCAGCCGTGGTAAAAAAGTCGGAAAATGGTTCCTCTAACAAGAGAATCATTAAGACTCTCAATGTGAGCCAAAACATGAAAAGGTTCAGGATACCTCTATCTGCTGACAGCATAATGAACTACCTACTCATACCTCAAAAATCGTCGAGGAATGGAGTACCTCTAACATCTTTGGTAACTTTTATTTCCTTTATAAACTGATTATAATACTCTGAACTTTGCAATGTAGAAGAAAGACCAATAAGGATCACTTAAAGGCTACAGTTAAGGCTCCATAGAGGGATATCCCGGAGCACATTGTGCGTGCAGCTGTACCAGTGCGGTCATGAAGTTTTTGGACTTTGTTTTGGACAAAGGCCATCGATTTTAAATGTATTTTTAGTAGTGAGATAATAAAGGGCTTCGAATATATGTGACCTAAATAATGTAAATACTTTGATCACTAGCTAAAGGCGTGAAGCTTTACCTAAGGATAATATTTTTTTTTGACTTGGAGGAGTATTTGAATCCAGCTGTGCTTAGAATAGGGACTAACAGAACAATCAAAAAGAGTTCATTGACTTTATCGATATGTACTCGTAACTAGCTGGATCATAATTTTTTTTCTTTTTTATGACTTTCCTTCTGAGAAGGGATAGGACTTTATTTGTTATTTTTTTTTATTCCTCTGCTTTTTTCTCCATGGCTGAGTGACAGAGGACTCACTCACAACATGAACAATTTCCAGGTAAATCAAACTGCAAGATATATATGTATGTAGATTGAAGGTACATATTATATATTACGTATATGACAACAGTCTGTTTGACTTAGATGCGTTCATTTATTAGTGTTTTTTATGGTCATATCCCTGTAACCATATATTATTAATTTTATTTTATGATGTCTTTCATGCAGATGTAGCACAAAGGAAAAAAAAAAGTTTCAAATTCAATAACATATCGGAAAAAATACTCATGGGGAATTCTATTTGGATTAATTGATTAAAAATGCATAGTTTTTATGTCTGCAGTCAGTCAGAAAATGTGGGATATAAAATAATTAATTTAATCATCATTTGAATTTTATGCTTATCATCAAATTATATATGAATGTTACAGCTTTATCTCACTAAAACAAAAATGACCTCTGTATTTTGTTATCAGCTATTGATTCCCTCCTCTGACTTGATATGTCATGACCATTTCATAATTATTATTTTTTTGATAAATAAATGAATTAATATGTAATAAATACTTATTCTCCGTTTCGAAAAGGACAGAAATTTTAAATCTTATAGAAATACAAATGTATAGCTACGCTTTTAATATAACATTAAAAAACAAGGGTATTCTCTATATGCTGTCCACACGTCATACTTTCTCTTTCTATCCCCAAATTGGAGACAGCGACAAAGGATAGTTGAAATTCAACTATCGCAACCTCTTAATAGTAAAGAAATAAATTTGGTTCGTCAAGCGTAGGAACGCGAAGTGAAGAATAGAATTGGCTGAGGAAGAGAATACGCGCAGAGAAGCGAAAAATACATTGACGGACGAAAAGGATATCGACTTTTCCGAGTTATTTGGTTAATTAGCACTTTGAAGGGTCAAGAAAGTAGATGGAAGATCTCTTTTCTCTTCCTCAGCCAATTATATTCTTCCCTTCACTTTGCGACCCTACACTTGACGTACAAAATGTATTTCCTTATTATCAAAAAAAGAATTATGAAATGGCCATATGAATTCAGAGAAGGATTCACAAAAATTTATATTATAATACAGTATCGAATAAAAAACTATGTAGGATTTTAATATTATGAAATATATATGTTATTCACGTAATTCTTTTTAAAAATTGTAGGGAAATAATATTACAGTGATAGTCTTGGAGTAGTTAAAAGATAAATAGCATTTGATGTGATTGACTTATTTGCCATACTACCAGATGATTCTGGTAGTATTTTATGTTTCTTTTTGGAGGAAGGGGTGCGTGATACAATAAAGGTATTGACGTGATGTATGTCGAGCGGATAAGAATCACGTTCAGTAGAAATAATTCCTAATGATATCTAACTATACATCTGGTCCTTCAACACAAAAACGATCTAGAAAAAAAAAAAGGAGGAATGAATATCCTAGAAAATTTGTACACCATATACTTATATTGTGTACAATTTGTAATTTGTATAAGCATTTTTCAGAAGATAAAATTTCAAATATCCTATAATACATTTTTTAGTTAAATCTTCAGTCATATTAATTAGCAAATATACATACATTATCATTTCATTTTAATCTATTAAAACCACGTATTTATTATGTACAGAGTGGTCCATTAAAATCACATCATTTTGAATTTTAAACTTCAACAACATATAATTTATCATTTAACGATAGAATTTCAACAAAATTAGTTCTATAAAAGTGTGTATGAGCTCTCTTAATAATTAATACTGGCGTCCTTAGCGGGAATGATGGCCACTGCAGGCTATCCCCTCGATATGCATCCAGAAGGTGTAGTTGAGTGGGTTGGCATTACGGCTGTAGGGAGGCAAGAGTGTCAAAAAAGAGTTCAAAAGAACTGAAAGGACTTATTTCAAAATACTTTTGCAACGGAGGAGATGGGCTTCTTTCATTGCTGGTGTCAAAAGTGGCCTGTCCACCCTCACAAGGCTCTTTACACCCACTTAATTGATAGCTCTCTCGATAGGATGGTGTGGAACCCTGAAATCTCTTCCATGCGGCCACATGGACTTGAGGGGATTGTCCTGTACTATTTTTGTTTATTCATCCGTGTCCAGTTTGGCTTTTTTTTAAATATCCCTTCTTCCTTTCCGACGTTTCGTACTTGCTGACAATAAATTCAATAAAATAACAAATAGCTCACTAAATAGCCAAATTAATTGCTATATACCGAAGAAAAAATCATTCAAATAGATGTTGATCAGAAAGAAGAAAAGGAGAAAGAGACGTACGGTATATTCAACTCCCTCACGCCTCACATCAGTCATATTAATAAATAATAAAAGGGATCACGTTTATATCTGTGCATCGAACTCCATCTCGGAAAGGAATATAACGGATACTCTTCGGCACGATAATGTCATTTATCCCATGGATACCTCCAATACATATTTGATAGACGGTTAAATCTCTCTCCAAATTAGAACTGTCCGTGTATCGTATGGAATCTCTCAGAGTTGGGAAATTATCAACATTTCGTTTTCAATCATAAATAATTGTTATGGATCCCCTAACAGGTGCTCATACCAACATTAAGTTTAACTGGATTAACGCGACTTTTCCCCTTGAAGCATTGTGAATGTGAATCTTGAAGCCATTTGGATGAATTCCTTTTATTGAGGGAAAAACATGAGAAAACAACTGAAAAAACTTTATCCAATATTATGCTCCACCTTTCGAATGGTTTATTACCCAAGCAAGGCGATATATTCGAACTAACTAATCAATTAAGAACTCAAATTAATTTCTTTGTGAATTGTATATTTTAATATTAAATTAATTGATTAATAAAACAATAAATTAGACAATATGAAAACAATCTTTAATCATTGAATAAATGAGAAACTGAATTTAGCAATAACGGAGTCGCAAATTATAATTTATTAGTCTCTTATACTATAGGAGCTCAGCTTCGTAATTTATTCGTAAATACATTAGAATTGTCGAGGTGCTTATTAATAAATCTAACATGAATCTTCATGTTAGTGAATGAAGTCTTTCTCAAAAAAGAGAACAACTTGGATTTTGTAGAACGGTAATGTAAAATGGCTACATTATTTAAAGTCAAATTTCATCTCCTAGTTGAAATAAATATGATACTCTTAAAAAATATGAATGATGAATAAAATAATATATTTAATTTGATTATTTCTTGACAGAAATCAAATTGAATTTTATATACTTTTTATTTTGAATAAATAACATAAAAAACTGCGTATTTACAGAGAGCAAATGGTATTCTAAAATTATTCATTGATATTTTATATTTATTTATGATATCTTAGTGAGCTCCGGTTTTTTTCTCATTCAAGTGTTGAATGAAATGATTTATAATAGAAGAAATTAAGAGAATAACCTTTTCTCCTTAAATAAAAATATTAGTTAAATTTATCAAAAGATTTAGAATTTTAGAGCGATTTTTAGGCCAAAATGAGCAAAAGAAAAGGAGCTACAATTTGATAAATGAAAACGCAAAATGTCAATATCAAGTAATTTCTATTTTAAGAAAAATACAATTCTATACGGATAATTTAAAGTAATTAGTGTTGCTTTATATACCATATTTCATAACTTATACATAAATTTTGCCATATTATATATAGCATTCAAGATTTATAGAGAGATTTTCTTCCGTTAAATTTTTCCTTTGATCAATGCAGGTAGTTTTTACCCTATTAAAAGACCATTCAACGTCCCCATTAGTTGTTTGAGCAAATTTGAAGTAGGTTATATCTTCAGGAGTCTTGTTAGACGGAGGCATCTCATCATCACCCCCCCAATTTGACGAAAAGTATTTCTCATTTGTACCAGATTTAAGGGGGATTATTCAACAGTTAACTTTGTACCAAATTTCAGCTCCTTCTAATTAGATGTTGTTGAAATTAGGTTCCCTCACATATCCAATCATGTATTCATAATTCTGATTTCATGATAAACATAGTTTTACCTCCAAAAATAGAGCCTAATGAAGGAGGGTTTTTGCAAGTAGATTTTCCCTCGAAAAATATCATCAAAATATCATTTTTTTTTTTAAATGAGCAACTTTCAAACAAAACAGGGGGAAATGAACTCTTTTTTCAAAGTGAGAAACATCATGAGCAATTGAATGATCGCTGACAAATGTCTATTTATCACGGTGGATAGCCCTATCTTGAAAAGTACATTTATATAAAAAGGGCTTTTAATAGTAAAATTTTTAATTAGATAGGACTTTTTTTTCTAAAGAGTTTCATAGATACATAAATATTATCTGATTCACGACCTGTCATATATATGTAGATCTATTCTTAGATTAATATTACAAAGATATATGTAACACCCTACAAAAGTATATTAGACAGTTCCAAAATGAGGTCACAGTCGATGTTTAAATGGTTGACAGCATTTTTTCTGTATTTGGGTTAATTTAAGCTAACGTAAATTTATTTATTAATGAAGCAAAGTTGATCGGTAATTGTTTGAAAAAAGGGATATTTAGAGCAAAAAAATAATTATGTAGTCATATTAATGAAATCCCACAATCGTTTTGAATATAACATCGGACGTAAATACAGGGTCCACTGTATATAGTGCTCCCTAATGTATATCATAGACATATTTTTGATCTAAGAAGTAACAATGTATGGGATTTTAGCATTCCGATGCAGTTAACTATCGAGATATTTACTCTTGAAATTGTAATCACTGGCACGATCAGTGCTTTCACTAAATAAAACAGAAGAAAAATAGTGGCTTTCAAGGATACCTTTAGAACATATTTTTGCAATTTTCTCTAAAAGTAACGGTTGCAAAGAATCCAGCATCTACGTTTATGTTTTGAAAAGTACATTATGTACAAAAATTTAAGCTTAATATATTTTTTATTCATTTTCGCATCCCTTCATACAGATTATTCAAAGCATCTTGAGAAATTTTTTCCCAAGCTTTTGTAAGTTTTTTTTTTTAAATTCATCCTCTGAAGTTGCTTGTGCATTTTAATTGAGTTCCCTTTGGAGCAAGGCTCGCAAATTTTCAATGAGAGACAAATCAGGACTGTTGGCAGGCCATGTGCCTTTGCTTCAGAAAGAATCCAAGTTATCTGAACACCACTTTTGTGCCTCTTTGGAGTGTTGAGCAGGGGCACCATCCTGCTGGAAAATGGCTCTTGATGTGTCAGAGACTTGCTGAGGATCTCTCTTACGTAGTACACGGCCTTCACAGTTTAGTTTCGTGGAATCAGGTGAAGATCTACACTGCCTGGTGGCTGAATATGGCCCAAACCTGAATTTACAGAGGAAATTTCACAGTTTGGAGTGGGTTCCACATCTCCCTTATCTCTTGCACAACCCCAATCTGTTTGTGGATTTGGGGCATGAAATAGCTCAAATGAACTTTCATCACTGAAGAGGATACATTTCCAGTCATCTGTAGTCCAGTGTTTCAACTCACGACAGAATTGAAGCCGGGCCTTCCTTTGGTTTTATGAAAGTTTGGGGTGCAGACGAGATTTATTTGGCAAGGCATTCAAAAAGTGCCTCTGGTATTTGTGAACAGATGACTTGGATATTATATAGCCCTTTGAAGTCAATCTTGCTGCAAATTTCCATGTGGATTGCCCCTTTTCGGTCAAAGATTTTGAAATTACCAGTTTGGGAACTTTGCTAATTTTTTTCTTCCTTCCTCGACCCTTCTGGTTTGCAAGGTTTTGTCCATCCTTCCTTTTCTTAAACAATTCCCAATGATACTGGAAGGAATCTGTAACCTTTGAGCAACGTCTTTCTGGCGTGATCCACCCTCTATCATGCCAACAGCCTTGGCCCTGGTCTCCAAAGAGTGCTCTCTCACCATTTCGGATATTGAATTTCAACTAACATCCTGTTGTGTTTTCTGAGCTCTTTTATACTTATGTATGACGCAATCATCGAAAATAATTGCATCAGAAAAATTCAATATTGCCTAATGATTGTATCACCCAAATTTCATTTTACTCCTACCAAAAATAATATTTTTTTAACTAAAAAAACGGATATTTTTAATACCACATACTGTATGTCATCAATTCATAAATTCTGTAGTTATTATTTCTCTTGAAAATTTACCCTTTTTAAAGCAGTTGAAAGGATCCCTCCATAGAAATTGAATTCAAAGATCATCACAATATAATATAATTAAGTTGACTTTTAAAAACTAGCAGTGACATCATGAAATTTATACCCAAAAAAATGTATCTCAGTTATTTTTATAAAAAAAAGTTAAGTATTAACTATTGATAAAAAATTGAAATACTTTTGAAATATTGAACCCGACCAGCAACAATGATTAAGCTACATTATCTTAGAAAGATCCAAAACAGAGAAAATGCTGTTTTCCGTTTAATATTTTATTAGAAGTACATTTTGAAACATTATAACGTAGTACATAGTCCTCAACGCAATTTATATTGTGTTAAAATGAGGCCATCAGAATAGATGGATGGAGTTGAAAAAGTTCACTCTTTTTTTATATAGAAATAAAGAGATATATATCATAAAATATTATACAATTGAAAAACGTCAAAAGGATTCTATGAAGTATAAAAAAGAGAGAGATTTTTATAAAAGGTGTGTCGATCTATGAATGGACTGTGAGTCAATATAAATCATTAATGGAAGATGTAACGCTATGTGTGTGTGTAAAATCCCTATCTTTTTATCAAGAGCCTACCACATTTGAAAAAAATGATGATCATAAATCCATTCAGAAATAATAGGGAAACATTTTTCTACTCCTCCTTACGATTCAATATATTATATGCTTGTATTATAATTTAATGATCCTCAAAGTTGAAAAAGAAGGAGATAAATCCTGGGCTCCATTGAGTATTGCCTTTCTGGAATAATTTAATGCTAGTATATATATATATACACTCGAAGTCCTACATTTAAAAACTATATATTATTATTATGTAAATTTTAAATTTGGCGGTTATCCGTGACGTCATCTCAAAATCATCAATAGCATCACTTCAAAATAATCCGGGGTAGTACAAACAATGCTAACCATATACTTATATTCTTTTTAATGTTAAAAGTTTTACGATTTTCCGTCAGAGCGTTTTCACTTAACGTCACAATATTGACGTTCTACATTGTGAGGGCCTAAACAACCAAGTTTTATAACAATGAAAACCTTTAAGTAATAAATATAAAGGAAAATAATGAACGTTTGGATGTTAAAAATGGGATTAATAATCAAGTATTAGTGTTTATCATTGGTATCAATTAGTATTCAATTCAGGTGTTAAGTTTTTGTTTAATTATTGATAAAGCCACTCGATGGAGTTTTATCAAAGTTTCATGGAAATTTGTTCAATTTATGTTATAAAAATATCAACTTTCACCCCAAAATGGTGTTTTCTTCAGTTATGATGCAATTTATTACGTCAGTAAAACGTTCTATTGGCGCTTCATTCAAAACATTTGAATTTTTTTCCGTCAAATGAGCATGACTAGCTTTTTATCCACTCTTAACCTTAACTGTCGAAGGGGAAAGGAATTTTTCTTTTGAGCATATGGTAGATACCCTTTTGTATCTGTCTTGTTACCAACTGTTAATTATTATTAAGAGAATAGTTATTTTATATAAATTAAATTATAATTTTATCCATATCTGTGTATGAAATGACACGAATTCTACAGGAAAGGTCTTTGATTCAGTCCAATCCAGTCTTAGGACTCATCATTATAACTGTCGGCAATTAAATTGTTATTAAAAATGTGTATAAATGTATTTATTAAACAAAAAAAATATAAGAGATGTATATAAGAGATTTATTACGAACATTGTACATTTCTTGCAGTAAAAATTACTTTTTTCATTCAAATGTAGGGTTTCTTGTCGTTTTCTTTCTCCCAAATATGTTATCCTTTAACATTTTATATGATGAAGTGAAAAAAAAAAAAAACAATCGAACGAGATCCATTTTCCTTTTTTAAAGCGCGTGGGATACATAAATAAATAATACTAACATATCCCAGTAAATGCCACAGAAGTTCAGATATGACGGCATCACATTCTCTTGAATCTGGGTGGGTTAGGATCTTCAGACGGAAATATTCGAGTACATTTCAAGTGCATGAAGCTTATGATCCAATCCAAAACCCAAATTAGACGTATACTTGTCTAAAGTTTGATCAATACTTTACCCGGAACTAAATAAAAATAGGATTAAGCTCATATTTTTACTCATTAATAATACCGAAACAATGAATAACCAAATTGTATTATTATTAAAACATAATTAAAAGTTATTATTTGAATTGTTGTTAGATGGACATTTGAAAAACCACATGATGCAAGTATTAATATATAGAGGTCGTTCCATGAACTAATCAAGATAAATAGAGTTGCTATATTCGAAATAGATGTTATTGTTTATTTATAACTAGGATGAAGTATTAAGCAATAATATACGCTTTTTAAGATCCAGAAAATCCCTCAGATCGTTTGAAAAGTTCAAGTTATCGGATAATACAAATTTACCTATACCGTATCGGATTGCTTACAAAACCTGTGTACCGATTATCTAAAAATGAGCTCAAGTTTCATTATATTTTACTAGGAGGAAAATGTACATTTCTTTGCATCTCTTACATGTTGACCCAATAGTCACTTTTCCATTATTTTATTGTATCTATGCATAGTTAATGAGAATTTTCCAATTTTTAATTTTCTAATCTGCCTAGGGTCATTATGTAGATATTATATACTTATATAATATTATTTCTTCAAGAATGTATTTTTGAAGAAAAAGAATACCAAGTTGATTTTCATGACTTGATATTTAGGATTTACGTACCAACATATTGGAATACAAAGAATATAATATCATGTACTGCATACATATACTAGGCGCGACAACGTAACTTCTTTTCTTTATAATGTGTGACAATCAGGCTGTAAACAGTAGTAGAGTGTACAACACCGAATTCCTTTTTCGGTTCAGCCTTAAATTATTTTCTAGACTGATTTCGACCGATTTTTTGCTCCAGACTGCGATCTCAGATCATACACGGAACTTAAAAACAAGAAGAAAAAAACATGTAAAAGACGAGAACATGTATATAAAAACAGTTTTATATAGATATATATATGTCAATATATAAAATCTTGGGTATTGTTCGAATATGTTTGTACAACCATTCCCCCCTTTGCTTTTTCAAATTATGAGGACTCATGGGATCCGAGGGTATTGCGTCGAAACATGTCATAAGTATTGCATGAGCCTTACAGTCCACCCTTTTTTGGAGTATAACCGTCTCCTTAAGAAAAACATCCATAAAAGTTGGATAATCCCGTTTTACACCACCATTCTCTTCTACGTGGAGCTTATAGCTCAATTGCACACTAAAAGAGCGGGAAATCCGTGACTTGGCATATGGACATGGCTACTTTTAAGTTATTTTGACGATCCTTGAGACAAGAAAATTCCTAAAATCTCTTACTATATTATTTGGTCTCACTTTATAGACCTATTTTTTTTTACATTTTTATTAATAAAACAAAATTTGTCTGTCTGAATATATTACATCAATTGTATCGTGTGCATATAGCATTTAACGTGTATATAGGGTGCATTGTATATAATGCTACTAAATGGAAATGATATAAATATTTTTGTATAATAATATAATCGTATTAATGAAATATTGTAGGTGTATAAACAAAAGAACTGTTTCAGTTTAGATTGTTATTGGTATCTTATGTTTATCATAATTCATGTGCATTTTCAGTATATATCAAGATCTGAATTAAATATAAACGCCGGTATGTTACAATAAATTTTGTTTATTTTTATTATTGAGTATTTAAATATACAACAATTTGAGATTTAGATATGGTTTTCATTTGAGAATAGTTAAGGGTTCATTAAGAACGGAATATGTGGACTTCTGTGTTCTCCAGGAGCTCAAACCAAAGGAAAATCGAGGGAATAAAACTTTTTAACTTGATCATGGTCCAATTTGGAGTTCCGTACCAGGCAGGAACGAGTGGATAAAAATTACTCAGAGCTACGTCTGTTTAAACTTCAAATGGCATCATTGTACCGTGTTCAAAATTTAAAAACACACATACCATCATAAACCATTTGTATGTAAAAACGGTCTAGGGCAAATTTTCAGATAGCCCGATTTTTTTTTGGTACTAAACTAGACGAACTCTTCCGATATATACCGATTTTTCCCTTCACATTTAATAAATAAGACATAATCAAATTATGACTTTTTTTTATAAAATAATTATCCCTCTAGAATCTTTTATCAAATAGTTGATTATAGATACAAAAAATCAAAAAAACCACCCGGTATTAATATAATAATTTGATTTATTCAGCAATGGAGAACGTCACCTATCTGATATAATTTTTTAAACTGTGTAAAACAAAATTTTTAATTTTACTATAAATATGAAGAAAAAAAAGATCAGATCTATAAAACTTGTTCAATAGTCTTTTTGAAAAAGGAAGTTATGCTGTCGCACCCTATATTATACTTAAAAGATCATATAACTATAATTAACATTATAATGAGTAGTATAAAATATTACGTTATACTCATTAAGTTTTGAATGCATGTTATTCATATATTTAAAAGGTCAACTCTTGGTCTATGATACTATTATAACATGCGTATATTGTAAATACTACATGGGATGAATAAATGTTTGTTTTTTAATAATAAAAAATCCGATATTTAGTAGTTGAATGATCGACTTTTATTAGAACGGAAAGCCTTCTTTCCCCGGACATCTCTTCTTTTAACATCCCTCTATTTGGGATGTTTTATTTTTCTTTAATTAAAATTTTACTTTGTTCTAGCTACAGTAGCCGTCAGAGTTCTTAGGCGTCCACAAAATTACAAATTTTACTTTACTAATTTAGAAGATAACTACTTATGTAAATCGTGTATACACTCTTGGTGTTATTCTCTTATTATTATGAGCACGTAGCTACTCACTCAATACTTAATATGTTCTCTCCTCGAGAAAAAGAAATATAAGGATAACGCTTGAGAGAAAAAAAAATATGATATGATGAGCCACGGAGTACTTTAGCTCGTTGCTAAACATTATCTAAAGTCACATTCATTTTTGAAAATGTTATATAAAGTATTTCCCATTTTTAATGTTAGTTGAACTAAGTTTATGTGGGATTTCATTCATTTTATACAGTGCTCTCTGTTTTATTCTACCTTTTATTGGATACTGTATTGATATACATGAGAAAAGACTATATGCAGTGCACCCAGTGACTAATTTTTGTACACACGCATATTATTTTTTACTCGCTATACGGCTCTTATGTTGAGTCAATGTTTCTTTTTAAATACTTTTCACGGCAATTAGTAAAACTTTTAATTAATGTAAAATGTAAACTATTCTTGATTTTCATATCTGAATTAATGAGATAATGAAAAATTATTTACAAATATTGAAAATCCTGATAAATAAATTGTGTTATAATACTTTAAAATAATAATACTGCCCATGTCTGGAAAATTTTACGGGATATTTTTAACGGGTTGAAGGTTAAGTTGTATTCATTCTTATATCGGATGAGTCCTGGGGGGTTGTCAAGTAATTTCCAATGATGTATTGTTGACAATTTTAACTTTTCTAAAAGACTAGTGGGGAGAATACTAATTAGATGCATTCTTTCACAAGTCAAAAAGATATTAAATCCAATAGTGTTTTTTTTTTTGTTTTTTTTTAAATAATACTTTTCAAAATGAGAGAACTCCCCAAGAATATCTAATTAATGGCAAAAAATGGAATATTTTAGAGCTACATCGTATTGTTCAGATTAGACGTAAGCACTGTATACGTCAGGAACAATTTAAATTCCGTCAATCTCTTACTTATATAATGTCTTTTTAAGAATAATGAAAATGGGTCGCAGATAATGACAATAGACAAATGTAGATCTACAGGTGTGACTAGTTGCAAGACCACATTACAAGAGGTTCCAAGACAAGACCAATACTTTTAGGGTATCAATCCCAAGAGAAAAAGTAGAAATGGAAAATTTTAATCGAGTTGTTTATGAACAAGATTACTTATCTTGTTCAAATCCAGACATTAATTAATTAATTTTTAGACAAAAATCCGATTTTAAGAACATTACATTACAGAAAAAGACCACGTGATACCAAATTGTTGGATATTTCGACATACAGAGTGGGGACCCAAAGATTTCAGAAGCGTTTAACAAAGATTTTACACTACCAAACTCCAGCTGAAACTATTTTTCTTAATTTCATTTCTCCAAGTCTACAAATATCGGAGTAACAACCAAAATGGCAACGTGTGTGCCATCTCCTCTGCACCAGTGTCAGTGCCAAGAAGGCTGCAGAGTCTGTTCAGATCTCCATCCGGACTGCCGACAACATCAAGAAGTCCATGACACCCCTATACAGCCAAGAAGAACAAAACTTATGTGGAAACAATATGGCTGACTTCTCCCCTGACTCCGTGTACACTCCCAGCTGCCATCATGACAGCGTGGTACGCCATGGACAATACCGTCATCGTCGAGAGCTATTAATATGTTGGCTAACGTCTGTAGGCTGTTATTCTTCAGGAAGATGACATATTGAATAATAAATATAGCTAAATAGAGTATTTTAACGTATCACAAATCTGTTTTGAATTGTATGTCTGGATTCCATAAAAATCACGTTCTTCGTAATTCAGTCATGAGTCAAGTTTTGAGTCCCACTCTATATTAAAAATGTATGTTCATTCATAGGTTTGAAAATATAGAAACTAAATCTTTTCCACAGACTTGGGTGCAGGGTAGCCTCATTCATAAAAGTGCATGAATTATATTTCTAGGTAATAAAAAATTGTTTTACGATTTAACTGTATATGAAAAAGGGTTGTTAATAATCATTTGAAAATATGTATAATAAATGCATATTGTAGTCATTTCATTTTTAGAAAAACTTATATATACCCACATAAAGTCTTATTGTGTTTGAATGGGTAAGTTTTCCAAAGCAATAATAATAATAATAAAACAGTGATCTAGTTATAGTAAATGAATTAATTATAACATTACAGATGGCTTTGGCGGTGGGTAATCAAAATGGTCTAGACATAGGTGTATTTAGTAAAGGAATTCAGGCGTTAAACCAACATAAATGCCCGTATTGAATGAAGTCATATTTCATTTTATTTGCAAACTACATAAGGTGGGGGAAGAGCGGCCTAGTTGGGGTTTTTCTATTTCTAGCATGCGTCTAAGAGCTGTGCTCCAGCACTTTTATGGAGTCCCCACCTATTAGGGTAATTTCGGCCTATTTATTTCTTGGTAAATATGGAGTGGGATTTATGTTTATTTTCTTCTTCTCAAGGGTGCTTGAAGTTTATCTAATGCTCAGCTAATCTCCTCCGAATTGTAAAGGTATCACGTTTTGTTTTTTTTTTTTTTTTTTCAACATTCTTTATTTGGTTTATATATTATATAGAACGTACATATAAAAATAAACCGGAGTAATTGCGTAAAAAGTACATAAATAAACATTATAGTTTATACTTAATGCTCCGGGGTAGAATTTCAACTAATATTCTAAATATCCATCTTTATAAAAAAAAATAGTAAACATGCAAATTAACAATTATGATCAATATTTGTTAAAAAATTTTAAAATCCTTTTTAAAATACTTCGATGATTCCGTGAAGTTGATGGAAGGTACCAGAATCTTCCCTTGCAACATTCCATGACTCACATCCTGATTTAGGAATTTTCATTTGAGAGATACATAGCGGGCTGAAGCTGCCAAGATGATACCTCTCAACTCATCCTCCCAAATAGGCTGATAGTTCTTTAGTCGGCTGGCTATGAGGGTTTTACAATTAAGAATTCCAAAGTTCACATCCCTTGTTACCTCAGAAGTTCATCCCTTCTTCTTTGAAATTCCAAAAAGACCTTTAACATATTTTTCTTCCTCGTTTGTCAGCCCTTTTAGATTTATAGATAAAAAAATATTTTAGGATATAGATGGGAGGCAGTCCACAAACGCATGAAGTGGGTTATTATATAGTTTTCCTATTTTTCTTTTCCATCCCATAGGGAGGCCCAAACGCTTACTATGCACCTCCCAGAGTCCATTCACATCTGCATCAAAATTTAGGGGGCATCTTAACATGCCATGGGCATGGCATTGAATAATATTTTGAAGAATTAACAAGTGGAAATCGTATTCTACACTTGTTGAGAAAACCTCCCGAATTTAAATTATGAACAGTTGAAATATCTCGTGTGATTTTGTGTTCTTCTAAAATTGAGGAGTCCTTTAAATTTCTAAAAAAGAACTGATTATTTATATTTTGCCAAATTATATCAATGGTAGTCTCCTTGAAAATTGTAAGGGTTTCACGTTTATTTTCGGTTTCTTTTATTTCTACATAGGGGCAGGCCATATTTTATGCATCACTCCCTATACCTATAAATAAAGTTGCCATGCTTATAATGCAAAAACTACATTTAAAAATTAGAAAAAACCGGTTGTTGCGTTTGTTCTTTTTTTGTGTGTGTGTTCTTTATTTAATTGGTAGTTGTGGTCTTAACTTCTTCTTCTGAAGTAAACATTCTCCCCTATCTTTGGTATAAATTGTTTTAAAAAGGTACAATAAATCAAATATATATGAAGTAAAGTATAATTATAATATTTTCCTTGCACTAATGATATTTTACTTGCAAAAGGTTCCCTCTTTATAGTAGTAATTCATTTTCTTTATCTAAAATTAATACTCAGATAGCTGATATTAACATTGGCCTATTTCAGTAGTATCATATTTTTCGCGCCCAATATCTCCACGTACTCTTTTTTTTTTCTTTTTCTTTAAAAAGAAAATATTTTTGGAAGTCAATGAATTGGTTTTTTTAGAATGAAGCTTTAAATCAATGTGGAAAACACGCTTGTTTGCTGGAGGAGATTTTTTGTTATATTATTATCATTATTCCGGCGCAAGATGTTGTCAATTTATAATTTTTCCTCATGTTCTATGAATCTTTTTCATTCCTACACAGAACTAATTTTGTTGATTCAGTTAAAAAGCTGAATTCATGTTTAGTTAATATACTAATATTCAACCCTTCGTTATCTTTATTGTATCACAAAACCTTACAAACAAAAAGAAACCAAAAAAGGCTTCAAATCAGTTATCTGTTTTCAAATCTGTTTTATGAGTTTCAAGCCTGGGATCTTATTCCAGTCGTAATCTTTTAATTTTGAGTTCAAGTCTGAATTTGAAAATTGAATTAGACTTAACAGCAACTCCATTCCGAGTTGTGAATACGATTGACCTGCTCCGTATTGTATCTTCTTTCATTTTTCATACGAAAATGAAAGCAAAGCTAACTAGAATGAGCACTCGATAGAGAAGGAAACCTCCGCCTAAAATCAAATTGAGTTATGTTTCACAATTTGTTTAAAAGTTATGGTTGATTATGGAATTTTTATGTTTTGTGTTACTTTGACCTCTCAAAATTTAATGGCCCCTTTCTGTCACCATACATAATCTTTCTAACAAGTTCGATCAAAATTGATTATTCACAAAATTTCGAGAGCTGAAAAATATATCCATCATTTTTCGAATATATGGCTTTAGTAATGTGTATCTTGTATTGTATCTGTGCACTGTTTTACAATATATCTTGTTAGAAAGATAAGATTTCGCACTCAAAAAACTTCTTACTCAGTTTTGTGATTGTTTCACTCATTATTGTTTGAGCGTTCGTCAATTTTCTTCGAACAGAGGAAAATGCAAGTCAGGTGGCTCAAAATGTGAATAGTGTTGTTGGTCCTACTATTGTAAAAGTCACTCACGTGGTGTTTTGGTTTCGTTGATTCCGTTACGGTAATTTTGATACTAAAGATACACATTGCTCTGGAAGGTCAATTGTCGAAAATGTGGATGAAATAATAGAAATGGTCGAGTCCAAAACAGTCAAGTAATCACTGCCTTGATTGATCAGGAGATAAATTTTAATGGAGAAAAAAAATCAAGTCCATATAAAATAAAAGATTGTTTTTTACTACACCTAATATCATATTATTTTAAGGCATTTATCTCAAAAATTACTCTAATTTTTTTTTGCATTTTTTCCCACAAAATTATTACTAGTTTTTATCAAAACAGAAAGGAAAGACGCTGGAAATACCTATAATCTTAGTCATGAAATGATATGGGTATTTTACAGTTAGGGGAATAATTATTTACAATATGCATATTTTCTACTCTTTCAGAGAATTAATTTCTCATATACCTATATAACTGATTGAATAAAAATGAAAGAACATCATTTTTGAACTGATGCCAAAGATATTCACTCGAAATTAAATTTTACTCAGCTCATGATAGGGTCTCTCATATCCCGGGAAAATGTCGTTGACCCGGATCCCGTAAGTAAATTGTAAATATTGTCACATTTAATTATTTCATTTTATAGTTTAAGAATAAATTTTGAAGCTAGTCCTACTCCCATATTATCAATGACCCTGTTCTTCATTTTTATCATGTTTACTAATAGTGCACAAGTTGTTTTTTAGAGCCAGTGCCCCAGCTTATTTTAATTCCTTAACTCGATCCGACCCGTAATAAAAAAAGAACTTAAATAGCAAGTGATGAACGAGCTACATTTTTGTTGGAACTTAGCATTGGATAATTGTGAAATGCACAACCCGAGCTGCGAGCTAAAAGTATGGACATACATCACTAAAATATAATAGATTGATGTAAAGAAAATGTCCTGCTGTTATGTAAAAATAAAAGAAACAAAAAATGAACCTGGTAGTCCTGACAATTTGAATAAGGTTGGGGCAGGAGAGCAGCTAAGCTTTCATGATATTATATCAAATCAGTTGCAATCATCATTGAGACTAAGAGGAAGGAAATAAGCACAAATACCACTCCTTATATAGGAAGGATATATAGAAAAGAATGACTCCGATGTCGATCTGTAATTCTACTCCCAGGCAACATTGAGTTACACTAATAACTCCTGAGGAGCAAACCCTCATTGGTACTCTTCGTATTTTATGAGCACACGAACTAATTATTACTTTATACTTAGATTTTCCCTTCTCAAGAATAAAATAATAATGGTGTAGCTTTGGAAAAAAAAACTGCACCCCTCCTGCTTTCTAGAAAATATATAATACACCTCTGGATACATGTAATTAAATGATGCTTATATTATGAAACAACTAAATACGGGATTTCACCGAGAATATACCTTAAACTCTTTACGCCCGTTTGTGACTAATTCGTCACATCATATTTTTTGGAAAAAAAATCAAAAATCCAAACCTATTGACCGAAAATTAATTTTCTTTTTTGAAAATAAAATTAAAGTATTGAATTTTTGGGAAAAAAATTCAAAAATCTATAACTATTCACAACAAATTAAATTTTTTCGATTTTTTTTCCTAATATTAACAATCCATACCCTAATATTCATGTCATTTTTTTATTATTAAATTCAATTTAAAACTTAATTTGGGCGTAAAGGGGGTTAAGTTTCCTTGGAATTTTTTATAGGTTTTAAAAACCGAATAATCCTGGGAAGACGAAACATAATTAATATAAAATACGTATTTGATGATGTTCCATATCACAGAAAATCAATCTTTAAATTTTAGTGTACAAGGAAATTCTGTTATGAGATGTTTTTGTTAGATTTAATTATTTTATCAATATTGGTATATTTTAAGGGGAAGAAAATTATTTAAAACCATAATCGTGAAGAATCGAAAATTAGTTCATGCTTCTCACGTTAAAAAGTGAAGTTTTTATTTGTTAATACTTATTTGTTAGGATGCTGTAAATGGATATTGGGATTTTTTTTTTTTTTTTGTAATATTAATTAAAAACTTTATCCCAAGTCAATTTTCAATATGTATTCAACTTTTAATTGAATTAATTACATAAAAGAAGCTTATGTAATGTGTGGCAACAGAAATTTCTTTTTTATAATGGGTGGCAATCATGTTGTAGAAATTGTGGCGGGGTAGGTGTGATTTTATTCTAAAGTTTTTTGGGAAGTACAATCAGTGGCTAACATACGTTTGAGTAGTGAGGAACGTGCGTTTGTTCTCCAAAATTAATATTGCTAAAAATAGTTTGACATAATATTTCATAAAATTAAAATAATTGTAATTTAACCCTTTAGTTTGTATCATTGCGGTTTAAAAAATAGGATAAATGTTTCAATTTACAAAAAACGATTTTTAATCCATTTTCATTCTTTAAAATTTGCAAAATTATTAAGAGAGCTAAAATTGAAGCCATCAGATTTGATGGCCGGAATCGCCAATTACTAATTATTTAATGAACTATAAATCACCAGTTATAAAACAAAACATGTTGAAAATTAAATTTTATAAGTATCCCTCGAAAACCTCTGAATATAAAAGTAATTCAAAGAGAACCCAAAATTTATAAAATGTGTTCTATCATTAGTAAACACAAAAAATGCTTTTTTGATTTATAAAAATAATGCTCGTTAATAAATGCAAAGTTTCCCCTGAAATATTTATTTTCCTATCATTTTCTCGTAGGTGTAAAGTACGAAAAATCCCAAGGAGATGGAATCAAAAATCCTGTGAATACGTAGTTGTAATTAAGAAATACATTAAGTATCAATTTCGTTAGTTGTTTAATAATACATCATTTGACGTCAAAAAACAATTAATCACTGTGAAATGATATTGATTATAATTTTTAATGAAGACGTAGTTGAGGAATTATAATTAAGTAACGTTATTTTAGAATGTTGTCCAACTGCCAACGATATCCATTATGTCTAATTAATGCAGCTGTTACCTTTCAGAAATTTTTATAATGAGGATTCCGTAATAGTACTTTGATTAGATAAATAAATGATTTGTAATTGGCTTATTTAATGGAATTCAAGTACAGTTTTATGAAATTGGATAGAGTTGTAAAATTAATAGAGTGTACTTGATGACCATAAAATCTTGATGACAGTCTCCTTTGGCAAATTCCAGAATTCCTCCCGGATCCTGGTCATTATCTTGGATGTTGAGTTGCAAGAGGACCTGTTGGTGTGTTGCTCAACTGTGGCCCACACAAAAAAGTCCATAAAACTGAGGTCCGGTGAGCTTGCAGGTCAAGTACTGTGTGCAAGAAAGCCAAAAAATCTTACAACCAGGTTTCTTTGCAGTGTGACATAGAGAAGAGTCTTGTTGCTAAAAGAATCATCTGCCATACACTTCCTTATCATCCTTTCAGAACAGTGAAGATCACTGTCAATGACCCTCATCGATTTGGATAGCTCATCATCAATGTTTTTGCAATGAAATCCTGATCTCTCTGGCAGTTTGAACTCGAATTGTGATCAGCACCCTTTGCTGTTGATTCATAACTACCTCAAAACTCTTCCAATTCCTTTCTGACTCTTCAGAAATAGGTCCCTTCCAGTGTCCAGATTTAAGAAGTTCCCCAAATTATACATTGTTTTGTTCGGCCCGGATCACAACTAAGACACTCTGCCTTTTCCACGATTGTGCAATAAATACTTTTGTTGATCGATCTTATTTTTCCCAACTGACGCAAAAAACTTCTGGATTGCCGCCAAAATAATAAAGTTCATTGTTAATCAATAGCTGCATGCTGTATTAAGGATCTATGTAAATAAAAAACTAATTATACGGATTAGAAAAGGAATCCTAGAGAAATCCTATGAATACATAATAATTTCATTTTCGTGATCCAAAAGAGTAAAATTATATAAGTACTTTTGTACATCGACATAATATCGATTCATCAATCTTGCAGGTAATACTCGTACTATTAGTTACATGCTCCATACAAAGATATTAGAGCAACTTCGTGTGTTTGGGGGAGAAGAAAATGGATCAATTTTCTTGTAATAACATATTATGTAAGGTAATTGGAGTACATAGTTTATGATAATACATAGTAATGGATGGATGAAAGAAAAGTTTTCCCTATTGGTAATTGGGTTTTAAAGAGGAGATGAAAGGCTTAAATCTACGCAAATATGTTACATAAGATATTTTCAAAAATATACTTACTTTATTTGAATTTTGATACGTTTCCCCTTTTTACCCTGCTTTAGGATGTGAGAAGCTCAAAAATCATTTTTAGAGACTAAATACTCTGCCTCATCGGCCTTGAAGTTTTTTCAAAATGGTATTTTTGATGATTTTAGGGTTGTTTTTGGACAAAAATTATGGATAAAACACACAATTAAATGCTTAAAAAGACATTAAGCTAAAAAAATTGTACTGTCATCCGTGTACTGTGAAATCTTGATACCTATATAGTTAAATATATTAAAAGTATTATTAAAAAAAAAAATCGATCAATGTAATTTTTTCTTATATTTGCCCACTTTTTAGGAAAAAGGTATTAATTTTTTCAAAAGATTATACACTGACTTCAAATACATATTTTGACAGAATTTTTCTTTTACCAATGTCAAAATAGGATACTTATCTTGACACTTAGATAATCTTGATAGCTAGATAATATATGTGTTCAAGTATTATTCAAAAATAATCATATTTTAGTTTTATGTCTTTTTTTGATATTCAATCTTGTGTTTTATCTATACTTTTTTCCAAAAACTACATAAAACCATTAAAAAGGACATTTTAGAAAAACTTTAAGGTCAATGAGGCAGTCTACAAGACATATTTAGATCACTAAAAAGTAATTTTCGAGCTTCTCTCATCTTAAAGTATGTGAAAAAATGCGGCAATTTATCAAAATTTAAAAAAGTATATTTTTGAATAAGTCTAATTGTAACATGCATATTGTAATGAGTGGAATAGAAGAAAAACAATGTTTTACATTGTTAGGTCAAAATAACACTCTGAATAGATATTGTAATCTAACTGGAGGATTTTGTTATTAATAGTGATGGGGCTACTCAAAAAATAAATCCCAATTCTAGTTAAAAAATCCCTACATCTATGTCAGTGCCGAGAAGGCTCCAGAGAAACATCGAAACAGTCCATTACAATCCCAATTGTACAAAGTGGGAACCCAATACTTACAGTAGCATTTAATTACGATTTTATCCCCGTTATTTTAAATTACAAGGTTCATTATGGTACGAAACGAAAGCTGAAACAAAAAGAAGTTAGTTTTTTTACAAAAAAAATAAAAAAAATAACGAGTGTGCGATATCCTCCAAGTCGATGTTAGTGCTGAGAAGGCTGCATAGACCGTTAGCATCTTCATTTGTACTACCGACAACATCAATCATTACATGACAGCCCTATACATACAAGAAGAACAAAACTTATGTGGCAACAATATGGATGACTTCCAGTCTGCCTCCATGTGGCTGTCCTCCAGCCCTGACCTCAACCCCCGTGACTTTGCCGTTTATGATATCTTGGAGAAGAATGTCTGTCATACCTCTCATCCAAATTTGGATTTGATCTGAGATGCCGTCGTAACAGCATGGTATGTCATGGATACGACTCTCATATGGATACGACGCGTGTAGGTTGTTATTGTTGTGAAGTAGGACATACTGAATTAAAAATATAGTATCAAACCTAGAGATGTGCGGATATCAAATTTTCAGTTGATTACAGTTCCGATTCCAATACCATCTTTATGCTTGATTCCGATTCCTTATTATGTATAAAGGAATTACATAAACAAATAACAAAATCAATTACTTTTTTTAATGTTTAACTCTTTATTACTTATGGTAAAAATACATAAATTTATCAATCATAGTTAGTTCTTAATAAAATTAAATTTAAATAGTTAACTACTCTCCGTGCTTAGGAAAAAAATTTACTTGCGACACTAACAAAAGGTTTTTTTCTATTATTTTACTGGTTTGGCCCACTTGAGATCAAATAGTCTTGAACTGTTTCTACTTCCTAACTGAGTTTTATATTCCTTCTCTAGAAATTGTAATATGTATAAGCCAGTACTCGAGTCCGGACTCGTGTCTTCTTTAATGAACCCGGGGCAGATAGTGATGACTCGAACTTGACTCAGAAAATATGGGCTCGACTTCAGTTCTGTTATGGATAATATTATCTCAACAAAAATATAAAAAGAAATATTTAGTAAAAAAAAGTTGCATAATGGCTTCTGAGTAAACTGTTTAATCCAACTCTTAGCGTTATGGACTTTATGAATGACTCATAGTGCAATTCAAATGTAAGTTGCACCATAAATGTGGTTACTTCTAACTTCTTACTTTCAAGTAAATTTCTTGTACAAACCTCCAAATTTGTAAAATCTCTTTATGGATCTTCCCCCTTCATTTCGTTTTTTTTTTTAATTTGTATGAACAACGTCGTGTAGTTTAGCTATCTTATTGATTTTTAAATTAAAACCCTAATTTTGTCTCCAAAAATGAGCTTAAATAAGTCATATTATCCATATAAGTAAGTATGCATAGGCATAGGGGGATTGGCATTATTGAGCCAATTCCGATAACCAATAGTTGAGAAAATGTAGATTCCGATGCATTGGTACACTCCATATTTAGATGTATCACAGATTGGTCTTGAATTTTCTTTTCTTGATACCAAAAAATCAAGTTTTTCGTAATTGAGCAATACCACTGCAAGTCTCTGTTCCCACTCTTACATCTCCAAAATTATATAAAACTCTTTCACGGATTTTAGCGTAATAAGTACGTTTAGGACTACAATTCAATTTGTTTACGCTCAATTTGTTTCTTCTCTGTTTTCGAGCACTTTTTGATCATAAATTATTTTATATAATTAAAATACTTTAAACTTTAATAAATTCATATGGTCGTTTCCTGTATCTTGAAGGAAATATTCCATAACTTGTGTTTAATAACATAGAAAAGTAATAAATAATTATACATGAGAATCGGAAATTACATCTTATGTTCCCATTGCCGATTCCAGAAATATCCCCTATTTTCTTATTCCGATTAATCGTCCCATTACTAATAATCATGAAATAAAATAACTGTTAAAACTATCTACTATGTATTCACGATAAACATTATGCACTAAGTGTAGCAGAGGTGTATAAAATATGTCTAGAAATTGGGAGTAGCTTTTTGTAGTTAGTTGGCAAAGCTGTTATTACTAATTTAATTCTTGAAGACAGAAGATCTAAGAATAAAGTAATAACTAGTACGTGTGTTTTTAAAAGACGGAGAGTAATAATGATGGTTTGCTCGGGAGTAATAAGTGTATGTCCTTGTTGGACTCGGAGTATAACTGAGGATCGACATTTGAGTAATTCCTGCATTTTCCTTGTAACTAGATATGTGTTGGTTTCCTTTCTCTCACGACAGCTTGCAGTCGATCTAATCTAACGATATTACAGATACGCTCCTCTCCTCGTAAACATTCTACAAATTTTCAGGTTGCTCAGGATAAAATTTGGTTTATTTTATCGATACATACCCATACATATTTAATGCAACACTGAGGAGAGGTGTATAAAATTTGTCCTAGAAAGTGGGAGTTTCTTTTTCTAGTTGTCAATCTCAACAGGGTATTTTATTTTCTATAGTTTTTTGTGTTTTTTTTTATCTTGAACTAGTTTTTACTAATAATGATTATTTTTTTTCTTTCCTACAATCTTATAAAACAACTTCCAATTATTAATCATGGTCATTAAAATATCTTTTTTAAGTCCTCAGTTACATGTATACATAAAAGAAATGACGAAGAAAATAAAAAGAGCATGATGAATTTTAATTATTATCTTTCTCTCTCCCCATCTTCCTCTCTCATCTCGACCAGCTTTGTTCACATTAACTCCTTTAGAGCAAGTTTAATAGAAATACAAGGTTAAACCATCATGTAATCAGGCTTGCTAGAATTTTCAATCTGATGTATTATACAGACTGCTGGGTAAGATAGGCAGATTTTGACAAAACACACAACCACTCATAGTCTCTAACGTCACTATTGCTATAATGTTCAATTTGATATACAATAGTACCGACTGCTGGGGAAGAAAAACAGATTTTGAGAAAACACACAAACGCTCATGCACTATGACATCAATGTTAAAAGCGTGGTGGAAGTCAAACATCAGTCGTACACGCGTTATGGTATAACCAGGTATTTCTATTAACCTTACTTTAGAGCAAAACTCCTCGTGGGATAAACATAATGGTATCGTGCTGAAGATAGTAAAGATTGCAATTTAATAATAACCTTCGATGCCACTCGCTCGAGATCGCTAACTCCCCCAAAACCATAGACGAGTTCGTGGTTCGATGGCTTCCTACACAATTTGGACTCAACGCCCTGGCTAATTTCTTGTATTATATACTTCAGGGAGTTGCAGATACCCTGTTGTTATATATATTTTTTAACGGCTGCAGACAGAGCTTCTAAGTATAAAGTAATAACTACTGCCACAGCTCATGAGTAGAATTGAGAATCGACATGAGAGTAATTCCACACTATATGCCCTTCCTATATAAGGAGTGGGATTTGTATGTACAGTCATGCGCATACAATTAAGTTCAAACAAGTTGTAGAATGAATTGAAGTCTGAAGTACGACTAAGCCCTAAATTTATACGGAGGATCTCATATTTTTGTCTAGAATATTGACATAATCCTCTTTTTTCCTTTTTCCATTCTCTCTGACAAGCATTCCAGTACGTTTGGAAGAAAAACAACCGCAATGTATGATTTATCGACCACCATGCTTTACTGCAGGTATCGTGTTACGAGGAGAGAAGGCCTCTCCAGATTTCCTCCGAACAAACTGGGTAAAGCTGTGACCAAAAAGCTTGATTTTTTTTTTCATGTGACCACAATACCGTTGACCATACTGTTCCTTCCTTGTGAAGCATTCTAGATATCGTTCTTTGTGAAGCATTCTAGATATCGTTCTTTGTGAAGCAACTAATATCCTTTGTGAAGCAACAATCCCATTTTTCTCTAAATCTTCTAAAATCCCCTTGGTAATTGTTCTGGGATTAATTTTGACTTTGCTGACCACTTTTTTGCAAGCGAGGAAATAGTTTTGATGGCTGACCAGTTTTTTTTTTTTTTTTTTACAATTACAAACTTCTTGATTATATTGCGAAAAGTTGATTTAGAAACATTCAATTTCTTGAAAATCGATTTGTATCCACCGCCTAGCTTAGAAAAATGAACAATCTTCTCTCTTACTTGAACATAATGTTGTTTGGTCTTTCATCAGGTAGTTCATCACAATTAAAAATATTATCAAGGTAGGATTTAAAGTACATAGATTAAAGAAGCTCTTGACTCTCCTGATCTCCTTGTTTCAGTGATATTCTAGTATTTTTTTATTAAGCATTTATAATAACCAGTAATTATTTTGGGACAATATACCTATGTAACTTGGAATGCTGAAATATCAAAATATTATAGGAATAACAAAAAATATTTGGGGGTGCCAATGCATTTGCACTCGTACTAGTTATTACTTTCTACTTATATAATTCCGTAATGATAACAGCATTGAAAACTAAAAATCTCGATTCAAATTGCTAACTAAAAAAGTTGAGAGATGCAATAAAGGTAACGACGGTTTTAACGCATGGGAAAAGCCGTATGACTCAAGGCCATTTATTTGCATTGATTAATCACCTTGTATTAGTATGAATGATCTCCATAATTATTTACGTATTTTCCTCTCAACGGGAAGAAGAAATTATGCCCATATATGAGGAACCAATAATATTAGAGAGACAAATCAGCATTTCCTTCAACCATACTTTCGAAAAACACAAAAAAACTTTTTTGGTAAAGGAAATTATCCCTGCATTTGTACATTCCATAATAGGCTTTTTTGTTTTGTATTTGCAATAGGGAAGAGGCAAATTATATAGTGGTGACTTCATCAAGGGCGTCCACAGGTTTTTTTTTTTTGGGGGGTGAGTTTTCCTCTTGTCATTTTTGACAGAAAGAATGTTTTACTCATAAAAACTTTTTTGCAAGGTTTTACAGCTAAATTCTTTTTTAAAGGATAAAATTCTAAGGAATAAACTTTTTTATTTAAAAAATAAGTGATTATAAGCTTTACATTTTTTAGCAATTGTTTTGCAGTGATATATGTTTCAAAGGAATACAAATGGTATAATTTAAAACAGAATGTTTACTTATAGTATTTAATTTTTGGGCTCTCTTTTTAATTATTTCATATTATTATGTGTGCTTGGTATATAGTTTTTGTTAATTATGAAAACCTTTGAAAAAAGTAGAATTAAAAATGAATAACTTTTTTTTTATGACAAAATGAAAAAAACATCTTTTTAGAAAAGAAATCCTTTAAAAAAAATTCACGCTTTTTTCCTATTAATTTGTTTTCCATGGAAAAGACAAAAATTGTTTCACAGGGGGGGGGGCTACAGCCTCTCCATAACCCTTTCCTGCAGACGCCCCCTGATATAGTATTTTGCCTGTCCTTATATAGGACCGTGATCCAGTCCAGTCCAATCCAGTCTAGCTCTTCCCACTTGTCGTTAATTATAGAGAGTAAAATCTATTCCTCGTGACGTCAATGAGAGAGTGCTTACTTTACTCTGTTAAATAATTCAATCATCTATATAACTAAGCAATAATATAACAGAAGGGTGTCCGCAAGGGGTGGGCTGGAGGGGCTGGAGCCCTCCTAGTAAAAATAAATTTTGTATTTTTACAAGATTTTTTTTTGGTCTGGATAAAAAAAAAATAACGCAAAATTAGGGCTAAAAATTTATTTTCTTTGAAAAAAAAGTCAATGGGTACAAATTATGCAACAAAGTAAATAATTGAATATTTCAAATTTTTTCCGCAAAATATTTATTTTTTTGAACAGCTACGGATTTCTGAAATTTTTTATCAAAATATTTAATTTTCTGTGCATAGCTTTGTATTTTTAAATTTTTTTCCAGAAAATTAAATTTTTGACATTTTTTTCCAGAAAATTAAATTTTTGACATTTTTTTCCAAAATAAATTAATTTAGAGTGTTCAGCTGTAGATTTTTGATATTTTTTTCTTCAAAAAATTAACCCCCTCCAAATATAATCCTATTGAAAAGACAAATGTTTTTTGCATAATATGTGCCATTTTCTTCTATATCTTATTTGGGCTTATAAATCATCAATATTCATATAAAAAAATCCAAGGACCGGTCTCAGAAGACTGCCAGTTCTGAGGACTAAAGATAGGACCGCCCTTGGAGCCGCATTCAAAGTTCGTAGGTTCGGTATAAGTAAACTTGTATTATCCTAAAGGATCAGAGACCCAACCCACTTTATTGAATAATAATTTAATAGTTGGAAGAATTTTAACTACCAACTGAGTTTGGGTCTTTTCCCCGTTTTTTTTCGAAGGAGATGTTGCAAGATCCAATAAATGTTATTATTAAAATAATTCAACTAATGAATAATACGTATGTTATAACAGTAATTACATTGGTTTATTCATTGTTTTGGCATCAGTAATTAATAAAATTGTAATTTTGGTCCGAACTTCGGGTAAAATGTTCATAGCATTCGAAACAAGTATCTGTCTAATTTTGGTTTCGGATCTGGATATGAACCTTCAAGTGACCCCAAGGGTAACTGAAATACAAGGTTAGACCATGATGTGTTCGGGCTTGCTAGAATTTTCAATTTGATGTATCGTACCCACTGCTGGGTAAGCCAGACAGATTTTTACAAAACTCGCAACCAATCATATTCTATGACGTCACTATTAAAAAGCGTGGTGGAAGTCAAACATCAGTCGGACACGCGTTATGGTAAAACCTTGGGATACCCGAAATTTACTCGAGTATTTAGCTCTAAAGATCTGAACCTCCCCAAATCTGAGATAATGTGGATCCCTCCTATTTTTACTCAGTACTGTTCCCAAGGACTGACAGTCCTAAGACTGGTCCGGACCAAATAAATAAGGACCGACACAACAGCAATACTACATATATATTATCTCTAAGATTACATCCATTAGTGAATGAGTAATAATTAAGGACTCATAACGAAAGAGAAACCCCATAATTAAAAATCGTGTTAAACTTTTACGACTAAATAATAAGTATATTTTCAAGTTTCTCATAGTGTTCATTGGAAATTCTTCTTTTGAATCGTTAAAAGTCTAACATGAAGTTAAATTATAGTTCTGTACATCGTACATTATTTAATCTTCTTCATAGGCGGGTTGCCATAATGACTTCGTGATTCCATTGTGATAAGTGGTTCATTTATAATTGCACCAAAAAAATTCAGAGTCTTATCATTCTCTGATATCATTTTATAATCTACATAATATGTACTAATATGTATTATATATTCTTGGAAGGTTTCAAGGAGGAACATTTAATGCTTCATTAACCAATTACCAACTTCCTCTATATCGAAGATGATAAGGCTAACTATGTTTTTGTTTTTTTAAACAAAAATAGCTGCATTTTGAACCATGAATAAAGAAATAATTATTAAGAGATGAAATCGTTATAGATCACGAATACACATCATACGGATGTACTATGTAAGTAAAATAACATTATTGTTTTCTTGCTCAGCTGTTAAAAACAAAACAAAAGATCCTACTAAAAATATTCATCTAGAGGTATTTGTGTTGAGAATCGTTACAAGACTGATTTTTTTCTGGTTCGGTCTTAAGAGATTTTTTCTAGACCGATGTTGGTGTTCTGGACCGCGATCTCAGATTGTAGACGCAAATTTAATCGTTTCCAAATCGGGGACCTATTTTTTCGGTCTCAATATACCTTACGCAGAGTGGGGACCCAAAACTTAGAGTAGCATTTAATTACAAATGTATCCCCTCATTTTGAGCTACGACGTTAAATCATACAGATAAGCAAAATTTGAAACAAAAATAAACAAGTTTTATTTCATTACTCATGTCCAAATTGGAAAGACCTTGGATAATAAAAAGCCAACGCGTGTACGATCTCCTCGGCTCCAATGACAGTGCCGACAACGGAAAATCAGAGAACTTCTCTGATTTTCCATCCGGATTGTCTATATCATCAATAATTCAATTAAATTCCCATATAGGCAAAAAGAACCCAAACTTCCGCAGCAACAATACCCGTCACTTCCTGCGTTTTCTATTTGGCCCTCCTCCAGCCTTGTCCTCAACTTCCTGGATCTTACATTTTGAGACGACTTGGAGAAGAATGTCTGCCGTACTTTTCATCAAAATTTGGATTCGCGTCGAGCTGCCATCATGACAGCGTTATACGATATGGACACGGTCTTCATCGACAAGAACTACCAATCTGATCGCCGGCGTATCGAAGTTGTTATTGTTTGAGATGGAGGTCATATTTAATAAAAATATAGCTAAATATATTATGTCAATAAAACTCAAATTGGTTTTCTGATTGGTTCACTGATTTTTTCCCCACAAAATACATATCGATATTTTCGAATCAATCTATGGACCAATTTTCCCCTCATTTAGGAGTTGTAGAAATATGATTTATAAAATACATTTAACTTCATATGGCGCTAACTAGGTCTTAACTATTTTGAAACGCACATAACGCCATCAATAATTCATCTATTCATTTTTTAGAGCCCTACCCAGACCGATTTTTTATTTGAGACCTGTACTTACCGAAGTTCTTTATAGGATCAAACTATTTCAGTATACAAGAAATATACAAGTCTAGGATTTACAGTCTGAAACCCCAATACCAATAGGCTGAGGTGTATTCAATATATACTAGAAAGCGGAAGCGGCTTTTCAAGTTTTCAATCATCAAAGTGTTTTTTTTAATTTTCCAAAGCTTTTTTCATTATTACTTAATTTTGTAAGACAGAACATCTAAGTACATAGAAATAGCGAGTGTTCATGAAAGATGGAGAGTAGCAATGCACGGGAATTAGAAGTAGTGATGAAAATCAGGTGCATTTTTTAGCTCGCCCGTTTTTTGGAGTTGGCAGAATGAAGAGGGAATTTTCATTTGCTAAGCTGTTTTCATTATTATATAACTCCTGAGGAGTGAACTTCCTTTTCTACTACATACAGCAGCATATCAATGATGTATACAATATTGGATTGAACATTTGTATATGCTCATAAAAGACGGAGAATTTGTCGTAGAGTTATAATAATTGTAACTCCGTAATGGACTCAGAGTAGAATTGAGGATCAAGGTAAGAGTAATTAATGCCCTTGTTTACCTACTGCTAGTTTACTACCTTAGCTGCTTTTGTCCAAAAAAAAAAAAACTTCAAATTTTGTGGGTTACCATATTAATTTTCGGTTCCTTTTTTTAACATATCCAAAATGCCACCGATTAGCAAAGTACTCTTTGATATATGTGCGAAGGTTTCGTGATGTTCCATTGTTGCGAGGATTAATTAAGTACAATTATAGATAATTAATATACTTTATATATATTAGAATAGTTATATAGGTTAGTTGGATAATTTTTATACATCAATTCATGCTCTTTAGATTGATGAATAGGAGGAAGACTTAAGGAATTATGGGAGGGACGCGCTTGAATAGGCAAAAAGAATAGGGGGAACCTTGGCAAGTAATCATAATGTATTTAGTAATTAAAAACAAATGTTGATAGTGATCGAACAAACAATGGGGGAGATACAAAATGGATCCTCATCCTATCAGGGGTCTATGGAAAAATACAAAACAAACATACATAGAATAGATAAATGCAATAATAGAATAATGTATTTCCAATTTCATGTTTCGTTTTCTATTTTTTGAGATTGAAACAAACCATTTTCATTTCTAAGCTGCAATCATGTAAATACATATATTTAATACTATATATGTATATAATTGTGATTGAATATGAAATAGGTAATTTATAGGCATCATACATTATGAAAAAAATAAATGCATAACCTGGAAAGTCAAGGAAGGAAGATTTGTTCCCCATATTTTATTTTATTTGGTTCATTTGATAAACATTATAAAACGGATGATTAATTCTTGATTTTCAAATATTCTTGACATATATTATAGCAACTTCTTGCACAAAAGATATTCATATTTTTTTTTTCCTAACTTTTACCTACCTATGATTGTTTGATAGTCAAATTCATATGTATATCAAGGGTGTCTGCAGGGGTTGTAGCCCCTCCCCCCCAAGGAAGTTTTGCTTTTTACTAAAAACTTTTTTTGTCATTCCATCAAACTATTTCGCATACCAAAAAATTTAATATTTGATTTTTTTTTTCAAAAAATTTAATTTTTTGCGAATAGCTATGAATTTTTGGAATTTCATTTTTGATTTTTTATTTCCAAACGACTTAATTTTTTATGTATAGCTATAAATTTTTTCAAAATTTTTTTAATATTTGAAATTTAATTTAATAATCATATTATTGTATTATTAATGCTAGAAATCGAATTTAAATAACGTTGTATTTAGATACTTTTAACCAGGCTTCGACATTGAGTGGAAAATAACAACTGTTCATTTTGAGCGTCTGAACAGAAAACAAGCAAATGTTCATTTATTCGCTCTTTTTTGTATTGTTCTATAAAGATATTTTTATCTCAAGACCAAAGATAAAACCAAATGTCGAAACGACAGATCCATTTTTGTCCAAAAAAATACTTTTTGTACAATAGACACGTTGAGACTAGCGTGTTTCATGCATGACTCTATAAATAACTAAGCAAACTCCATGAATTCACAAGACAGGACTGTTGAAGTCGGGTACTACTTGTCTACAGATGCACGGCGTTAGTATCGTGTCATAACTCAATAGGAGTTTAAAAGATAATTATGACTGAAAACATTGAGTTTGTATAATATGAAAGTGATCTTGTCAGGTTTTGATTGGATAGAGGGCCATCAGAAAGTTCTTATTCTGTGGGGGATATTGCATACGTACACGCTGTCACCTAAATTATATAACACAGCTTCTCCTCCAAAACTAATTTATCAATGAGCTATTCCTCAATAATTGTTGGAAATGATTTGGAGGTTAAAAGAAGTTCATTCTAATTCAACCAATCAAATCTCAGAACACTGATTTGGAAGAAAGAAGCAGAAACATCGAATGCTGACAACAAAATACACTCTAAGTCCCTACGTATTGAGGAAAAATGATTAAGTTACGTTATCAGTGGTAGCTCAAAATATACATCTTCCAAAAAGAAAAAATATTTTTCATAGCCAACTAAATTTGCACATGTATTGACCACGTGGTCGCTGTTGAGCGGATGAATGGAAATGGATAAAGGGATGAGGGGACAAAGTATGAGCTCATCCAAGTTTGTTTTAACCAAGTGCATTATGATAAATTGACAGATTTGTAAATGTAATCTTTTTCGTCAGAGAAATGTCATCTTTATTCATTTTGATGACTTAAAAGGTAAGGAAAGGAAATAATGGTGATTGGCATTTAGGTAGAGATGCATGCATACATAGAATGAATGCACTCTCTTTCAATATGCACTAATTGACATCCTTAACTATCTAAGTATGTATATTAGGGGTGTTTGATTTTCAACTTTTTTTCAAATTTAAGTTACGTCGAGTGCAGAAAAGTTGTGATATACCTATACCCTAAGATGGCAGTTTTAGGTAGTACATCTAGTTAAATGTTTGAAATTTGACACAAGTTCTTTATTACGTCAAAGATTATGATTAACACATAATCATTATTTTGCCATAGTTAATTATGATAGACATAACTTTAAGTTATAGAAAATATTTATATTTTCCCCCTAAAACAACCCATAGAGCAAAAAGAATGAATAAAATAAGAACATTTTGATCTTTCCTTTCTCAAAATGTAAAAAAGATACGCGTCTTCCTAACTTTTTTCTTTTTTTTTTTTTTTTTTTTTTTTTGCTCCATCGAGCATTTTAAAAAATATCTCTTTTTATAGGTTAAAAAAATGTATATCAAAACTATTTTATGCAAAATAACTATAAACGTTTTCTTAGTGTCTATATTTACTAAGTAAAGAGTTTTTGTCTTTTTTCATAATTTTAAGGAGATGTGCAACCTAAAGATGACCTCTAAGGACAATACCCTTTGGCTTACTATATATCAACTTTTCCACAGTATTCGTAATTGAAATTAGAAAAAGTTGAAAAATAAAACGCCCTAATGTATTTATTACTTCGTTTTCATTCCTTGACATAAGTATGTACTGTGTACGATGTACATTCTACAAATCTGGGACAACCATTTCTTTCAATTAACCACTAACATATGTATATTTAATGTTATACGAATACAACATTGCTTTTCAAATTTTGTCATGCGTGACAATATTAGTTAATTAATTAGAATCAGCAGGAGTACCTCCTTTTCAATAATGCCAGGGGACTATTTTTAACGTTTTAAAGCACAAGGAGGGGAGAGAGACTTGTGCTCTCAGTCGAAAAATATAAAACACTTTTTTTGTCATATCATTCAATGACTCTCTCTAAATAAAATGTAAATATCTCATTTATTTTCTACTTTCTTTAACTAACTAAGTACTTATCGAATGTTCAGATTTCCCTGTGGGTAAAACGATCTTTAGAAAAATACATCTTTAGAACATTTTCATTGACGTCATAATGATTGAAGAATACGTCATTTTAACTACATAAAATGAACAAATTTCCAATAAATATTGAGAAAACTTTATCAAATGTCTTTAAGAATTAAAAAAGGCTTCAAATTTGCCTTGAATACGAATTGATGTAAATGATGCAGTATAATATTTGAATACAATACAAGTAATAAGTACTAAAAATGACTAAATTTTTATGGCTATTATTATTATTTTTTTTTTTTGATCGATTAAGGCCCACAAAAGTAGGATAATTAGAGATAAATATCAAATTATTTCCACTATAATAGCTAATTTTTATCTACACTATGGAAATTATATTGTATAGCGAAGTAATAACCGTTAAATAAATACATTTTAAGGTCAGATATGTAATGAAACTTTGCTAAACGGAATATATTTTTGATAGACGTTAAGGTTTAACTCCTTTTATTTATTTGACCCATTTTGACATCCAATATTTCATTATTTTCATTAATGTTAATGGAATAAAGGGGTTTCTATTGTTATAAAACGTAATTGCTTAGACTCCTAAAAAGGCAGACATCAACAATGCTGAGATAACGTAAAAACATTCTGAACATTGATTTTTTTTTTCAAAAATGACAGTTCGTTTTAGTCACGTCTTCCTTCCAAGTGTCATAATTTTTTTTTAATCTCGGGATTTTTTTATTGTTCTGATGAAAAACTGTCAGTGATTGTATAGTACTCCCTGATGTATATCATAAACATATTTAGATTTAAGAAATAATAATGTAGTCTAATTGATTAACTATTGCAGGCTCGTGCATATAGGATCGAACATGTATAGGGTGTGCTCTTATATAGTGCTCCCTATTGTATATCAGAGTCATAATTTTATGAAAATAATCAAGAAGTGTTCCTATTAATGAAATATTGCAGGCGTGTGCATTTATACAATGAGCACTGTTTCTGTTGGTGTTTGTTATTGCTATATCATATGCATTTATAGTATATGTGCAGATTTTAATAGAATATAAACGCTGGTATGTAAAAGTAAATAAAGTCTCGCATGCGTTTTATATTTAGCATACTGGGATAACTGGATCTTTCTTAACGAGTACTCTAGAGACTAAAGTATTCATCCATCATATGAATTGATAAAAGTATTGAGAATTTTCGTATGTGTGTGCACAGAGTGTAACACTGAGGATTTCTTTGGGAGCTATCATTGATATGAATTAAAGCGAACTTTCCATTTTAGTCCATACCTACTTGCTCTGAGAAATGAGGGGTACTACCCTTAGTATATAAATAATTGTCAAACTGCCTCTAATTGGTTGATTTCAAAGAATGGACATGTATTTTACATAATTTGTCAAGTGGCACTCCTGATTGGTCCCTCAGTTTAATGCATGCCTGAAGACTACGCCTTAATCACCAATAACAATTCCAGTAACATGATGTTCAGTGATGAAAACAAAATACAATATGAATAAATTATCAGTGAAATATCATTTTATGATCAATTTTATTTTTTCCACTTCCTTTAAAAAAAATCCCTCTATAGATTCAAATTGATTTGATTCACTAGTCATACAAAATGAATTATTAAAATCATGGCACAGCAAGTTCTACGAGATATTCTTAAAAAAATACAATCAGAAGTTTTCTTCACCATCCTTACATATGAAACAAGTGAGGTTTCCAATAATAAACAACTGGTCGTTTCTATTATTTGGGTTTGATGATTAGTGATAAAAGTCGGGTGCATTTTGTAGCTTACTATTTTTTTTTGAAGTGTGCAAACTGAAGATTGTATTTTCTTTTCCTTAGTTGTTGTCATTATTACTTAATTCCTGAGGAGTGTTTCCTTTCCTACTACATTCAATTATATTCGAAACCGGATTGATCATTCGTGTGTGCTCATAAAAGACGGAGAGTAATCTTGAGGATTTGTTGCAGAGTTATAATTGTAAGTCCTTGTTGGACTCATAGTATAATTGAAGATCGACATGAGAGTAATTCCACCCCATGCCCTTCTTTATTTATTGTTTTCCCTCCCCTTCGTTATGCTGCTTTTAGCTAATATCATAAAATGTCAAGACAGCTTAGCTGCTCTCTTCCAAACTGTTCTTCAAATTGTCATGGTTATCATATTAATTTTGTTTATTCTTCTTTTTTTAACAGTCCCAAAATACTGTCGAGTACTGTTGATGATACCTTACATACACATGATGAATTCATTGGGTTATACCCGTTACTGAATATATCTTACAAAGAGATTGTATTTTTATTCTACATGTGAATTTAAGTTTAGAAAATGATTGCGGCTAATACTATAATGGAGCTGAATCTATGTCTGAGCATAACATACTAAATGATGGAGCTGTTATGGATTTGCTATTAACTTAGTCTGAAATGCATAACTCTGAAACTTTTGTTTCTAAAATAAAGTTATTAAATAGCTAGTGTTAAGTTTGACACTGTCATCTACAACAAACAATTTATACACTCTGTTATGGATTTGCTATAAACTTAGTTATAATGTGAAATGAAACTCAAATAAAAGCTAGAGTGAGAAGAGTTGTTTCAGCATTGTTAGCTTGTGATTTTTTATTTTGCTGTTACCTTGACAAAAGTATTTTAAAGTAAACAGACAATTTGAGCAAGGTGCTCCAAAATCATGACATTTCTGCTGCGGAAGGGTAAGAATTAGTAGGCCAAGTAATTACTGTCTCAGCGTAATCCCGAAGCAGTAAAATGTAGAGACCCTTTTTGGGAACACTTATATAAATGGCAATCACAACTTGTTAATTCTGATCCTACCCCCCCATTGAGATGTTTGTATTGTTATCGGGTTTTCGATTTAAAAATTTGAAATGTCAATAATTTCAACTTTTCTTTTCTAAAAAGCCCGTTATAATAATAATAATTCGGAAGGACGCCCCAAATTAATGATTAGCCATTCCGTAGATATTCAGTATGAATAGTCACAAGATCAAACTATAAAACAGTGTTGACAATCAAATAATTAAGGTGTGTATCTAAAGGATTATCAAAGATGTGCCGTGGAAGAGGAAAAAAAAGAAACATGCATAAACTCTTCTTTGTTAACACAATTAACTGAATTGTCTTTTTATCAATGTTCAATTCCACAGTGAGGTGATGTAAGTAACCTAAGAAAGAAAATTTGCAACAAATACAAGGCAGTGCCCATTAAACCAAATTGAAAACGGGCATTCTTACTCCAAGAAAAACACTCGTGATCAGATTTATTAATGCAATATCCTAGATTTCCATCATCTGGCAATTATCAGATTTAGATGAATAAATTCTATAAATTAAAATCAGAGTTTTTTTAAATACCTTTTAGAGTATTCTCTAAAACCTCTAAATATGAATCAACCCAAATTTTATTTCCTGTCATGGCCCAGGTTATAAACGTAAATTGAAAAGTATCAGGTCCGTCGCGACAACATCCCCATGGATATGCAATATATTTATGTAAGGCAATTTTGTAATATTCTGTTGCTTATTAAAATGTAGAATATTTAATCACCGCGAAAAATGAAAGATATATTTTACAAAAGGGTCATCCCCCAAAAAAAATACAACTTAAAAGAAAAACACCGTGGATGGCCTAATGTCTGGCTCATAGAATTTAAGGACAGAATACAAATCACATAGGAAAGTGATTCTATCGTATTAATGTTTTTTATTTTATTTGAAAAGTTTCTATCACATATGACTCAATCACCTTTTACAATGCAGAATCGCTGTGAAAATATTATCAATGATATTATAATTTCTAAAACTTAATTTATATTGGTGAAGCAAAATTTGTTTGCATGAACGTACACTCTTTTTAGATTTATCTACACATGCTCGTTTATAGTGCTTCTTTATAACTTAGCCAGGTAATGCTATAGATACACAAGTACTCCTTGGCTCATGACGTCATATTAAAAATAAATTTTCAAGCTGTTTATATTATAGTTTTATTCTCAAGGAGAGAACAACCAAGTACTGAGTAATTAAATTTAAGTAAATAGTAAATTCATGAATTATGCACATAACATCCATCTACCATCAAATAATATAAAATATTCATGTATATTTTACAATGTAGTAAAAGTCCATTTGTATAATGAGACATGAAAATGCAAGGATCCGTTCGTAGAATACAATTATGCATGGACAAAATTTTGTACATATATACCAGGGTGATCACGAAAATTTCCGACCTAACAAAGATACAAGATTTTTTTTTTTTTTTAATTTTTCAACATAGTCTCCTTGTAAATTTTATCTACAGTAACTAATCCTCACCAAAAATTGGATTTATTGCACCTAAACTGCACCAACAGAGCCGTACTTGATTTTGTCCATTTTCAGAAAAAGACTCTCATCAACTCACTCAAACGACTTTTACGTAACAGTTGTGCTTCCAAAATGGCTGAAACTTTTGTTAATAACTGCCAATAGATGGTAGATAGATGTGAATAGCTTTTATTCACGAGTTTTGCCATCTTCACGTTGAGGTTGGATACTTTTCAAACCTCCCTTGCAATTTAATAAAGGGATTGTATGGCCTCATTAGATCAAATACATGCATAAAAATTGACATTGATAACATTTATTTGCACATTACATGTAGATTGTGTAACTCTGCAAAAAAAAAAAATCATACACAAACAAGCACCCGCTTAATTAATAAATATTTCAGGAGCTTCCTTTACTTTTATTACGCTATAAAATAGACCTCTTTATCACATAGATTTGTGCTTGTATGATATCTTTAAATCCAATACTATACTTTTTAAAATTTGATTTATTTTTAGTCAAAAACTTTTGAAGGCTGTTAAATGTTCCTTACTATCTGAGAGTTCAAAAAATAATAATATCGGCCCATTTTAGTGGGATTTAATATTTTATGTCAATTTTCTATTTCTACATTGACACAAGAAAAATATATTTGCCCTACAATAAGTCCCCAACAATTAGAAATTTAAAGAAAGATTTATTAGATTGAAAGTGTAGAACTGTACTAATACTAACTGATCATTAAGTTTCAGTAAAAATATGTAGAAATGTACATTTAATTAAGGCTTTTGTTTGTATTTACAATGGAAATTAGTTTTTTTTTTTTTTTAAATAAAATACGATGAAATCAAATACTTTTTACAAAATAAGTTTTGTAGAATTACGCTTAATCCGTCATTTACGTATGTTATGTAATCCCTCAAAATATCCTTTATTTTCAATTCAAAAAAGGATAATAAATATGCAGACAATGTACGTGTATTGCGTATAGGGCGCACTTTTCTAAAGACTCCATTTATATAACAGTACAATTTCCAAATTAGTAAGAAATAAATTAAACAAATTGTTTTCATATAAAATTTAAGCATATTTGTGTATAAATATTGATATTTTTATCATTTTTAACTTCATTTTTATATATTCTTGGGAATCGATCAATTGATTTTAAATTTTTTTTCTTTCATAGTTCTGCTTAAAACTATTCTTTAAATTATATTTTATATTGATTGATAATATTTCGATAAATAAATTGTATTATGAACATAATTATGTTTCATAGAAATTGAAAAGTACACCAAAAAGGTAATGGAAAAAACTCAACGTTGAATTTCTGCCTATAAAATTACGTAGTATACTTTACCCTAGGCCAAATATTTAATAATATCCAATAATAATTGTACAAATATTGGCACTTTGGTTGGAATGAAGGCTACTCTAACCTCCTTGATTAAAAGGAAATACCCACTGTTTTATTTAAATTGTTAGAAAATATAGAAAAATAAAGCGTGTGGGGATTTTAAATCTGGAACAAGTTTAGACCTCAATATCTTGGTAACCCTGATATCTCTGTTTATGAAAGTGTGCTCATCATATTCAGCTAACAAAATTCTTTAAGAAATAATACGAAATCCCAGAGATTTCTTTCAAATAAGAACGCCATGCGACCATCATTGTGTGCCTCCGTGCCAAGCGCATCCCAAAGAAATCATTAAGATTACGAAGCAGCTAATAGAAGTATTATTATGGATCGGGAACACCTATAAGAAAGACCCATGATATTTCCGAAAGCAAAAAGCATACACCAATCTTCCTGAAGCTTAAAGGCAAATGAAATGTGGCCTTCTATCTACCCGGATTTGAACCCCTTGGACTACTATATGTGGGATGTCTTAGATATATAATCCAATAAACGTGGACTTGACACTCTTGACTCCTTGCGAGCAGTCATTTTTTGAGGAAGAGCCAACATAGAAATGAATTTCCTCATTAAGGCTGTACTAGGCTCAGGGATAGATTGGAGGCTCTGGTTGAAGCTAAATGTGGTTGTTTTGAGTGACTGACTTCACTTTGAATCCCGTCATGTAAGAGCAAAACATTTGTGAATTACCATATACTTTGAGAAATAAATTTTAAAATACATTATCCTAAATTTTTTTCGATTTCTTTTGTTCGAGATTGAGCAACAACAGAGTTCTTAATACTTTTCCGATTAAAATTACTCAAAAAGTATTGCGTATCCAATGGTTCTCACATTCATCAATATTTTTATGTATTTTTAAAGTGCTATTTATTTCATTTGAAAATATCCCTCCCTATACATATTTGACTTTTGAAGTATATAGTTTCTAACCAATTGTGGTTCGGAATAAAAATTTCTTTCTAAGTAAAATAATATTTAAAAACATAATATTGTAATAATCTTTCAAAATTATGATTGTTTAAATACATGTATTTATATTAAAATCATTGATAGACATTTTCATTACGGTGAATTGTTCTGACATGCACCAAAATTATCTCTGAGTTGGCTCCTTAAAAATGAATTGACACCTATTCTATAAGGATTATCTTCTGTGATGCTAATCAGTAGCTTTTTTTATATATTTTTTTTTGCTCACCCGTTTTTTTGGATTTGGCAAAGTGTGAATTTTCTTTTCTTAAGGTGTTTTCAGTATTATTTCATTCTTTAAGAGTGAACTTCCTGTTCTTCTAGATACAAGCATAGAATTCTAGAGACCTGGAATAATAACGCATAATTTATATTTCCTTCATGAGGGAATATAAAGTACTGATTGGAAGAAAAAAAGAGAGGGGGGAAGGAAAGTCAACAACATTTTTTACTCAAATCCTTCAAGTAGGGAAATAAATCAACAGAGTCTAAGTTGTATGTCATAATACAAACTATCATTGATATATACGAAACCGGTTTATGTATTTGCGTGTGCTAATAAAAGACAGAGAGTAAATCGGAGGATTTGTTGTGGAATATTGTAAGTCCTTGTTAGATTCAATGTAGAATTGAGGATCAACATCAGAGTAATTCTACACAAATTCGCATGACTGATTATTTATCATTATTCAGTAGCATAGTAGTTAATAGACAAATACTTTGAGGGAACGAACAAGGATTTCAAATACATAGAACAAGCACTCTTTTTCCCTGTGTTTTTTAAACAACTAACATTATAAATGATGTATTATACTCTTTTAAAAATAGCCTTACATGGTCAACAAAAACTGGCCCGTGTAGAGTTATCCTTGGGTAAATCAACTAAGTGCAGGTTTTTTAGTTATAATAAGGTGAATGGCTCTCTCATACATCTCTAAGTCAAATGTTTTTGCAAGTATAGGTCTGAATAATGCAATATTTTATTCAATAGAGTTTTTCTTGTAACTACACAATCAAAAATCATAAAAACAATGAATCATAAGACTTGAATTAAATGTATTAATATACTAGTGATTAATAAATGAAATTGCTTCTATAGAGCAGAGGCCTATTGTTCTTAATAGTTGGCGAACTTTGTAGAATCAGCATTTTTAATTATTATTTAAAAGATAAGTATATGCTTTTAAAGAGATCTTAAATGAAAATACGAGTGGATTTACAATTATTCATTTTTCATATTTGCTCAAGATAAAGTTTACAGCAAATAAATTTAACCTCTTAACCCTTGAATGAATGAGTAATTTTTGTCCATGTTAGCGACATTGGCATGCCAGTTAAACAAAACTCATTAGGTTATTTGCCAAATACAAGTTGTAATAAATTAACTATACATAACAAGCATCAAAGCCAATATATTCATGTAAATATATACGCTTAAAAGCCTCAAATAATTATCAAGGATGAAATGAGTACAAGAAGTATTTGGAAATTGTTTTTTGTTTAGATTTGTGGCATAATGTTTGTTTTATAGTAACGCGATTTATGAGTAGGAATTTAATTTGAAGTAAATTTCTTGCTGGCTATATATAGATGTAATTAATGATATTTTATCTCGAAATAAAATACGCAAAATAGTTATAAAAGCAAGGTTTGTAGAACTAACCTGGCTGTTATGTAAGATTTATCTTTTAAAACTCGGCGTTATGCTATTAATAGTAACAAAGTATTCTGTACTTTTTGTCAACTATTGATTTTTTCAATTATTTTTGTCCAAGGATCATAAACTTTCTTTTTTTTAAAGAGTAAGATGATTGAAAAAATGACAAGTATAGGCTGGATAACTATTTGGTTATAATTTATTCATATTAATTTTTCGTCAAACGATATTATAAGTTAACGATAATCTCATCCATTCAAAGAAATATTAAGTTGGGGAGAAAGTAATTTCGTACTTCCCGCATTGAAAAAAAAACTAAATATATCTGGTTCATTATTTTCTAAAAAAGATTCAGTTCAGCCGGTTCACTTGTGAATTATCGTACGTCATGTACAGAAGTATCAATAGAAAAAATTCGGTTTATTTTACATATTTACTTTCTGAAAGGGAAAAATGCAACCAAAGCGACCATTAAAATTTGGGAAATATACAGGGCCGACATTCTTTCAACTCGTGTTAAACAGTAGTGGTTTTCGTTCTGGTGTAGTGAAAGTGAATGATGCGCTACGCACTGGAAGGCCTGTCGTCGAAAACGTCGATAAATTATTAAACATTTCGAGAAAGACCGTCATATTAGCCGTCGTAGCATCGCCAAGGAGCTGAACATAGATCATAAGACCGTTTCGAACAATTGGCAGAAGGCTGGATACAAAAACAAACTCTATTTTTTGGTGCCACACGGGTCGACCCATAAAAATGTCATAGACCAAATTTCGATCTGCAAATCGCTCCTGTCTATGGTCAACGCCATTGGGGGAACAAATTTAGCCTCAATAGAGATGGGTGAAAATTGATGAATCGAGTTTTTTGCCAATAGAGACAAGGGGTTCCACGTGAAGGGCATTATGAAATTGAATTCTCGTTGTAACAAGTTATCAAATATAATGGGGCATACTTGATTTCAATTTGATATTTGTATCACTTCTTATAAAGCATTGAAATAAAGCCAAGAAAAATGAAATTACTTTGTTCCAAAACTGTTATTAGTAAGAAAAGTAGAAGTAAAAAGTCCATTATTTGAAAGGGAATTTTTTCCATGTCTGTTTATCGCCTTGGTAATCCAAAAATTGATTACATGATATTCAAATCATTTCCATTATTTATCGACATTTTCGAGAAATTGGCCTTCCAGAGCGTGCTGCATCTATGACATCAAAATTACTGGAATAGAATCGACGAAACCAAAATACCGCGTGTTTGGCTGTAACAGTATCATGAAAAGTTGCATTGGTAGCCCCTTTTTGGGGGAGAGAGCGGGGCTTGAGCCCCCTAAATGTTTCTGAAGCCCCCTCCAAAATGTTCTTTTATAATGTCTTATATATATTTTTTTTGGTATTATTACAAAAATTGTCGAAAAGATCAGTCAGAAATTTAACATGTTAGACGTATAAAATAACTCAGCATGTTCTTATGATAACCTTTTTTTTGAGCCCGAGGTCATTAAAAAGCTGTTGTTTACCTACATAAAACATCCTTTTCCCGCTCTCTTTCTATATATCTTTCCTTCTCTCTGTCTCTTCCCTATCTCCTTCTCTCTCTGTGTCTCTTTTCTTTTACATTCATTGTTTCTTCCTATCCCCTCTATTCAGTTCTACAACAAGGGCACCCTTTACTAGTATATATATAAAATAAGTTTATTTTATTACCTAATTACCTATATAACAAACCGAAATAACCAATCACGAAATTGAGAAAAAGTTCTTTTTAGTACGAAATCTTATATTTTAACAGCGTATACCATAGTACTTATAAAATACGAGATACAAATTACTAAAGCCATTTATTGGAAAAATAATGGATTTCTGTTTTCTACACCTATTATTTGTACAGTCAAGATATGTTACAACATGTACATACAAGTAGATTAAAAGAAAAAATAACTTATAAATTATGAATTCTTTGTTTGTGTGATAAGGATAATTCAATTAAGATTCCTTAAGATATTTGATAAGTTAGAAGAGTAATTTTTGACTGTTCTTATGATAATTATTTTTGGGTTTAATCTAGTCTAGTCTTAGGTGCGGTCTTTAACTGTTGGATCTTAGAATTTGTATGAAAATATCGATGATTTATTACACCAAATAAGACATTTGAGAACATATCTTGCAATATATGTATATTCATTTTTTCATTATAATTATTTAACATGTTAAATAAGCTGCTCTTATTCAAAATATTATTCAAATCGTCAGGGTTACCATATTTTTTTTTTTTTTTTAAATGCCCGAAATCAAATTTTGCTATAGAAAAATTCATACAGAATGGTTGATGTTTTAAAAATACTATTGGGAGAAATGGACGTTGTTGGTGTTAAATGTATTTTCATGGATGAATACAACTAAAGATCAATCTCATCAATGATGTTTTTTGAATAAGATTACTTTTTTATGTATTTGTTTAAGGATAATTGTACTACAATTTATCGATATTTGGCTCCCTTGCATTGAAGCATGGTTCTTTTTATTGTCGGGGAGGGAGGAGGAGAGATGAATAAGGAACAGCTGTGTTTTGGAAATATACACATAAAATTTAATAAATGTTTTATCGTAGAAGGAGTTAGTAATAAAAAAACATGGCATGAATAAACAAAACTTATCATAATCTTTGGTTATAGTCTGTACAACCAAACGTGGCCTCTCCTTTCTCAACATTCCTCTCTAAGTATAACAAGGGATTAAACCTTCTCTCATTTATAAAATTGATGTTCCTCGATCTCATGAATAATAATAAAGGTTTGTGTAAACAGTCTTTGAATTATGGTTTTGGCAAAAAAAAATATATAAGCTGTTATGATAATAAAACATTTAGGTACATTGCAAGAAGGAAAAAATATGTTTGTGTTGGGTTTCGGTTATGAAAACCTACGTAGTCATTTGTGATGGATCAAATTAATTCCACCCAAGTTCGAACTGGACCGGTCTTGTAGAACTCAGTATACACAACATCATACAGTTCTTTTGGTCTGGAAAACCTTTACGGGTCTCAGACCGGTATACTTTTTTGTAAGATCAAAATAATTAAGTGCAACTTCGGCCCGGAACGGTCCTGTAGCATTCTGTCTACACAGCATCATACTGTCCCAGTGTGGGTTTTTGGTCTACAAATACTGGACCGTTCTAATACTGTTAAGATTGTAACTAAAACTGTCTAGATCGGTATCGTAGTCCCGTTCGGTCTTGATCTGGTTTCACGTCATGAAAGAGAAAAAAAAATTATGTTATCTATTTTTAAGACCGAACCAGGGGGAAAATTCGATCTCAGAACGAGTCTCAGCACTAATATATATATTTTCTCTCAACTACCCGTTTTATGAACCTAGCAGTTAAAAATACAATTGTGACAGGTGTGAATTTGATGAACGTAAAAGCCCCTTATTTTTACTTCTTCAATTTATGACGAATCCATGGAAATAAATACTATTAGTTCAGAATAAGTATCTTTGTATGATAGCATATCTATGTTATTATTATTTTTTACAGGTGAAAAAGGACTTAACCAAACGTATATATAACAAACAAATTGGCTCCAAATATCAATTCAAATACTCTTTCGTTTAGAAAATTTAATTGCCAATCCCCCCCATAAGACATCGCATTTATATATTTAATAATAGGTATAATGTATAACACATATATGGGAATATTGTTGAGAAAACCTAATTAATTTTCGGTTAGTACAAATCTTCAAACTGTACAAGTCAAAATTTCATTGGATTGTGGTGGTTAGTTTAGAAGTTACAGTAATTTTAGGAAACCCAGTATCATAACAATTTTCAACGGCTGCAGTCAACTTAGTTTACAATATTTTATATTTAGGAAAAACCTTTCTATTTCGCTTGAACACCTCCAAACAGCGCTCTGAATCGTCGATGTGTTGTTGTTTCTGGTCCAGTCTGATCAAACACGGTACTAATGTGGTGTTGCTACTTATTTATTCTTGGGCCCGTTCTTAACTGTTTGTCATATTCCTAAAGATATTGGTGGTTATTAAGCCAAAAAAAATGTATGAAATATGTATTATGAGTAAGAGATTAAGTATATATGCACATATTTTCCAAAAATATTTCTGTTTTTTTCAATATAATGCTATATAATACGGACATATTATATTCTTACTTAATTATATAATTTATTTGATTATAAAACGAAATAATTAAATAAAGGAAAAACACACTCAATGACGTCACGAGATATAGACTTTATCTTCTGGATCAACCGACAAGTGGGGCTATATTGTATTGTCCTAGATAAGGACTGAACCAACACTACGTGTCACCCAATTAGAAATCAAATGCCAATTTTGAGTCCCTAGAGTGCTCAGCATCAACGGTGCTTTTATGAACGCGTTTAAATTCAGCATACTAGTCAATAATTGTTGATTTTCCTGGTGCAGATCCTCATAATATTTATCAAGCCATTGCTTGTCTACAACACTATTGTCGTCCCCCTGAAATAAACAGTATTTAATCTACGCGCAAAATTATTTTCTATCCATTGTCGTGAATATTACAAAACTGGGTCTCACAAAAACGACTGTAACATCTAAACAAACTTTCAGAATGCAATAAAATTTCGACACTCACCATTTGGAGGTTATTACTAACCGGAAATGGCGTGGGTTTATCAACCATGTTGCCATAAATGTCTCAAACAGGGTGATTACGAATGTTCATAGATAGAACCAAACAGTAATTAGGATCCTCTACTGACCCTTAAGAATATCGAAGTTAATTATGCAAATGAGGAATAAGTACAAAAACAAAGCAATAATGAAATATATATATAATTTCACTGAAAAAGGATGCTGTTCCAGTGGTTCTGTATGTTTATTTTAGATGTCATTAACGTCAATACTAGTGTTGGGTTTCGGTCTGAAAATCTTAGACCGGTCTGAGAGTAGACCGAACTAATTTTGTCTTTTTTAGAAGTTGAACTTAGATACATACAAAGAAAAACTCGATTTGAAATGGTTTCATTTAAAATTCGGTTTAAACCAATGCTATAAATAAAATTCTAATGACGTCATGTTTGTTTTTAAATTGTAAACATCGCACAAAAACGTCATATCAAGTTAATTTTTGGCAAAAATCATATTTATACAACTTATAAATCAAGAGAGGGGAGGGGTATCGACACAAAGAATGAAACCGAATAAAATTGGTCTATAAAGGATGGGAATTTTAAATCCGGACCATTTTTAGACCTCAATATCATGGTAACACTGAGATTTATGTTTATGAAAGTGTGTTCATTAGATTTAGCTTATAAAACTTATTAGACTACTATTATTAGAAAGAGTCCAATTAATGTCCACGTAACAATACGCTTCCATTCAAGGATTTCCTCCTCAAGGCATGTGGCAGGTTTGGGGATAGATTGGAGGCTGTAGTTGAAGCTGGAGGTGTTTGGTTTAAGTGACTGACTTCACTATGAACCCTGTCATGGAAGAGCAAAAGATTTGTGAATTGCTGAATTAATTAAGGGAAAATAATTGTAAAATTATCTTTAAATTTTCTGGATCTAAAATCCCCACCCTGCATATTGAGATTTAAAAAATCGGTCCACGATTTGAAAAAGATTAAATATTGCCCTATGGTCTGGGATCGTGGTATATATTGGTTCTAATCAGGATATAAATATCACTTAAGACCGAATCGAAAAAAGAAATCGATCTTGGACCAAGTCGCAACACTAGTCAATACTTACATATAAATATTTGATCAAATATTAACATCCAGTGTTAATCTTTATAATCCAAATATATAGTTGATAAGAGATACCCGCGTCTGTTGTCACATTTATTAATGACTTTAAGTTTTCATCATTTATGACCTTAATTCGGCCTGAAATGTAACCCAGTTATACACTACATTTCTTATTACCCAACAATAAGATTAAGTTTTTATACATCTTATTTATAGAGGTAGAAAATGAGCATTTCTTATGGGACAACTTCAATTAAATTGTGCTTGAATAAGTTCACTACAAATTTGGGACTGATACTTTTTTAAAAAACATTTTATTTTTGACTTCTTGAAATATTAACAAACATCATTTAGCTAAATAATAGAATATTAATTAAGTAAATTGTATAAGTTTGCCGTATCCCATATTTTCTCTTTCTATCTCGAAATTGGAGACTGCGACATTGGATAGTTGAAATTCAACTATCGCAACCTTTTAATAATAAGAAAATTATATTATAAAGTATTTATTATATATATTATTGAAGTAGGAGGAGAGAAATCTCGACTTTTCCGAGATATTTGGATAGTTAGCATTTTGAAGGAGCATGAACGGCTCATTATGTAGAAGAAGTTGTGAATTTGTCTCTTATGAAGTATTACGGAAGAGGGACTAGGAGTCAATCCGTAGGTATAAGGCCAGAGAATATCACATCTCATTAAGTAAAGCAATACATCATAACAGTATAATGAGAGGATGAACGTAATAGATATTATGGAGAGTAACTTCCATTGCCTCAAATCTATTAACTCATGAAACAAAAAAATACTTTAAACATATATACATAGAAATATACCGTACAAACTCCAATGATTGTCTAATCCTACGTGGAAACTTATTCGAGAAATCAAGATCTCTTGTCTCCTACTCCAATAATATATTCTTCACTTTGTGAAGATATTTCCTTTTTATTAAAAGGTTGCAGTAATTGAATTTCAACTATCCACTGTCTCAAGGTTTATAGACATACAAGGATATACCAAAATGCTTTTCCAACTGATGTTTGACTTCTACTTCGTTTTTTAATAGTGACGTCAAATAGTATCTATATATAATATTGTCTAGACCAGGGGGTAGGCAACCTTTGAGACATGGAGTGCCATTTTCAACATTACTAATCAATGAGTGTGCCACTATTAACCATAATTGTAAAAAACTACACAAACTACGAGAATATGTTCTAATTTGCGCGTGCCAGTGAATATACCTCTGCATGCCAGCAGTGGCACGCGTGCCATAGGTTGCCGACCCCTGGTCTAGACTATTACTATTAATCATATAATTTCTCATATTATATGTTGTTAATATGCGGTTGTTATCCTCTGTGACGTCAAAATCATCTGTCTTGCCGAGCTGTGGGTACAGTACATCATATTGAAAATTCTAGCAAGTTCGACTACATGATGGTCTAACCTTGTATTTCAATTAATCTTGTACTGTCTCCATTTCAAAATTTCCTTTCCCAATTATCGAGTAAAGTGTATAACTTTATATTCTTCATTTTGTTCGCCATGAGTTATGTGATTAAATGGTATTTGACCACCTCTATATCTTTCATTTGCCCCTTCTTCTTCTTTGGAAGAATCAGGTTTTTTTTTAAATGCAGAGCGGGTTCCTCTCAACTGGTGCTCGGTACTTTTGCCTTAGAGGCATTTTGCTTAAAGTATATTTCGTCTCATGATATAAATTAATGAGATTTTTATGTCGTTGTTGTTTATTTTTGGTTTATTTGTGACGCTGAAGAAAGAGAAAAAAAGAATGCTAGAACTGAAGAAGATATTGATGAGTTACCCTGGAAGAATGGTTGAAGAATGTTTGAACAAAGCCATGGCCAATCCAAGAGAAGAAGCACTCAAATCCAGTGTCAGAGTGGAGTTTAATCGAGTTGTATTTTCCATCCCATATTATCCACATTTACCAAGTAATTACAATATTATTAAGAAACACTGGAACACGTTAGTTAGGGATCCCACAATGAACTAAATCTTCCCATTTCTGACAATGGTTGCATTTAACCAACCAGGAAATCTCAAAGTTATGATCTGTAAGACCAAAATTCTGGAATTTTCAAATAATAAACCTACCAGGTCAAATCACTCAAAAAGTGCAAAAGCTGTTTTACATGTTAGTCATTTGATTGGCTATATGGCAACTAGAGTATTCTATTGCATTACTTGTTCAAAAACCAACTGTGGAGCCCAATATGTAGGCCAAACAGGAACAGGATTAAATGAAAGAGTGAGCAAACGTGTGGATTACATCAAGAGAGAAGAAGAAGCTAATGTACTACATTTCATTGGTGAGCACAAGATGAATTATATGAAATTGCAAACGATTGAAAAATTGACCCCAAATACTGAAGTGATGAGATTGGCCAGAAAAGGGAGTGGATTGGAAGTTTAACAAAAAGGGAGAAGGACTAAATAGGAAATCGTAAGGAAACTACTTCTTCCATTACTGCATCCCAGTTCCTTAAAAAAAAAAAAAAAAAATAGAAGAGCACTTTTTTTAAATAGAATAAGATATTAGATGGTTTGGTGTACTCCACTTAATTCCCAGATTGTGTTTTTATCAATTATTCTAATCAGTTACGATTGAAAAGTATCTAAAAGGAGTGAAATATATTTTTATTTACTGAAAAATTGTGTTTCTTGTCTCCTATGTCCAAATAGGATAATTGATGGTAATCTTACTCAAAAAAATATATTCAGTATTACTATAAAATGCATTAAATATTTGTATTTTTTTATAATAACGATGGAATTATACTCTATTATGCTTGTTCGTCAATCCACGAGTCTTTTCTAACATTAATAATCCATCATTCTAATGATAATTAATAACGAAGAAGTGATAAACATTTTATTTTATTACTTCCTTTGTCTTTGTTTCGAATTCTGAGATTTTGTTGGTGCATACATTGAAATTTTGGGGCATAATTCTTTAATTTTGAAAAAGTGAACAACCATTTAATATATTTTATAGTGATAGAAATTACATATTTTGATTAAAAATTGTTCAAAGGGATCATTAATTTTTTATATATATTAAGCTGAAATATCCTTAAAGGCAAAATGTCTTTAGGTGGAATATTCTAAGGCAAAATGTCCTGAGCTAAAATAGTTTAAGGCGAAAGTCTTTAGCACCCTCCCGATCATCACTTTTCTTCCTATCTCATGTGGTCCTAAAGGGAATGGTCAAGCTTTTTCTTTTAGTTAAAATATATTAAAAAAACAAAAAAACTCTAACACATTGTTCTTCAGTGTCCACAGAACTGACAGTCCTAATTGACTGGAATGAATAATTTACTACCAACACAACACTACATAAGGGCCATTGGCCCCCCACTTTTTTAGACTAAGTGTAATAAGTTTCTATAACTAAATTGCGAGTTTGTGTGACTTTGACTGCAACATTATATAATTCTCCCACTCCCTGGTGCAGCTGCTAGTTACAACCTACACATGTGACAGCGTGCTTATGACAAACGTAAATAACATACGTCATAACCAAAGTAGGGAAAGTGAGTGCATTTTTAATACTTATGCAATTGTATCCTCACTCGTTTAAAAATACGCGCATTTTCACTTCCCTAATCATAACATAGATTCTTTCAAAAAATTTAAAAAAAAAAATTATTTTCTTGCTTTCAAAGTAATCTCCATTGGATGCAATACTCCTATGCTAACATTTTTATAGGCACTTATTGGCATGATGTTTAAGCTCCTTCCATGAATTATGCTTTATGGATTTAACAGACTCAAAACGGGTTCCACGTTGTTGCAATTTAAGTTAGGGAAACAAAAAAAAGTCACACGGAGCTAAATCGGGTGAATATGGTTATTGATCGATGGTATTTATTGCATGTTTGGCTTTGAGTTTTCTGTGCGATGGCGCGTTATTCTTCCATTCTTGCGAGTTGTTCTTCCATAATACTGGCTGTTTTTGACGGATTTTCTCATGCAAACACCTTATTACGCCGAAATTGTACTCCTTATTGACCGTTTGTCCCTTTGGAACGAATTCATTAAATTAAAATATTAAAATTTATTTAAGAGCTCACGTTCCCTAATCAAAAGGGATGATGATTGATGGTATATTAGTTATATAAATCGTATGCCATGTAAAGGACTCCTCCAGGCTATTTCTTTATGGGCTTCAACACTATTTTTTTATAGAGCAACACGGTCGTCTCCTTTATCATTTGAGGATTATGTTTGATCTGACTATTGGAAGTGAACAGTAGTCATAGAAAAAAATGATAGTATTTCATAATAGATTTTGAACACAACAAACAAATTGCCTCCTTTAGTAAGTAGGTACATAATGGGGCCATCTGTTCCATTCTAATTGAGTAAAATACCTACTACTCACAGGGGGGCAAACAGTTGGCAGATACGTGTTCACCACATACTCATACATATATGTCCTAGAGACTTTTCCTGATAAATTTATTGCTTCTTTTTAAGTATATATGGATAACCATTTAAGAGTTATTGAAATGCCATGCATATATTGTAAATCATAGTGATGGGACGATTCGAAAAAAATCCAAACTCCGATGCGATTCTAGTAAAAATTACTCATTCTCATTCTTTAATAGTTAAAAATACAATTTTGCTATCAGGAGTTCCACAAGATTGGATTTTTTATTTTTTTTAATTTAAAAATTGAAATTTTTTGGAAAAAAATTTGAAAAATTAAAATCCAAATATATCATTTGATATTTTTTTTTCAAAAATTTACAACTATTCAAAAAAAGTAAAAAAATTCTCAAAAAATTTAATATTTGAAGGAAAACTTTCAAAAATCCACGATTGTTCACAAAAAAATTTTTGCAAAAAATTAAATTTCTAATATTAAATTTTCTGAAAAATAAATCATAAATACATAGTTATTCATAGAAAGTGAATTTTTTTGAAAAAAAAAAATTCCTTAATTTTTAAGTGGGCTATTTTTTTCTCATAACCTATAAAATAATAACTAATTAAATACCAGTTATAAAAAAGAATTGAAATCGCAAATTAAGCATTATTTTTCCGAAGCTGATTGTGATTGATCCTCCCATCACTAATAAATGATACAGGTTGCGAGAACATAACCTCTTTTTTCCAAAATGCAATAAAGCTAGTTTTATAAATCAGAAAAAAGTTTTATTTTTGCTTGATAATGGTAGTATACAATTAAAGTTTTGTTTGGCACAGTTTTGAAGGAAAGGTGGCGCCCTCCATTATCAATAAACTGAATAAAATGTACTAGTTAATTATTTAATACCTGGGGATTTTTTTCATTTTTTTGCTTCTCTTTAAATAACTTTTCATTGAGAGATTTTAGATGGATTTATTTATTTTAAATTAAAACAGAATATAATTGGCAACATGTCTTATTTTATATTTGTGGATGATTAGTAAATTAGATATTGGCGATTTTGCAAAGGTATTAAAATATTTTTTCAGTGATCTGATTTGAACAAATTGAACCAATTTTTGAATTCTTACATGCAATTGAATCTAATTGCACAAGTTTTTGCTCTCTAGCATAATTTTCCGAGTATTTTTTAGCGTTTAAAGAGTTTTTCCAATTTTAAATTATGAAAATAAACTTAAAAAATCGTTTTTTGTAAATTAGAAATTGAAGTAATCGTACCAATTAAAACTCAAAATGTAGTTGCCAACATATCATATTTGCAATTCAGCAAAGGCCTTAAATATGTTTGTTTTTCCGAAATTAATCCGGTTTGGATGCATCATAGCAACTGACTGTATTTTTAATAAAACTTTAGAATTCCACCTCTAGAATGAAACGCTCTAATACTTCTACAGCCTAATTGACACACATTGGGAAAAAGGGAATTAGTCTGCCGCACCCTGTATATTTCCCCGCTATAGTTTTTTTTTTATTTCTTAAATTTTTCTATCCATACTCATAATTAAATTTTTGAAGTTTTTATTACATTTCTCATCCTTAGAGGTCCTGATTATAATTTTTTTTCTTTCTTTTTTTTTTTTTTGAAAATATGTTTAAAAAGGAAAAATAGTATTAATGATTGTAACCAGATCCGTTATGTTTCTTTTTCTGAATAGTTTTTTTTTTTTTTTTTTTTTGTTTAAATGTTAGCTTATTAGGTGCAGATGCTTCATGTTTTAATATCTATTTTTTCAAATAAAAAACCTTACGAGAAGTTCTTATCAAGTAAAGAATTTTTGTAACTCCTTTTTAATCCATTTTTTTTCAAGATTAAGTAAGATTTATTACCATAAACTATTTATTTTGATTCAAAATACACTCAAATCCGGATATACGAAATTCGTAAATAATAAAATACACTTTAGTAAACGTATTCCCAGATATCAATTTTTTATTTCATAAAATACTTGGGATAGATATGGAGTGTTTCAAAATTACTTATTTACATACATAAGTATCCAACAATTGTGGCTTATATATTTCAAGATCAGTCAAATTAAAATAACGCTTTAGATAGGTCCCAGAAAAAAAATCGTTCTTATGTAAAGTTCGGTTTGGTTCTTGATGACCTCATCTGTATCTGAACACAATAAAGCTATATAATTTTTAATGTAGTGTTGTTCATATACTGATACTACCAGGTGTTCCATAGAAATTATAACATTCCTGTTAACTCTTATACAGCTTGAAATTGCGTCTGATACTGCTAAATTTATGTTTGTTCTACTGCATCACACGTCATCCTCACGGTAAAAATGACAACACAAAGGGATGTTAGATCAAGATCTCTACACTCATACGGATAGGAATAACTCCCACAGATATTATGAACAGCAGAAGGTATCCAGGAACGAAGTTTACCTCGTCAATCAGTGGTTTGACAACAGTGAGAATTGCATACGCCACACAGAAGTTTTTTTTGTAAAAGCAGCTATAGACCATACTTCTGGAACAAGTCGATGGGCCTCCCCTACAACTCTTATTTGAATTTGTTTGACTGTATATTCTGGCTGCACGTGGATTCAAGAACCTGCACCATCTTCCACCCGAACATTGCCATCCTGAAGGCCTCTGTCAATGAGTATGCGAAGGGCATGGACAAGGGGACTATTCGCAACAGGTGTTGAGACTTTAGAGACAAGGGAGACTACATAAAGAAGTAATTGTTCTCAAGAAGTGTTTGAAGAAAATTAAAAAAATATTCAGCTCTAGCTTTACCTATTTGTCATAGAAATATATATCTTCAAAATAAAAATTGAAAAGTGTCCTAATTTCCATACAACACCCGGTATAGTGATACCGGAGTACTGACACATTTAATACAAAACTAAATCTCGAACTAAGTCCCAACCCTACTTGGTAGATCCTTAGGCGTAAGATACAGCAGGATAGGAGGCGGGAATTGCTCCCTTCAATTTAGGAATTGCTAATATACCTAAAAATACTTGATCAATTAATTAATATTCGGTCTTTTATATTAATGACCCTTTATATGGGCGTGTTCAGGAAAAAATGTGCACAGGAAAAAATTGTTGAAAGAAAAAAAAAGGAAAAGTGAAAAATGCTACAATTTTTCTAAGCTGGCTTAGGTTATAAGTAGCGTTCACATTTTTGTAATGAAAAAATTAAGTTTAGAAACTTGAAAAGTAAAACTGGTTGTTGTGTGTGCTCTTTCTTCTTTTCTATTCAACAGTTCGTCGTGGTGTCCACTTCTCCCTCTACAGTAAGCATTCTCGCCTATCTTAGGTGTTAAATATTTTAAAAATGCATAATAAAATTAATTTATATGAATATCAATATAATTACAATATTTTCCTTGTTCTATTTTAAATATAGAACGTTCTCCTCGTTGTAGCAGTAATTCATTTTATTCCCCAAAAATCATATAACAGCCAGCTCATATTACTCATGGTCTCAATTTAGGTGTACCATATATATCGCTCCAGCCTTTTCCTCGCGCTCCTTGCTTCTTGTCTAGTTTGGTTATAAGAAAGAACTATATGGTATCGACATCTTAAGATAATTCTGCGATATATCAAAAAAGGATGTGGGCGGATTTATTTTAGCTTCTATATACTTGGTTTTAGAAAAAAAAACAGTGGTGAAGTTACGAATCTCCATTCTACTTATTTCTTATATTATGTGTTAGGGTGTATCCAGAGATTAAAGTGAGTCAAAATTCATTTGACATTTTTTGTAATTTGTAAGCTATCAAAAATATTGAATTGGGAGAAAGCTATGTGGTCTTTATATCATAATTAACGGTAGTGCCTGGCATTGCCCAGAATAATTAGACGTTGGCTAAAAGACAATTTTTTATTCAATAATATAGAAGATAAGGACCCCAGAAATTCTTAGTTTTAATCTCCGTTTTTCATCAGCAAACTCACAGGTAACTACTCAATACTCTATATTGTTATATCAATTCATGTCTTTTTGCCTCAATAATGAGTACTTTAGTCTTTAGTTTGCTTATGACAAAAGGAAACAGCATTCATTTTAACAAACGGGTATATATGAATAATTTAAATTTTAACATACAATACTGAAAATGCACATGAATTATGATTAAGATGGGATTTTTTATAAGAGCGCAAGGAGAAGGCGGGAGCGAGACATATGGGGTCACGTAATTAAGGCCATTGTTAATATAAGCTATTATTATATGATTTTGGATTGTAAAATTAATTACTGCTATAGAAAGGAGAACCTTCTCCATTTTAAATGTCATTAGTACAGGGAAAATATTATAATTATTTTTATATTCATTTTATTATGCATTTTTAAATTCTACTTTTAGAGAGGGATGATAGCAACCGTTTTTGCTTCCCTTTTTTAAAACAATACAGATCCTTATTTAATTATGATATGCATAAGAGACCAATATCAAGGACAAACAGAAACAGTGCTCCTTGTCCATATGCACACAGCTGTAATACTTCATAAATATGTTTGTGAAATACATCATGGAACACTATATACAATGCATCCGTCACTCTTTTGCATATATTCATACATACATTCAGACAGACAGAAAGACAAACATTGCTTTATTATTATAGATAAGATTACTGATGTGCTGACAACAAGCTACCCGTATTACGGGATTGCTGATGCAGATTTAAAAAAAATTATAATCCCTTTTGGCGCATATATATATTATGTTGGTTACGAATTAAGACCTATAATGAGGAAATTTCATCATTATGATCAAAGTATCCTTTAAACCCAATTAATGGTCACATTTTAAAATATAGGATTTAAGAAGTTGTTTGGATATTTTCAGTTAGAAAGGGAATCATTCTTAACTAACCTAAGAATCATAAACAGCTTATTTATGCAATCTTTACGTCAACAAAGGTATATACCCCAACGGGCATACATTGAACTTTGGTATTTTATTACACGGTGATTTTTTCATTTAGAGGTTTTACAGGGATATTTATTTTTGTTAAAAAGATGCTAAATTTAATTAACAACGTATTTTTCTCTATAATTGTGAATGACTAGTTGATTAAATAATTACGTATTGGAAATTCTACAAAAGTCTTAAAATGTTAGATTTTCTGGAATTTTTTTTCTGTTCCAATAACTTGATTTAAACAATTCACTATAACTTAAAATTTTTCATCAAGATTCTTGGAGTAATTTGCGTTCAAATAATTTTTACAAGTTTCAAATTTTGAAAATGAACTGAAAAAAATGGTTTTTTTTTGTATATTAGAAATTAAAGAAATTAATTTATTTTCATAAATTGCAACAATAAAAACTCATTAAACTAATTGCAATTAGTTTAATTCCATAAAATATTTTGTCAAACAATTTTTGACTATATTTATTGTCGCTGTAAAACGCACCACGTTTCTCACTACTCCAACCCATGATAGACAAAAAAGCAAAAAAGAGTCAACGTCATCTTTTTAATAAATTCCTTCAAGATGGTAAATAAAGAAAAACAAGCTAAGCTACATGCGTGCTTATTTCACATGTCTAAAATTCCATACATGAGTATTAGAAAATATTCAAGGATCCCTAAAACTTCATTTAAGAAGAAAAAAATACACAGAACTTATAATAATTAATCATGATAAAAACCTAACATGTTGAAAGTCAATTTAAGTTCCTACATTATTTGAGAAACAATATTGATCAATACCATAGAAACAGGTATTTAATCTAAGGATACGCATTACGCATATAGTGTGCGTAAGCAAACAGTACTGCACCAATTAGTGCTTCATAAATCCATTATCATTTACAAAAAGATGTTGGGTTATTTAAGAAATTGTTCCTAAATTTATCATCTTTCATTGCAGAAATAATGGTTGGGATACGGGAACAGACAACAACAATAAAGGAAAATGGATTGCAGATCTTCTCTGGGCATAACCCTCTGTAAAGAAGGTGGAGGAAATTGTGAATGCTCTGTTGAACTTGTCCATTATGTTAGAAAGGTTCATTAACAACCGCAAGAACCAGGAAGACATAAAGTGGAGGAACTCAGCAAGATTTTCACTGAAGACTTCTTTACCAGTGTGGCTCAGGGGGGCAAGGAGTACCAGAAGGTGATGAGAGAGGATGTGATACCTTGGTTGGATGTGTACTAACACAAAGGATTTTAATTTGGCAACAAGACTCAGAACCCGGTCATAAGATCATAACAAATTAATGTTGGTGGGAGGAAAACCTCACCAATTTTTGGCCTGCAAAACATGCCCCCCTTCATCACTGGACTGCTCGCCACTGGAGTACAGAATCTGGAGTATCGCGGAGAGCAAGTCCTGCAAAGTTCCTCACCGCAATGTTGATTTCCCAAAGACCACTGTTGAGAAGGAGTGGGTTGAAATGTCAAATGACTACGTCATCAAGGTGTCAATGTCTTCAGATCCAGACTGGAGGCCACAAAAGGAGGACAGTTTGAGAAATACTAAATTGTTGATGTCATAAAGTATAACTATAATAAAAAATACTTCTGATATTATGTACATGATGAAGCGGCACAATTTGCTTACGCAGACTATACCTTCTTTAGAAATTATCTCACACTAAATCCTATTGACCAATTCCTTTTCAAACCACAAATATTTATATTCCACCTTTGGTTTCCTTTATGTATAAGTACTCACATAAATACTTTTAAATATCCTGCTTACTTACTTAAAAATCAGTAAAACGAATGGTATAGAGAAAAAAAAAAGAAATCGTTGCGACAAAATCAATGCTCGCTCTCAAGAACCTTTGCGTGACTCCATTTCATACAGGAAATACAATTACAAGGCGCACTAATTGAGGATATATGTATGTACAACGTACATCATTGGAAATTCACTTCACCAGGTCAAAAGATCCTTGAAGCCTCTTACCCCTTTATCAATAATAGTTAAAATAATATGTAATTTGGATTTAATTTTATAGATTGGGAAAAAGGGACTCTCAAAACAAAAAAACGGTATTCACTTATGTCTGATGAAGGGGTTTTGCGTCGGAATACCATTTTCTCGGGATACTCGGGGTTTTATACCTACGAAAATTTCGAAAATAGCTAATATTTCCCAGAAACCTACATTTAATTATTACGGAAAAGAGGTTAGATTTTGACTCTGTTTGTGTATCTTTTTGCTTGTCCGTTTGTCTGTCTGTTTGTTTGTTGGTCATCAGAATTACAAATAAAGTTACGGATCAATTTTGATCTAACTTGGTACGAAGATATAATTATATATAGTCACAGTAAGAGGGCATTAGATTTGGAAAGGTCAAAGTAGCACAAAACGTTCAAAATACATAATCGAAAGTAACTTTGGAACATATTGAGGTACATATCTGTAAGGGGAGTCCTTATGTAAGATTAATAAAGATGTTTTATATAGAGAAAAAAATCTAAGGTCAAGATTAAAGCTCAAAAACGCTATATTTACAATCATTTTTGAACAAATGGAGATAAAGAGCTGAGAGTACATATCTCTTCGTTGCACGCAAAACAATTACATGTAACATAACACATATTAAAGTATGAATGCAATAGAGATTAAATTTCATTCAATTCATCAACTCACATTTTTGACTTGAACATGGAGAAAAAATTATATTTCAATTGAGAAAAATGACCATGGGTAAAGGTTTGGGCTCAACCGAGTGCCCATTCTAGTTTCATATCCAATTAAGCTTCATTAATATGTGGTATTTATATTGTATGTATATTTACGTGATGTAATAGTGACCAAACTGATACTAATGACGTAATGGCATATAAAACGTATGAGGATTTAATAAATAATCACTTGGTTAGGATACATTAAATTAGATAAATTAAAGCAAAGGATGTACTGTAAGCATTTACAAAACGAATGTCTATGCATGAAGCACTTATAACAAAGCAAAAAATGAATATTTAGTATTAAAAAACTTCCCATTCCAACGTAGGAAACAGGGATCAATTTTGGACCTTTCACGGCAGTCGATTTTTCTTTTCCCTTAATCAATGCTCTGACCATTGATTGGTTGAATTATTGTTTGTTATTGTTAAGCTGTGAAGACTTCTAACTAATTTTTTGAATAATAATTTCATAGTTATTCAATTGAGTGGGGGATTTTTTTTCCTCTTTTTAAATTATTCTGTTATATAATAGAGTAAATTATACCACATAAAAATGTAATATTTTCATTAATAATTGCATTATAATGAAAAAATCAGTATTTTTTGTCAAAAAATATGTGAAATATTTTAATTAATACATATCTTATTTGGCTTAATAAACCAACAACATTAATAGCGAAAAATCAAAGGACAGGACTAAGACCAGATTGGACCCACACAATGTTGTTTTTCGGTGGGTTTTTTTTAATGTGCTCAAAATACTACTGATTGGCATCACTGCTAAGTCATTGTTGTTCTCCAAATAGAATTGAGGATCGATATCTGAGTAATTCTTGCTTATATTTCATATTTTATTTCATTCTTCCCTTCGTCACATCTCCTTGTAGGTGATTTAATTAAACGTATGACAGTTTAGATGTTCTTTTTAAAAAAATTCTTCAAATTGTAAGGTTTTCCATGTTGATTTTTGGTTTATTTTTTTATAACATGACCAAGATGTTATGGTTTAGCATGACTGCTAAAACTAGTATTGAATCCAAGTTCTCAGATCATTGAAGCATTTTCCCTAGAAATTGAAAAGATAACTTTGCAACCTTCAAAATGTCCAAGGATTTTCTTAAAAATAATTTCCCAGAAAAGGTGAAACCCTGGATCATACCCATATTAAACATTCATGACAATAAATATCATATTATTTCCACCAGTTGAAGTAAGGTTTCCCTCTGATATATAAAGGGTGGTTCATTTAAACTTTTGTAAGTAGAGAAAAAAAAGTAAAATGCTGCTGTGACTTTATTTTTTAACTGATTTTATTAAACATTTTTACAAAAAATTTACACAATAACATAAATTTAACATTCAATCAATAAAATCGTCGTTACCTCTGACCACACGTTTAAAACGTCCCTGGAAACGCCGTACTGCCTTCATAACCGTCCAACTGAGTAGTGCCCTCCTTATCCCAGCATTCAGGGATCTTGTGGTGTTGCAGGGACCTTCATTGGAAACCTGTTCAACGTTGCCCTGTACAAAATAGTCTAAGGGTTAAATTCCAGCTAGTTAGGAGGCCAAGAACTTGGTGCAATTTTTCTCATCTGAGAAGAAGCAGACAATAAGAAGCTCCTGTTTTAGCTTGATCAAAGCCTTGATTCGAGTGACCCTTTTCTCCCTGTTTCACGGGTTTAGAAACTGTCCCTTGCAACGTGCATAGTTGTGGTAGCATAGATCTTAATCGATGACACGATGGAGAGATAAACAGGACGCTATGTTGATGCTTTCAGGGATTGCATTCATTTATTGGGTGGGATTCTTCTCGATATTTTGTTTATTTTCCTCAACAACCCAGGAATTTCAGGAAATCATCGTCAGTGGGTCTTTACCAGCCTGATCGACACGTTTTCTGAATTTTTGGACAAGTTAAGTTGTGCACCCGACCGCTTTAGCCCAACCCCGTTCAATATTTTATCTTTTAAATTGCACAACGTTTTGGTTCCTGATTAAAATAAGACGGGTGTATGATGTCTATTGTTGGTACCTCGAGACTCCACCCTCTGTTCATTCGACCTATCTACTTACTTATTTATATAGCAATAGTATAATTGAAAAAGGGTTATATCAATGTAATGAAGAGCTACCTTTATATTATACATATACTTACATTTAAACAACATGGAAATCCAAAAAATAAAAAATAAAACCTCACCTGCTTCAAATTATGTTATATGTCTGTAGTGTAGGTACTACATGTGAATAATAATTTGACAATTGTAAGTATAGAGAAATATTTCCCGGCTTCGTTTCCTCATTGTTTATTACTCTTTCTTTCTTTCTCTCTTTCTCTCCATGATCCATCTTCTACTCAATTTGATGATCCTTGTATGTTATTATTATATGTATTCTTATTCTAATACAAACATTCCTGTTGTTTTGAAATTGAATAAGGACAGATGTTTAAGTCTGTGTACACTCTACATAATGAATATATCTAATGGGAGAAATTGAAAAAATACACAGATAAGAAGAAAATCTTTTTTCTGATACTGAATTTTCCAATCGTGATGGAAAAAATTAATATATTACTAGCTAAAATGTATAATATTTTGCGTAAAAGATAGCGGTTGTTGTAAAATAAGACCTTTTGGGTAAATCTATGTACTTTGACAATCTGAAAAATGTTTGGGAGGAGAGTATTAACCCCATTCCGTATCTAGCAATGATATAGACAGGCACCTCGATCTCCATCCTCAATTCTACTTCGAGTACAGCAAGGACATAAATTTTAACTACCTAACACGTGGACGTCGGTTCTGAGCCAGGTTAATGGAAATACAGGGTTAAACGATCATGTAACCGGGCTTGCTAGAATTTTCAATCTGATGTACTGTACCAATTGGGCAAGACAGGCAGATTTCGACAAAACACGCAACCCCTCATGGTCTATGACGTCACTATTGCTATCATTTTCAATTTTATATACAATAGTACCGACTGCTGGGGAAGAAAACAGATTTTGACAAAACACACAACCACACATACACTATGACGTCAAAATTAAAAAGTGTGGTGAAAGTCAAACATCAGTCGTACACGCGTTATGGTATAACATTGTATTTCTATTAACCTTGGGTTCTGAGCGTCTTCTCTCTTTTGAGTGATGCTCGAATCTTCTGGCCTATTTGGAGCTAATTTCCCTATACACTCAATTCCACCTGCCTCATTATCCTAGAGTAATCAGTTTCTATTCTGCGGTGCTATTGTTTACCCACAACAGAGGTAATTATTGATTAAAATGTCTTATTTCGGCATATTCCTAAATTTCTAGACCATATAAAAATAATAGTATGATAATCATGTAGAGAAAAAAATCTGTGTACTCTGAAATCTGAAATATGTTTAGGAAATGATATAGGCAGGAATATCTTCGATGTCCAAACTCAATTATATTTCGATTCCAACAAGGACGTAAACTTTAACTACAAAACAAAACCTCAGAGTTACTTTTCTTCTTTGACGCACGAGAGATTACTTTATACTTATTGTTATCTCTTCAAGAATATAAGAATAACGATGACAGGTTTTATGGACAAAAAATTATTTTTATGTAGTAATTATAAACACGATCTTCGAGTTTCGTTTTTTAACTTCTGACTATGTACTAGTAATGAATGAAATTTTTCAATCGTGCCAATCGGGAAAAATAGGTTATCAGTAGAAAAATTAATTGTTAGCAAATTGTATAATATTTTGTGTAAAAGATGGCGGTTTTTAGTCTTGAGTCAGAAATAAGTACCGACAAAACACTAATTCCTGCTAATGTCCTTACTATATACAGAGTGGGATTTGTGTTTATTCCATCTCCTCTCACGGTTGCTTGCAGCTGATCTAATAAAAAGTTATGAAAGCTCTCTCCTCCCAAACATTCTTACAAAGTTACGTTTGAGTTTCTTTTATTTTTACATACCGATAGGACATAGTTTATACACCACTGCCTATGAAGGGCCTATAACCAAGCAACTAATGCATATAAAAAAGTTCACCTACTAATGTCGGAAATATGAATTAATTTAGAGTATTTCAACACTTCAAAATTCTTTATAATTATTGAATATTTCTGCCCGGAATTTTTCAGGATCCCTCTGAAGGACTATTTCCCAGTACCTGAATTAACTCTTTTCTGGGGATATTCAACCTTTTTTTACCCCTCTTTTACTCTCACAAGGCACACATACACGTATTTTGAGACACACGTCATTCCATTCATGACAATAACTGTCATTCAAACATCTGTCTTGCATGTCTGGGATTGTGGCTCTATTACATACATATATAATATGATGATTGTGTGACGTATGTGGACATACACGTATAAGTTAGTCATAACTCATACCTATGACTCAATCCAGGTCATGGTTGTTATGAAAAAAATCATACGCATAGCAAAATTTGTAGTCATTTCATGAGAGGATGAAGTTGTATACATAATATATGTATACCAAAAAAGAAACACACAAGACGTCGTTCACATCTGGTTTCCTTTTTTTAATGTATCTTTCTCTCTCTCTTTCTCTAATGTGTAAAATAACTAAAAAATATATAATATATATCACACAACTCAATTATACTTCTTTTTTTTAAAGTCACACTTTCCTGTCAGTTTTTTTTTACGTTGTTTTTTATTTTCATCCTGAATATTCCTCAATTTCATCACTTGTAGTCTCAATTAATTACGTTTAATTATAGGTTTGAGAATATCCCACGCTGTTTCATGTGGAAGTTATGAAAGATTTAATTATTATTACGGGATATTCAAAGCCTATAAGTCACGGGTTATGGTTCTCATAACTTGGCTTTATATCCATCCAAAGTATGAATTTGCAGTCCTGATATACAACTTATGGATTCAAGTCATAACTGTAACTACGTAGTGAAGCCTGTATCTTTATCTTTAGACAAGAAAGAAGGTTTATGAAGAGACGAACCCCATCGTTCAATTGGAATTTCAGATGGTTCCAACTCTACTGAGCTTACCAGTTTTCCTCGGGCTCTCCAACTGCTGACTACCCGAATCTTCCCAGTAAACGCATCTTCTTCTGACACATCCTGAATCATAAAGAATTTGAAATCACTATTCTTGTCTTATATGATGTTTGTCAATCCATGAGTCTTGTCCAATATAAATAATCCATCATGTCTCATGATATTATAATTGATAACGGAGAACTAAGTGATTAGTACTTCTTTCATTTGAATTGCTGTCGTGATTGGATATTTTCTTTTGATTTTTTACTAAAATCCTTATTTACAAATGATGTACAAGGACTTTCAGGACAAGGGCTACACAAGAGGTGAGAGGCGATAGGAGGGCAATTATGATATAAGAAGAAATTGTGCGTCTTTTTGAAATACATTTATGGGTCCTTTACTTTTAAAAATGGTGCGGAAGGATTGTCGTATATCGTTGGGTTAAGGGCAGATGGTTCTAAGTGTATTTTGAGAAAAGAGTCACTTGTGACATTATGACTGCAACAGAAGGTGGCGAAAACTTCTTGGGGCATTCATAATTATTTTTGTTTGTATCAATTGTTATGCTTAGTCGGCAGTTAATGTTGTAATAACAATATTTCCCGTATTTTATGATTATTTTGGGTGAAAAATGCACTTGAAACCTTTTTGTCTCTAACACAACATATCGTAGCGCACTCTAGGAGCTGTTGTTTTTTTAAAGATTTATTGATGGCTATTTTTTAAAGACATTTCCAGATGACTTTTTTTTTAAACAAAAAAGAACCATTTCTTGATTACTTTTTTATAAATTAAAGACTTAATATTGCTCGAATGTACCATAATTAATTGCCCGAATATTTCTAGTTTTTCCTAAATTGGCCACATCTCTATCCCCTTGCTAAGTTGCTATAAGATAAAATGAGATAAAGCATTTACAGCCCATGCATGATATTGGTCTTCCTTTGTATTTTTGATATATATATATATGGTGTAAAGTTGACATTTCTGATTAACATTACAAATAAATAAGCTTTCTGTGATACGTGAGAAACTCCTTGTGTTCATTAATCTATCTAACTTATATAAATAATATAGGGTGCAATCGCTATTGACGCCATTTTTTAATACCTACCTCACGAAGAAGTCAGAGATCCCAAACTCCTGAGCTATGAGCGTTTTCCCTTCCCTCTCTTTACACACAACTCATCAGGGCCACCCCATCCCTAAAGTACTTTGTCCAAACTGCTTTGAAGTTTTTTAAAGTATAGAAAGGGATGTTGAACTCCGTGATCGCCGAATTGATATTTCCTGCGTGGAACGTAGTCACCATGGTTTCACTCTGAGCCACCTGTACGCGCCCATTCACTGTTACTGCTCAGACAAAACTCTACCGCAAAAGCTAATCATAATTAACATCAACTAATACCACAGTCAGCCAATACAAGGCTTTCATGGGTAGATGCAGCCTCCTGAACTATTCAACGTCAAAATAGTACATCCAAATATAAGGACTTAAACCTTAATCGCCATCAAAAATCTATCCCTCTATTTCCTTGTTTTATTCTATTCTGACACAAAAAGGTATTAAAAACATGTTATTATACAATCTTATTTCCATAGTGTGGATAAAAATTAACTATTTCAATGTACAGAATAATATATTTTTCTCTAATTATCCAACTTTTCTCATCTCTAATTCAATCCAAAAGTATAAAACTCCCGACTCACACGGTCGGTTCATAAAAATGAACCAAAAACAAAAGCCTAGTTACGTGAATCAGTCCTGCATCGGCGCATAGCAATGTACTATTTGGAAATAGCAACGAAATGAATTATCATAATTAATATATATTATTTTTTTAAAAGCGGTGTCGTCAAATCTTTTCTTTTTCTAATTTTTATCGGTACAGACCTCAGTCCATAGACTCACTCAGTTTAGACCAACGGATAGACAGTCCGGTTCATTCAATCCAGACCGACCCAACACTATTTTACTAATATATAACGAAAGAAGCGGTTCAATCCCATAATGTATGTTTTATCAAGTCCAAAAACCGTGTGTTTGTGTATCTTTTGTCTTTCAACAAGCAAATATACATATATGTACACTCATGTATTTCCTTATGTAAACAATCTTTCATCCCTTCGATGATTAAGAAGATGTACATAGGCTTCATCAAGGAGGAGAAGGGAACTGGACAGACTCACATAACTTCTAGGGTTTCCTTTCAAAGGTAAGAACAATAATAATATATTTATAAAACGTAGATAATATAGTTGTTTTTAGAGGCAAGTAAACTATGTTTCAAGTAAGTACGTATGTAGATATTATATGCATTACTTATTACATGACGTATACATAGTATCTACTAATATTATTCTGCTCAGGGACTGCATGAAAGAGGCAAGGCGAAAATAAATTAGAAAATGCTCCAAAATCTGATTTTGATCGATCATTTCATTCTAGGGGATGAACTATTAAATCATGATTATTGAACTCCTCAAAATGTATGTTGGATGTAAGTACTTATATCACGTATTTTGAGTAGTGATGGATCTGGGGTATTCATTGAGCAGAACCGAAAATCCTTTTTGGCTAATATGTAATTGTAAAAAAAAACCACGATACTCACGTTCAGAATCACGGTTTGGACACACTAACCGAAACTACCAGGATCTAATCCATCCATCACTAATTCTGAGATATGTTCAATCAATAAATTTCTCTCCCATCAATGAGGCAAGTTAGTACAGTAAGGATTATCGATAAATAATATTAAAGAATATTAATATTTATTGATATAATATAAATTTTAAAAAAAATGTATTCCTATCCAAAACGGAAAAATATGGAGCTCAACGGACAACGATGATTATCTTGAACTCAATTATTCACAGTTCGAGTCACTCCTAGAGAAGGAATTCAACATAGAGTATAGTGACTTCAAAGACAACTCCTAGTTCAGATGGAGTCATTGTAATGCTATAATATTAACTTATACATTATCAGTGCAATCCCATTTTAACCTATTAAAACAACATTAAATATTAAAAATGGTAAGAATCGTATTTACAAAAAAATGAGTATTAGACTCATTAGTCAGTCTGGAGTATTCAAGGCGGATTGTGAGTTATAAAAGAATGGATATTCCTTAACCATTTTTTGATCTTTAATTCGAGTCAATTTTGAAAAGGGAGCCAAAGAATAGAATCCCTAATAATAATAAAAATGTTATTTTTCGCAGTTCAGGCACTGAAATCGAATAATTTTAAAAATTGAACCACATGGATCTAAAATTAGAACCCGTAATCCATCATTAAATAAAGATTACAAGGGCGTTCACAGGATGATATATTTTTTGGGGGAGGGGGGAAGACTTGGTTTTTCGATTTTTTCCAAAAAAATTTAAAAATTTGTAGCTGCTTGCAAAAAAATTATTTTTTTAGAAAAAAATTACAAAAATTAATTTTTGAATATTATATTTTTTCGGAAAAAAATTCTAGAATCAACAGCTATTCACAAAAAAAATTTATATTTTTCGAAAAAAATTCTAGTTTAAAAAAAATTAGTCCTTGTCAAGTGTTCACGAAAAATTAAAAATTTCAAATAATGAACTTTTTAGAAAAAAAAATTAAAAATCCACAGCTCTTCACGATAAATTAAAATTTTCGGGGAAAAAATTCAAAACTTATATTTCAAATATAAAATTTAAAAAAAAAAATCAAATCAAATATTGAATTTCTTGGAAAAACGTAATTATACCTAAATATTCAATTTTCTATTAAAAAACAAAATTCCTTCATTTGGGGAGTTCTAGATAACATTAAGTCTACGTTCTGGTTTTTTTTTATCTTTGAAACGCGTCAATTTGATAGAAGAACCTAATAAGAATGGAACTGAGAATCATTATAAAAATATTATTTTCCTCAGTTTTAGCACTGAGAACTGAATAATCCATCATTTTGGGTTCTAGCACTCAGAAGCGAAAGATTATGCAAATTAACCTAATAACTTGAAAAAAAAAAGTACCCAAAACTAATGTCGTGTCGGTCCTTATATAAGACTGAATACTTCAATTCAGTCTCGGGCTGGTCCAATTTAGTCTTGGATATCAGTCCTAAAACTTATAAAGTTAGGTCTTTGATGACGTCACTCAACTACATTTCTCCTTTTTTTAATCAGTTCTAGTAATGACAGTCTTACAGACCGATTCTAAGACTAGACTAGACCAAATAAATAATGAATGCCACGACACTAACCTGAAACTACCAGAATTCTAAAATAAAGATGTGAAATACAGCACAAATTATGAGGTATGCTAAATCAAGGCCTTTTTCTCTCCCACCCACCCCTCATTTCCCATCTCTTCTTCAACCCAAAAAATACACAATTTTTTCTAGCATTAGTAAAGTTGTAGAGGAGTGGGGCTAGTTGACACAAAGTAATATCTTTTTCGAATATTATTCAGCTTGTACAAGTGAAATTGAGATGAGAGTTGTTTTTCGTTTCCCCAAAGCTCAAAACAATATCCAACTTTTGGCAACAATTTCAAAACATAGTGAATGACAATTCTAATATTGTCCATTTCTTAACAAACCTATCCCAATCAATGGTTATTGTAGGGATTATCGATAAATAATAGTAGAGAATACTATTATTTATTGGTATAATTGAAACAAAATTTAATTTATCCAAAAAGGTATATTTTAAATAATCTAATAAACTAATAAATATATATATGATATACAATAAATATATAAATAATAATTTAATTATTCAACATGGACTTATTAAACTGAACATATTGAAAAGGATATTTCATAAATAAGACTACATGGACTTAAAATTTTTCATTGTAGGTTTTTTGTTGCCCAAAAACATGAGCCAAAATGCTCAATCCCCTCCCAGCTACTTTTTCTCTTCAATTACTAATTTCTCACTAAATACTCTAACTGATTAACTCTCTTTAAATCTTAAATTATCCTTTCATTAAATAAAAAGGGTTTAACAACTTAAGCCAGTACTTTAGTTTTAGACGAAAATCAATGAACATGAAAAAAATAAACCCAAAAAAAATTACTTACCATGCTGAAAGTGGCATAGCTGATGTAACAATAATAGGTGAATATTTCACGAAAATGTTATAGCATAGCTAGTAGCACCTTGCTAGAAACTGAAAAACGCCAACTAGCTTTCATTCCCCAACAATATTATTCACTAACGTGTTGCAACTCTCTTGGACAATGGGAATAAAGTCAAGGACATTGGCATGGCTGAAAATGTGGGTACAGGGTGAAGGAACTTGTAGAGTTAGGAGAAGGATTCGCTCTGGGCGACCGTCCAGTATGGCCGCAATAGTGGCGACAGTGAAAGAAACACACACAGCATCTTCCTCATGTTAGAATATTAAAAACATATCTCCAGTGGGTTGTGAGAGAAGATGATCATAAATTTAATGTTCGCCGATGACGCTAGTCACTTTTTACAGTATCCAAACATTCATTTCATAAATTACGTTTGAAACATATTAGGTGAAAAAATATCTTCTGAGTCCTAGCGTCATTGGAGTCAAACCTCGGGGGAAAATAATGGTGTAAATAGTAGCATCTGAGAGCTTTCCCTCTCGACTAAAGTTTATGTCGGATAGATCCTAGTATCCAAGTCTCAGCATGTATATTCTGCGTTTTTTAGCTACTGGTTGGTGATTAAATATTTTTAATGAAGGAATTAATTGTAATTCGAAGAGGGAAAATAGATCCTGTAGTTCTCCCTTCTTTTTTCTAACTCAGCTTATTTTTAAGCCTCTTAGACATGACTTAATTAGATAATAACTCTGGGAAAAAGGGATCCATTTCAATTGTTCCCTTAAAGCTGATTTTATAAGGGTTTCAAAATATGTACGTTGAATATCCTACCCTTCATTGTATGTTGTATACGGAGGTCCATTTACCAGTTATTTAGAGATCAAGGACATGAAATGGACATAAACAAGGTTGGCAAATAGAAGAAGAGGGAATATTCGTCAAAATATGATTTTTGATGACAATGGTGAAATAAATGTCAAGGTTGATGAAGCTTCCTAAAAATGATTTTCAATGAGTATGTAACGATAACATTTTCATATACTTTCCTCCAACATAACTAGAGATGGGATTTGTGTAAGAGAGCGACGAGAAGGCGGGAGCAAGACATATGGTACTACTGAATTAAGACCTTTGTTAATATCAGCTGCCTGTTATATGATTATGAGGGGGGAATGAGTTACTGCTATTAAGAAGAGAATCTCTACATTTAAAATAACATTAGTACAGGAAAAATATCATAATTATATTTAAATTAATATATATTCATTTTTAAATCATATGACACCAAAGATAGGCGCGAATTCTTCTTTAAGAGGGAGATGTTAACACTCCCACGACTTATAAAATAATGAGTAAAAAGAAGTAAAAACACACGCATCAACTGTTTTTCCTTTTCTAACCGCTATACTTAGTTTTTCATTACACTGATTCATTCTTTAAAAATAGCCGGGGGGAGAATACAAAATGACGTCGTTTTGAAAGAAGATCATCCAAAAACGATTTTGGACAGCAATATGAGTTCGGTTTTTTTGTTTTTTTTTCACGGTTACACAAAAAACTAGCATAGTTTTTGTGTAATATGGCTCACAAGGGCCCCCATATTCAAGGAGGACCACTTTTAATTATAGGTGAGGCTAGGTCTGCCATTAAGATTGTTCTTTTCAGGTTGACTACCCTCGATATGACATTAGTATCTATTTATCTTTGAAATATTATTAAAAAAACTTTTTCATAAAAGCCTAAAATATAAAATCATTATTCGCCCCCCTCCCATTTATGATATTACTAATGATAGTATCCATCATTGTTAGGTGTAGTTGGGTGTCGGCTAAAAGACAAATTTTTCTTCAATAATAAAGATGATAACTCCACAAGAAATCATCAGTTTTATTCTCCACTTTTTATGAGCACACTCACACAAAACTACTCAATTCCTATCGAGTACTTTAGCCTTATGAGCGCTCACTAATATAAACAAACAAAATTCATTTTTATACATATAATAGTGTTTTTATTTATTTCAAATCTTAAAAACAAACTGAAAATGCACATGAATGATGATATTTAACAAAAGACCAATATCAAAAACAAACAGAAACAGTGTTCTTCTAATACATGACACGCCTGCAATATTTCGTTAATACGATTACATTATAATTTTTTATATCAAAAGTATTTATATTAATTACATCAGGGAGCACATTGTAGAGTGTACCCTATATACACGTTTGATGTTATATGCACACACTTGTATTATTTCATTTATACAACTACATCAAAATATATATTCGGTGCAGCTGGTGACTATTTTTCATATATTCATGCAGACAAACTTTGCTTTATAGATAAAGATAAAATCCTTATCTAGGAGGGCTACATCATTAAAAAAAATAAAAGATTCTAACCACAAGAATCTATGATGTGATGACAATTCTGAAGTTTGAATAAAAATATGATAAATTACATCTGGAAAATAGACTGTTTCAAGAAGTACCTATTCTGAGGAGACAAACGATAGTGTATCTGAAATGACAGCCTTACTACCCCACTTAATATCTGTGGACTGGGTTCAGTCGATACCGAAGTATTTTGGAAAAATCTAAACCTTAGTTGGCTAAAAATACTCATGAAAAGAGAAGACGTTTGGGCAAAAAGAATCAAATACGCGTTCGAAAGATCAGCTGGATATGAACTCTGAGTTCATTTTAAAAAATGTAATAAATACCTTGGGTAATTAATGTTATAGAATGGTAGTTTCTTGGAAAGTTCAATCGTTGGTACTCTCATGATGAACAACTCAACTTAACCCACACCTAAAAACTGTTAATCAGTACTATTAAGAACATGCCCTTACATCAACAGCCGAGCTGAACCGATTCACATGAAATATTGCCGAGTGGATTATTCATCCAGGGGTCATTTCCTTGACTCTTGTTGCTAATTTCCTATAACAAGGCCCCCAATCCCCTTCTTTATAGGAATTGGTTTTAGTGGAAAGGAAAAAACCATGAAAAAGAAAATTAATCGACACCAAGTTTGTTGGTGACAAAACGCAGGAAGAACCTTAATATGGAAGAAGCAGCAATCAAACCAAGAATAATACACTCAAACCCCGTTACTACAGTGTCACAGAAGTGGTTTTGATAAAGGTTGGCGACATCCTCGATATATACCATGGATGTTTTTTTTCTGCAAATCTTCGTTCCATTTATTTTATTTTGTGATCAAGTGAGACCTCTATTATCAATGGTGGAGAGTATCATTACCATTAAGTTTGGCATAAGTCTAAAGGCGTCAGATAGGGTTATTGCTCTTACAATGAGAGGAGAAACTGACTTTAAAGTGTAGGCTATAACAACAAAGACTATCACGATAATTTATGATGCATGCAAATCAAAAAGGACTTCCCTTCTTGCAGGTCTAAACACAACAATCGTGAGATATATTGAAACAATGGACATTTAAATTGTTAACATTTTATATTTATATTTTATAAAGGGGACCTCTACCCCATCTTTTAATAACTTTTAAATCTTTTATGCGTTTTTAAATAACTGGAGAAAACTTCATATTTTTTTAATTTGTTTTTATTAAATTTAAAGTATTTATCTTTAGTTGAATATATTGAAAAAATAATTATTATTTATATTTTGTGACGAGAAAGTCGGAATAAATTTAAAAAAAAAAAGGAATGTTATGTAACAATACAAAATGTATGTAATACTCATTCAACATGAGAGTTCCTTAATTATCCCTGGAATATATAGCAATGGGCTTTGATTACAGGTAAATAGGTATATTATCATAATCATTCACACTCATGGATAGACATAGAATAGTAGCTTAGTAGTAGAATAGAGCACAAACTAATTGCGGTTTTAACAAACTTTATGTAATAGAGTGTTTTACCCTGATTACTCCTTCATTTATGATGGAATTTATGACATCAGTGAAAATGCTCTATTAATAATTGTTACTGCTTAGTCCTCTCTTATCAATTGAGGCACGTCTCTGGTAGTTATCCCTGTTTTTGAGAAGTACATTGATAATAGAACATCAAGGCACACACTCTTGTTAAAGTGAGTGATGAATACAATATTATATTAAATTAAAAATTGTCAACTTCCTTTTTGGATGGCGATTTTATTATTATTCATGTTTTATTGTTCAAACAAGCATTAAATCATCATCATGTACATGAGAAAGAAAGAGAGAAGAAGTAAGGGAAAAAAGGAATGAAGAAGAACATTGCCACATCGGCTAAAATACTCAGAAAAGGACTCAGGAGCCTCAACCATTTTCTTTTTTCATTATTATTTCTTAAATATATATATATATATATGTTATGTACTATTTATATAGTAGTTGTATATAGTATCTACATAGAAAAAAAAGAAGAGGCAAAAGTGGCCAAAAAAAGAGAGCACGTTTTTTTAGGAATAAGTATAAAAGGAGAGTGTGGATTGAAAAACGGGCGCTCCTTTGAGGGATATATGAAAGAAAGAAATAGTGGTCACGTGGGTTAAAGAGAAAGAATAGAGGGAATGAGGATAGAGGGAATAAGGGGAAATTGTACAAAGTGTATCTTTGCGTGCCGGGAATACAAAGATTAATGAAAAAAGAAAAAAAAAGAAACCTGGAACTGAGCCCACATAATTTATAATTTTTCTAGTACTATAGTAAGACTACGAGGGAGAATTAGTAATTTTCGGGTCTCGTCTCGTGAAGTGTCCAATCGTCAATTTATATTTATATTATCGTTGCTTTTCTCTCCTTCATCAAAGACCTCTATTTCATATTGTGAGCCCATTTGGGATTTTGTGTTGTGAGTGTGTGTGTGTAATGAGCAATTGTTAACAGTGATGGATCATCGGACGTCATCGAGCTCTTTAGTGGGAGGGGATCTGGGGAATTCCCTATGGATTCGTCAAGAGATCCAGCGGTTTGAATCCGTGCATCCCTCCATTTATGCAATTTATGATCTCATTGAACTTGTACCAGATCCACTTCTGGCTCAACAAATACGGGAACACGTCGTTTGCATTGAAGGTAAAGGAGTCCATCGGAGATTGAAGTCTTCCCTGAATATTTTATGAATTATTTTTTACTCTGTTGTCAATTGACAAAATATTATATCGATTTTTTTAACTTATTCTCTCTGTCTCTTCCTATTTCACTCTCTCTCTCTCTCTGTGGCTCTCTTTCTCTCTCTCTCTCACCTCATTGGAGATACACAAATGAATAGGCCTTTTCTCGTACATATGTCCACTTATCTTCTCCTTACACGTCCCCTTGACATCAAGGCATATGTCAACTCTTGTAAGCTGTTACGCACATTCATGCCATTGTTTTCCAATCGCATTCCAAGGAATGAATAGGAGTCAAAAACAATGTTCAAATGAAGACGACAATAGAATAAGAACAATAAATACCTCCTAAATGAATGTCTTACTTTATGCTAATTTCTCTAAGAAAAGGTGTCTGACTGTCTGATTTTCTTTCCAAGTTGTGGAAGAAAACGCCAACGGTTTTTATTATTTTTATGTATATATACAAGATTCTTGATAGAAATCTCTCCTTGGGTTCTCAGATCCATCTTCAACAAATATGTTACAGTAAATGATGAGGGTTAAGGCAGTCAATTTAGGTCAAAAATACATGTTCATTTCATTCTTCTTCCCTTTGTCATGACTTCGACTACGAAGTGGTTCCTGGGATGTTGTATATACATTTTTTAATTAAGAGTATCATTATGTTCTTCTTCTTAATTGATTAAGTATATATCATCTGTATATATATATATATTTCCCTCTTTTAAATGAGCTGAAAAAAAAGAAGAAAGAAACACACAATTTGATGATATCATGCTGATGTGGAAATATTTAATGAAAACGAAATGACACACTCAAATTTTGAACTATATATTTATTTATACATACATATAGAAAAAACAATGAAATAACAACATCTGATTGTTTCCACTTTGATTTGTCTACTCTTTATGACTCTCATATTTTTATGCTACATATATACATATATTATAAAAAGATTGAGTCCAGAATGATGAAGGATCATCTTCTTCATAACGAAGGTTTGTGTCCTTGAGTCCAAGTAAAACATACGTACATTCCTTTGCAAGTATCTTAAGTATTGTTTATGAGTATCCTTTGACATATATTTCGTATTATTATTATTTACTCAATACCTAGACAGTAAGAAGGGGGGAGGAATATGAGGGTTTCAGCATGGGTTAATATACAGCGGGAGAGTTATTAGGGGATTTTTTTTTATGGAATCTAATCCAACGCCTGAAAATAAGTTTCTTTTCAATACTATGAAATTCGAAGCTCTTTTTTTTTCTTTTTTTCAAATTCTTTTCAAACATCAAATAAATATTTTAACCTTTTTATTTTTAAAGAAAAATTAGTGATAATATATATATTGTGAGGTTGGAGTGGGGGGATTTGCATTTATTAATTCTTGTGGACGACTTTTTAGATATTATACAATACTTCTTCCTTTCTACACACATTCATACATTATATGGTATTTTGCTAAAGTTATTTGTACTGTGTACATAAGGCGAAATTAATTTATTTATGTTTGTACGTACGTAATTGGAGAGAGAAGAAAAAATAGAATTAAACTCCCACTTTAAGGATTACTTATTTGTTTTTTTAGGATAATTATCCTCTTGCTTATGAGATGGATTGAAAAGATGACCACATACATCCTTGGTTGGAATGGGTTCATATCAAAAAAAGATATGTATTCATGGATTGTCCTCATCATTTATATATATATATATATATTCGTCATCATCAATTGACAAATGATTTTGAGTTATATTCAACTGTTGAACATTATATACATAGTGATTAAAATGGTACTTTTTTTGAGCAGCTGGTGGTAATATTCATTTTTCTTTTTATAGAATGGGATAAAATTCTCTCGCTCCCCTCTCGTATTTAATATTGTTGGGCCTTTAATGATTAATCAACTGGTTGTTCGTTCGTTCATAGTAATAGCTGCAGCTGGTTGTGTCAAACACAATAAATGTTTAAAAAATTAAATCAATAATTGCTTCCTTTCTAGAGGGACGGAAAAAAGAGGAGATTCCTGGTGAGGAATATACAGTTGTTACGACTCTCCAGGACTCGATACCCACCCACCCTAGCCTGTGTCTTGTAAAAAACAGTCGGGCTAGTACAGGGTACCCTTTATCTAGCCCGTTTGCTAGGTATTATTATCCTTAAAAACTGCATATACACAGGCAATTTCGGGCTCAATTCACAAGTATTACCTTGTATGCACGTCTCATACGTCGAATAGATATTGAAAACAAATATATATTATGGGGGATTTTTAAGTAGAATATATTTTTAAAAGACAAATTGGCAATATTTTACTTCCTGTCTAGTTTTGAATTGTTTTTAAACAAGAATGACATTTCTAACCGCGGAACACTCAATAAATTTCCAAAACCAATCGTTCTATTTTATATATTTTGTAATACGCTTTGTGTCCTTGTTTCTGATTGGAAAATTGTATAGGGGGTTTCCTTCGAATCTGAGCTAATCAAATATTTATGTAACTTAAGTCGTTTCTATGAATACTATCGCATTTTAAAGTCTTTAAATAGTTGGATATGAAAAAATCCTTGATAAATTATAAACCCCCATCCCCTGGGAAACTGCCTTATTTTAAAACAAAAGTACCTCTATACTAGTCTAAAATTGATGCAATAGTTGTGGTATTCGGGGCTAGTAAATTTTTCACAGGGCTAGTAACAAAAGATTTGACTAGCCTGTTAGCTAATGACTAATTTTAACGAGCGTCAAGCCCTGCTCTCTATGACTATAACGAAGCGTGGTTTTGTGAGCCTTAGGCATTGAGTGATGTCATATGGATTATCCTATACAATATTTACACACTAACTACATGCAAATAATGATATCAAAGACGATCGATAAGAAGGGTTAAAGTGGAGAGAAAGAAGGCTTGACCTTGGTGCTTTTGCTTTTTCAAGACACATTTTTATATATGGACATATAAGTATAATCTTCTTTTGAAGCTGGGAGAAAGAGGGGAAAATAATGATTAAAAAAAGACTTATGAATCTACTTATTTATATTTTTTGTAGGAGAATTATTTTATTGTGACTCGTGCGGATTGACATTATATTTATCTCGTAAATGCAACATCTGCGTAATGAGGCAGTTTCAAATGACTTCTTCTTTTTTTTTTTTTTTTTTTTGGGGTTTCTTGGTCCTTATATTATTATCTACATACTACTGCAATGAAAAGTAGAAACTTCCTGCTTTTTTCATTTATATTATATTGCACTACTCATCTCAATATTATTTTATTGCATCCTATGTTATAATTACTTATTATTACGATAACTACTTTCTGCTGTTGTTGTTTTTGTGTCTTCGTTTAAGAAAACAACGTTTTTGACGTTATTATTTGTCCAATTATGAGTAGTTGTATGTATTATCATTAGAATGATCGTTTTATGGGTTATCTCTTTTTGTATTCCACGATGCCTTGGCCTATTGTTCCTTCTGGTTCATATCATAATTGCTTATTGGGTTATATTTTATTTTCTTTCTCCTGTTTTCAAAGACTCGTAATTATAATAATCATTTATTCCCCTTATTGCTAGAGATCCGCACGTAATTCTATATCCTTCATCTTTTGGTGTAGCACAATAATATGTAATCCTTGAGATTAGTATCATCCATTCCTTACTTTTCCCTCTCATTCTACTTTGCTTGTGCATAAATACCCAAATGATGAAGTGCCCATGCAGCATGAAAAAATATGTAACTTTTGGTACAGGTTTGTGCACTACCTTCAATTGGAACCAACTTTTATCGAATTCAGATCTTGAATAAATGCATTCCGACGAATTTTTTGGCTTTATTTAGTAACTAGTATTGTTTCGATCCTTACTTAGGACCGAATACTACAGCCTCGTCCAGTTCAGTCCTAAAACTTATAAAGTTTGGTCCTTGATGACGCCAATCAGTTCTAGTACAGTCAGTCTTAAGGACCGGTCTTAAGATTGGTGTGGACCGAATAAATGAGGACTGACACAACACAAGTAATACCTAAAGGACTCAAGGGTCCTTGAGTAATAGCATATTAATTTTATATATTACCTTCAAGGGCCTCAATTCTCCTACGGAGAAAACATTTTGCTTCATAAAGAAAATTAATAAATATTGCAAAAACAGTCACAAAATTAGTATTTGGGGTTTTAACGTCAAATTATGGTTTTAGCATTAGTAGATCTTTTGAATATACATAGTTTTGAATTAAAAAGGTTTGCATTATCTGGCCTAGCTTTCTATTTTTCTCTGTGTTGCACTTTTTCAAGTCATGTACGCATATGAAAAATTTTCGAAACTATAATAGGATGTGTTGTACTATTTGAAACCTTGGTATTACTGACATTTTATTCTATTCCAACCCTTACTTGTCAATATTCGTGTTTTTATGAATTTATGAAGTAAAAACTATCGTAACCATTGTACTTCATAAAGAAAAATTTTAATGTTTCAAAAACTGTCGCAGATTTGGTTTCCATAATCCGATCTCGACCAACCGCACCAATTTGTAGTTCTTTAATGACAGGGGATTAGAGAAGGCCAATTATAACACTCTAGCTAAATTAAAGTTGTAGTAATTTGTGTACAAACAATTTAACAAAAAAAAAAAAAATAGCAAAGCACTAATTAATGAGGGATCGTGTTTCTCCATCTCGACAACTGACGAAGAATGAAAACAAATGGAGATGTATTGCCCTCATACGGGATCTGGATGAGGTCAAAACTTGTTCTATTTGTAGTGCACGACCCTGTAGATATCGTAATTTCTGAAGAGAACGTATGATATGTACTTACTGACTGACGGATCATTGTATGTGTGTCAATATCTAAAACAGATGATGTCAAAGTAAGGAAAAGGGGCGGAGGAGAAGGATTGAAGAAAAAATAGACGAATGGAACAACGACTTCTATTATTATTCAAGTCGTTCACAACTGACGTTCATAAAAATAAGGACTGAAAATATTTCCACAGTTTTTTAATTACACTGTCTACTATACAGTGTAGATATATAAAAACATAATATAGTTCACAACGAACTAATTGGAAAAAAGATCTTTTGATGAGTAGTCAAAAATCCTCGTGCTGTGTGTCCATTTGCAAAAAAAATAATATATAAGGATATGTGGATCCTTCATATGTCTATTTTTCATTATGTCTACAGTATAAATATACGTTTTTGTTATTATTATCAAAATTTGATCTTTAGAAATATACAGAAAAAGGATATGCAGATGCACTACACTATTCAACGTCCAAAGTGCCCACAAAAAAATACCATTATGATGATTATTTTCAATGAATGAGATGAGCCATTTATGTGCTGCTCTCCCAAAAAAGAAGAATACTTCTTCTTTTTTGGCATCTCTTTCTTCCACATCTTTTGAATTACGACTTAATCATAAAAAAGAGCTAAAAAGGAAATATGTATGTTTGGGCGGAGTAGTAGAGCTTACTACTACTACAGCACAAAACAACACATTCGTTTCCTTCAACAACAAAAACAACAACATGTTAAGAAAACCCAAAGCATTTTTACGTGTTTCAAAATATTACCATCATATTTCGTTTTTTCTATTGATGATGTGAAAGAAAGTATTTCAAAAGGTTTGTCTGTCTTACAACAAACTACCTTTTTTTAAGTCTTGAGATATGTAATATGTACTTAGTTGTAAGTGTACCCACGATGTCAATATTTTTGTACGGGTTCTCGTACCAAAATGAGTGCCGATCGCTTAAAAATATATATAACAAAAATGTCTATTAATAAATATTGTAGGCATGTTTTTGAGGGGATATGTGCTTATGTACTTACAGAAGGGTGCATGAATTTTGTTTGGAGTGCACTCTAAAAACAGAACTCAACCTCCAGAAATGAACCTGGGCGATTCGACACCATGAATGCTTTAAAGATAAGCTGGTCCTCAGAGGGTATTGGGAAGGAAGGGATCAAAATCATGCTTGAAGACTTGATGTTCGTCACTAAAAGCGTATCGCTACTGTTTCTATGTGTTTTTAAAGTTATGTTAGATAAAAATATTGATCATCCTCATCAGTTCTTAACTACCTGGTCTGGCTAGGATTAGATAGAAAATATTACATTAATGCAGTAGCAGGCCATAAGACGGCCATCTTAAAGCACCAAGTAGATGGGACAAGTTTTTTAAGATTCATGAAGGTTTTATGTAACCGTAATCTTCTTCTCCCAAAATACAGAAAGACTTGGGATGTAAGGATCCTTATAACATATTTAGAAAAAATGTTCTCTGTTCTGTATCTCAGAAATTTGACAACGTCATAAAATTCTAATTTCATTATTGCTTTGTTTTATATTACGTCGTTACCTTTATTGCATCATGCAACCACTCCTCCGTAAAGAAAGTGGCAAATAGCACAAAATCAACTATGGAATGATTATGGGATTCAATAGTTGTAGGCAATGTTGACAGCTTAATAAGAGCTCATTCGAATTCAACCAATCAACGTTCAGAGTACTTAATAGGTAAAAGAAGCAAAAACAGCTGACAACAAAATACACTATATTTCTGTGTTTGTGAGGTAACCCTGTGATAAGGGACAATTTTATGGCACTCCCCCGCCTTCTTCTGACGGCATTGGTGTGGGGATTTCTGTAGGATGTAATTGTGTGGCAGGAAATGATCATAATATCAACTGATTATAGTACCGTTTTAAATGTGTTAGTACTCTGGATTTACTACCCAGTACCGAACAATAATATGTCCTTAAAGATGACATCGATCAAATGTCCCCAGGGCTCATTTTCTAAATATCCTTTTTATTATTTGTGCATAATTTTCTTTTGGTCCCTTATTTTGATGTGTATATCCTACCACAACCAACACCACCAACCCGCCAAAATTTCTTCAATGATACGTATGTATTATAATAGTTAATGATAATAGAGATGTTATTATTTTGTCTATATGTATGTATGTTATTCAAAGCAGGTGCTCCGTCCTGATCGAACATTTCTTTTTGTTGTGTGTGGTGAAGGAGCAAATAATTGGTATTCCATTATTATTATTGTTCTTCTCTTTCTTCTTCCTTCATATCCGCCTCATCAAAAAAACAACTCAACTACTTAATAAAGAAACTCCTTTTGCCAAAAAAGTACAAAATAGAGTTTGGTCAGAGGTGTATAAAATATGTCCTAGGAATAGGGAACGCTTTTTCTTGTTGAACAAGGTTTTTTATTTTACAAAGCTGTCATAATGTCTATTTCATTCTTTAGAAAGGAACACATTAGTATAAAGTAATAACTTGTGCGTGTGTACATAAGAGACGGAGAGTAAAAATGAGGGTTTGCTCGGGAGTTATAGAGAATCGAGGATCCATATGCATCTATGAGTATGAGAGTCTGAATTTCAGCAGGGTCACTAAGTACTTCTGACCCATATAATATGTATAAAAGTATAATTTAAAATTTAAAAAAAATGCATTGTATACAAATTTCCATTAGTTAATTCAAGGAGGACGCATGTTTTAAATTGATGTAGTACACATATATATTTACGATTGTGCAATGTACATTGTCTTTGCCCAAATCTATGTACAAATTAACCGCACACACACGGAATCATATCCTTATTTTTCATGCATTTAAAAAGTTTCACTTTTGTTTTCTATATGGTCAATTTTTATCCTTTTGATGTAATACCTACATTGTAGTCGTATTAATATTCGTCATCATAATCATAATATTCCTTGCCTTCAAGTCAAAAATTTCATATTTAGTCCTATACGTAAATGTATTGTTAATTAATTGTCTATGTGAAGAGCATTTTGACTGACGTCATAGATTCTATCATAATTGAAATTCTATCTCTATTTTGGGAGATTAAAGTTGATATTTTTACCACGTTTAATGGACTAATTTCTAATAAATGTAGATTTAACTCCATCAAATGGCTTTATAAATAAAAAAAACACTTCATGTTTACATTAAATACTACTTAACGCCCATGATATTTGAATATAATCAAATCAATATATAGTGAAAATGGCTAGATTTGTACAATTATTGTTATTTTTTTAATCAATTTGGGACGACAAAAACAGTTTGAGAAAAATGCCTCATTCTTTTCATTATCATAGTTAACATATTATTAATAGATTTTATGGTCAAATATATAATAAGTCAATAGTGGGACACAATTTTGATAGACAGTAGGGTATAAGGTCTTTTATAGATTGGTCCCATTTTGACATCCAATAGCTCACTATTTTCCTTAATAGGAAAGATAAAAGAGTTTTCGTTGTTCAAAAACTTGGTTTTTTAGGCCCCAAAAGGGAAAACATCAACAATGCTGACGTTTCGATAAAACACTTTATTTGGTTGTAGTAATTATGTATTCATAAATTATTCATACTGATAGTTATTTTATTAGAGTTTATTTTGTTGTCAGCTCTCGATACTTCTTCTTCTTTTCTCCTAAACAGTGATCTGAACGTTGATTGGTTGAATAAGCTCTGGTTAAGCTGTGAACAATTAGTAGTTATAAGTTATTTCCCATAGTTAAAAGAATTGGCTAACTACTACTACTGATTATGGGCCTTTTGCTTGTTTCTTTTTGTATGAAAGGTTGTGTGGTACAATAAAGGGCACGACGTGATATATATAGAATTATAATCCACCTCAGAAAATGAAATGTCCTGAGTAGTTTTAACTCCATTTATATTATTTCATTTTATTATTTTCCTCATCATTCCTATCCGCTGCAACCTTCAGAGAAGTGTGTGCTACATATCACACCTTTTTACACATCAAATTTGGTTATTTTATTATTATATATATTTATGTGAAAAAACACGTTTTTGATGTCAAGGCTTTGATGAACGGCGGATATATTTTTCCCTCTCTCTCTCATCTGGGGAGAGAGGAGGAAAATGCTGTAAGGAATTGAATTCGTTTTGGATTTTTTTCAATAAGTCCATTCGAGACAGTTATGAGCCTTTACCAAAGTATATATATATATATACGTATATTGTACAGCAAGCTCATTTCTCCCCATACATATGCCACTGTATGTATATTTTTCTTTTTTATGATCTCATGATGATGTTGATGGAAAAGTAGACAAATTGTCATGTTCTTGGGCGATGGTTCTTTTGACCTTCCATTTTGTCTTATATATAAGTTAAAAGACATAATTTTTTTCAAAAAATTAAATGAGGGTCGAACTCGTTGATTTCCATTATTTTATCCACATTTTCGACAATTGGCCTTCCCGAGGGTGTTGCATCTTAGCATCAAAGTTACCTGAACGGAATTGACCAAAATACCATGTGATAGGCTGTTACAATATCAGAACCAATAACATTATTCACATTTTCAGCCGCCTAGCTTGCTTTTTACTATTGTTTGAAGAAAAACGATCAAATATGGCGCATTTTCTCTTTGCTAGTGTTCATTTTTAACAACTGCTCAAACAAATCTGAGTCAAACAATCACAAAACTGTCAATATTACGAAATCTTATCCATCTTTCAAGCGTAAACTAATAGCGCTTATTCAATGTGAGATACATATTACTAAAGCCATTTATTGGAGAAAAAAAAGATCTATTTTTACAACACCCAATCAAAAAAAAAAAAAAAAAAAAAAAATGAACTGATTCAAATAATCACAAAACTGCTTAAGTAATTTTTTTAGGTAGACATCTTATCTTTCTAACGATGTCTGGTGTACACCGATAGCACTGACACAACGTGAGATACACATTACTATAACCGTCTATTCGATTAATAATGGATTTATTTTTACTGTACTATTTTTTGTGGTGTGCTCCAAATTCATTCAATGTGTGATATGGGCTAATTAGAATCATTTTATTTCTCTTTATATGCGTCACATGTATCTATTTAAGTCATTTTGCATATATGTTCGTATTATCCGCCCATTGAAAAGTAATAATATATGAAGGAATGTGTGAAATGAGCAGATGGATGAAATTTGATTTAACCTCTTTCATCATAACGAAAAACAACAAAGGGGAGTCGACGATGACTACGACGACACCCTTTCACTTCTATATGTAACCATTTTGTATACTATATATATGTATCAGTGTTGGGTTTTGTTTTTGTTCTTTAGTTGATTGAACTATTACGGTTCTTTTAAGAAATTCGGTCGGGATCGGTGTAATAATATTTCCGTCTGGATTAGTTGCATTTAAAATTCGGGCTAACCCGATTCTATACAGAATTTTTACAGACGTCATAAGTTGCATCATAGTTGAAGGAGACGCCATCTTGGAGGGCCAAAGTTGATATTGTTACTACATAAAGGTGGCAAATTTCCAATAAATCTTCATGAAACATCATCAAATTACTTTAAGAATAAAAAAAATTCTTAGCAACTGCATTGAATACTACTTGATACCAATGAAAAACACTGAAATTTGAATAGAATCAAAGTAATATGTTTTAAAAATCCCTAGAAATGGCTAGATTTGTACAATATTTTTTGATGGATTAGAAAAATAGGATAATAGAGAAAATATCGAATTATTTCCATTATAATAGTTAATTTGGATCTATACTATGGAAATTAGATTTTAGTATCTTTAATACATTTTAGGGTCAGATATGTGTTAAAACTAGGCAATAAGTAGTGGTATAAGCTATTGATAGACAGAAAGGTTTAAGTCCTTTTATTGGGTGGTCCCCCTTTTGACATCCCATAGTTTACTATTTTCCTTAATATTAATGAAAAAAAAGTACCATTGTTGAGCCCTCCCAACATATACGACATCAACAATAATGACGTCACGTGAAAACACTAGATAGATAAATTGTTGATGACGTCATATGTGGTTAAAAGTGCTGTATAAATCATATATCATTAATCTTAAATGTACATATATTAACCAATATGTCTAATTGTCTAATCTTTTTGCACCTTTGCAGGTAAGAGTCCATAAATTTTTTCCATTCCTTGAAACTCAAGATGTATACAAAAAAGGATTCAATACCTATACACGTAAGCCTCAAGACTAATGACTTAGTTTTTTTTTTTAAATGTTCATTTAATTGGTTTGATGGAGTTGCACTGATTAAGTGTAAGTAAACATTATCGTATTACAATTACTCCATCTAACCTAGGAATCTTTTTGGTGAAATCCCCATATACATAAAGTATGTTTATTTCATTGGGGTGCGAACGTACACACATCAAGTTCAAGAGAAACTTAGTTTTCTATTTAAATTAAAAATATTAAAAAAATACGGATTTTATTTTGTTTTTGTAAATACGAGAGAGGGCGCAGATTTCATCTTCCAGCCCTGTACATAGACTTGGACTCATTTTACTGCTCTACAAAAATTAAAAATCCTAAAACGTGCCCCTAGCTCATAACGGATGATGATGATGCCTCGTAGTGGATATTTATTACTTCTTATGTCGTCCGTGTGTGGTCCTTTTTGAATAAGATTCGGTATTATCATTTTCTATCAATTGTATGTAGCAGTGCTATATATTTATTTGAAGATGAAATATGGAACATCTCAGGCTTGACATGGATGTGTCTACAAAAAGGATAAGTTTCTTTTAAGAATTACTTATTTCGTAGTTCATACATAACTACATATTATACATGATATTCATTCCATCTTGGGCGGTGATGTGAGAGATAGTGAAGAAGCCTCCCTGATGATATTAATATTATATTTGTTGTGCAGTTTTATGGAATATTTTACGAGACGACTTTTTTTAGGGCTTTGGAAGTCAAGTCAGGAGATAGCCTGTGTCTGCTGACTTTTTTATTTATTGACCCTCCTCCCTTCCCATAAATAAAGAAAAGAAAATCATACAAGCTGGCTGCATTTTAAGAATGAATGAACTTTATGTATTTCTCTTATATATATATAACATTATATTTTATATACAGAGTGGGGACCCAAAACTAGCAGTAACATGATTAGAGTTGACATGTTTGTAATGAAAAAACTACCTTTCAAAATTAGAAAACAGTTTTTGCGTGTCCTTTTTCTTCTTTTTGCTAATTATTTACGAGGCTTTCAGGATGTTAGCATCTCTCCCTGAAAGAAGCATTATTGCCTATTTTTGGTTTAATTGTTTAAAATACGTTTTGTAGAATAAATATATATAAATTTGATTATAATTAGAATATTTCCCTCCACTAATACTATTTTAAATGTAGAAGGTTCCTCTCTTTATAGCAGTAATTCATTTTCTTTCCTCAAAATCATACAACAAGAGGTTGATGTCAACAAAGATCTTAACGGAGTAATACCCTGTGCCTCGCCTTCTCCTTCTTTCCTACAAAAATGTAAACTCTAAGCATGACTAAATTACGAAAAACGTGATTTTTATTAAATGAAGAAAAGACAACTCAGAAAGAAAGCAATTTGTGATATGTTTAAATTGTATATCAAAAACTTTATTTTTTAATCAATAATTCCTCCTTTACCAGCAATAACAGCCTACACACCCTGCTGAAGACTGCTATTGATGAAGGCCAGGGCGTATCACGCTGTCATGAAGTCAGCGAATCCAAATTTGGATAAGAGTTGCGGCAGACATCCTTCTTCCAAACTGCAAGGGTAGAGGTCAGGCCCGGAGGACATCCACATGGAGGCAGGTCAGAAGTCAGTCATATTGTTGCTATAGAAGTTTTGATTTTTCTTGGTTTTATAGGCCTGTAATGGACTTCTTAGTATTGTAGACAGCCTACTCGCATACGCGTTGCCTTTTTTATTGTTACTCCAACATTTTTAAACTTAGAGACATGGGATACGAACAAAACTGCTATATTTTTGTTTCCGCAGTCGTTTTGTACCATATTCAAACCTCCTTACTAAATAAAGAGGGATACAATTTCTGTCCCACTCCAATTTTTGTGTGTCCTCCACTCTGTAGAGGGCATCATATTCTAAAAGTGAGGACTCTTGCTCGTATTTGACATAGTTGTATAAAGTTGTTGTAGTGTTCTGAAAAACAACAAAAAAACTCTCATTCCAAATGTAAATAAATATTTAAAAAAATAATAATAATTACACAACAGATCTCCCATGGATTTTTTCCCTCTGTTTTGCCCTTGAATTTTGTCTCTCTCTCTCGCTCCCTCTGAGTGATGTTTATAAACGTATTTTTTTGTATAGATTTTTACTTTTGATAATATATAAATGTATAATATGTAAGTATTCATTTTTGGAAGGTGCATATTTCGTTGTGCTTACTTATTTCCATATGTATATCAACAAAGTTGATATGAAAACTAATTTTTTCTTTCTCCTTCCGGAAGGAAAGAATAATTAGCGTAATATGTACCGATGTACTAATATCATCATCTACTGGAATGATGTTTTGTTTTGTTGTGGATTTACAACTCCACTTGAATAATAATATATGGAATGTACACGTACCTAGACAAAGAGGAGTTAATTTGTGTGTTTTGCTTCATTTTCACATCTGTGTGTGTGTATGTGTGTGAAAGAAGGACAAGGAGTATGTATTATGTATGTATGTAGAAGACGCGTAATGAATTTTGCAAGTTCAATGATATTTAATATACCTACATACACAATATACACATTCCCTGTGGTGTATAAAATATGTTATAGAAAGCGGGAGCGGCATTTTCTGGTTGGCAATCTGTACTAGAGTTTTTATCTGCCAAAAATTAGGTTGCAGCTGATTTAATGAAGCGTCATGACAGCTAAGCTGCTCTTCTCCCATAGATTCTTCAAATTGCCTGGGTGACCATGTTAATTTTATGCTAGTTTTTTAATTACATAATTACTTTATTCCCAGTACATTAATTTCATATATTTATACATTCTAAAAACACATAGCAACTTAGTCACAAAATAATATTAATTGATATACCAATATTGAAAATGATTTGTTATGCATTCTTCAAACAAAAAAAAATAAGTATGGGTAAATGAAAAAAAGATAATCACATCTTCACGAAAATCTGCTGAACAATTAAATTAAAAACAAAAGTTTAAGGTAATTCCATTTACATTCATATCTAACTTCTCCAGCACTTCCTGGGATCTTAAGAGGAGTCTGTCCAGACTGGTAGGTGCAAGAGTTCTTACTTCTTACGGCGTAGATAATAAATATCATGTTAGTGATGAAGTATTCTATTTTGAAGTGAAATCTATGTTTAGGCGGTGACATTACAAGCCAATCCCCAATTTTTATCTCTGAACTGTAGTATTACTTCAAAAACTCAGTGGTTAAATTGCACAATGTTAACCACTTTTGGGCAATCCCAAAACGGATGTTGTTATGTCTCTAAAGTGGACTTACATCCAGTTTGTGCAGTCTTTCTCTGTATCTTTGACTCTCGATTTATTTGTCAAAAAGGGTTGAAGTAGCCATCCTGTGGCGGAACCACTTTTCATTTGAGTCCATGAAAGGGTTGAAATTTTTTTTTTTATAGTTTGTCAGTACATTTTTCGACGGTTTTCCTAATTCCTAGGAATCGTTTACGCACCAAATCAGCCGGAGAACCCACAATTTGGCTTTCGCTGGCTTTCTTGCAGACACTTGAAATATATATGGTTTCTAACGCCATGTAGCATGGGATTGGGGCAATAAAACTTTGTATAGTACGGCTTAATCATTTTTTTAATTCTTGAAATATGCAAGAAGGTCGTTTGTGTAGCATTTCACATTATTTGAATATCTGTCCATAATTATTATTTCTCTTCTAAACAGAACATTCAAATATAAAGTAATAACTAGTGCGTGTGCTCAAGTTAGACAATGAGGCTTTGTTCCTCGGGAGTTATAAGTGTAAGTTCTTGTTGAACTCAAAGTAGAATTGAGGATCACCATCGGAGTAATTACAGACAATGCACAATAGTAATTATTCTTGAGAAGGGAATATCTAAGTAATAAGTAATCACTAGTGCATGAAAAACGGAGACTAGCAATGAGGTTTTGATACTATGGCGCTATAAGTGTTAGTCCTTGTTGGACTTAAGTAGAAATGGTGATCATTGATACAAGATACGGTAAAGGATTTGTGTCTATTTCCTAACTTTCATGCCCGCTTTCAGCTGATCTAATGGAACGTCATGACAGTTTGGATAATGGAGGGAGGAGAGCAGATTAGCTTGCATTACGTTTCATTAAATGAGCTCTGATCAGCTATGAGATGAAGGAAATACACAGGAACACCACTCCGTGAACCAAATACTAATAAATATAAAAATTACGTACCATTTTTGACCCATAAGATCATATTTAGAACGGTTTAAGATGCTTAAACCTCAGTTTTTTCATCTTTCACAGAAGAAAAAGTCTTTGTGCAAAGTATGGGGGCTGGGAATATGTACCCCAAAATTGAACAGTATTATGTATATAAAGTACCTAAATATTAAACATAAGGAAAGCAAACTTCTTTTCCAGTGAAAAGAAAAGTGTACTTTATGACATTGGTCACAGTTACCAACAGTCAACACACACATATATATATAGTATATACTAATATGGATAATGCTGTATACATACATGGCAATAATATTTTTTATGGTTATGCGTTTCTCTCTCTTTCCATCGTGTAAAAGTAAGGCGTGTCCATCTGGGAAATCTCTCTTCATCTGTCTTTATGCATTTTTAAGTCAAAGCATGATTATTTCTCACCCTTTTCTTTCTTCTTTAGTTGTATGTAATTATGTAGTAGATGGGGATATTAATTAATATTTTGTGTCGTTTAAGGTCGTACATCTACCTGCATTTATTTCTGAATAATGTTGTGCAATCATTCACAAGTATAAATTACATATATGGGATAGGAGGAGGCCTCTTGACGCTTGCGCATGAGTTTTTAGGGAAATCTATTTAATCTGTATTTACAACATTAATATACATTACACATTATATGAACAGGATTTATTCTCTTTCCCTCTCTGTAGTGTGACTTCATTTTTATATACAAAGAAACATACATATTTACGTATGATTTGGAAGGAAAAGAGGCCTTACTACTTACAAATACATATATATTGAACAAAAGTTTTATTTCACAAGTACAGAGTATATATATATGTATACATGTTCTTGGTAAATTCTGATTATAGAAGCTCTAGGATTTATAGAGTGTCTTTGTGAAAGTTATCAATGAAAATCATAATCATATAAGTATTTAGCGTCTTGAAGTGGAAAAAAAATCATTTAGGTAATTTCTAGGGGTTTTTTTTTTTGTGTGTGTAGAGCGAATTTTATTAGGAGATCGGTCCAGACCGAATTAGTTCGATTTGACAGAAATTATACTAGGATTTCCATGTCGAAACACAACACTTAGTCATTTCCTTCCGTTTGTCATATATTGTCTTTGCTTATCAATTGTACTTAGAAAAATATATATGTTGTATCGAAGTTGTAACTTCTACAAGAAAATTTGTAGAACTTGGAATTCCAAAAATGAGATGAAACATTTTAAATGAAGGATTTACAGTATCAGGGATGAGAATAATGTAATAATCTTATATTACATTGAAGATCCATATATTAATGCTGTCATTACTAACTATTTGATATTCCGTGGCACATTATTAAATTGAAATGCCCACAGTTATATTACTCAAATACATAATAACCATGTAACTTGAATAGCTCGAAATGGAATTATTGATTCAGTGTATAGTTGGGCATAAGAATACCCAATGCTCTAATTAAATAAGATATTTGTAGACAAAGATATTGTAACTTGTACTGTTTGTTTATACAAGTAGCAAATTGTACAGAACATATACTAACACATTAACACTTCCACTAATCCTCTGTCACATTTACTTATTTAAGAGGGGGGTGATCTAATGAGAGCCCTGATTTTGACACCCATGTTCCCTTCTCTCATAGTCATATATCTATGTATTAATACGCATAGCTGTTATACATGCTATGAGAAGAAAGAGAGATTTTATATACTGGGTGGTAGTAGTTGCCCCCCCCCTTCCTTTTCTAGGATCAATTAATTTAATTCATAAGTGGTATTGTACAGAGAGAGAGATAATTGATGATGAATCTCTTTAATTTCTTACACAATGAACCTACATTATTTATACTTATTGCGTCTGCCTTTTTTTATGAATACAAGTTACAACATATTATAATTTAGAGTGTTTTCCATGACGTCAGCATTGTTGATGTCTGCCATTTTGGGGCCTTAAATTCAGTTTCCCAAGAATAAAAATCCTTTTTTTCCATTGATATTATGGAAAATACTCAACTATTGGATGTCAAAATGGGACCTACAAATAAAAAGGTCTTCAACCTTACTGTGTATTAAAATGTAATGTAATACAATATATATGACCCTAAAATATATTAAATATATGTTATTACATCATATAAAATCTTTTTTTCATAGTGTAGATAAAAATTAACAAATACAATTAAAATTAGAAGATATTTTTCTCAACTTATCCTACTTTTTTCGTCTACGATTGATCAAAAATATAAATACAAATCTACGAATTTTCCGTACATATCGTACACACAAAAAAATTATCTTAAGTCAAATAAAGGTTAATAAACTATAGTTAAAATTTTTGAGTATCTTAACTCATCCCACAAATCTAGTCATTTTTAGTACATATTATTTCTATTTAATTCAAATATCAGTGTTTATAATTTGCGTCAACTAGTATTCAACGTCAATGAGAAGTTTTTTTATTATTATTCATGAAGACATTTGATGAAGTTTCATCATGATTTATACAAAATTTGTGCATTTTATAGTACAGTCAGTCAACTTTAATCCCTAAAAATGACATCTCCTTCAATTACAATGCCATTGAGGACGTCAGTGAAAATGCTCTATAATGCCACGAAACATGAGTTGAAGGTGTATAGTATTTATGAATTAAAAATATATATAAATCAATCATTACGAGAAAATAGGTACTAATGTATTTAAGTTTTGAGTGATGAAGGGAGTGTTTTTATATTACCTACCTATATTTTATTTGGCGTAATCTTTGATGGGACAATTTGTCATACTTTTCTCCCTCTCTTACTCTGTAGCGTCTCGTTAAAGGAAGGTACCATCTCCTTTCCAATGACATGACAAAGTTAAACACGATTGGTCATCATCATTCAAAATTCATTGTGCATCTAGGGACACACCTGCTAAACCGTTTTTATATTGTATATGTCAGAGCAGGACTCATAAATATTAGGTGTTCATAGCTTAGAATGAAAGTGATTTCACAAGTCATAAAATTCATTAAATCCTATATATATATATTTGACGACAACCCTCCATTGTATATTATTATATTATGTGCATGCAAGTATTTGTCATATACATATGTATGTATATATTCCTCATGCAAAGGGAAATGTGTTGTAATAATCCTCATGAGCACCTCCAGACAGACAGACATACACCTTCTTTCTCCATCACCACAATCCTAAGAGCATGTGAAAAGTTGAACCTTTTCTCACCATTCATACTTTTTGCTCTTTTATATATATATATATATATTATCAAGGAACACATTATTATTATTATAATATGTAGTGTTCCGTCTTCTGATGCTGAGTCATTGGAGTTAATTTTCTCTCCTATGTAGATTTAAATTGCATTCTTCTTACTTTGTACTCTGAGTTCTTAACAATGTTTTTACATTGTCTTGTTAAGATAGGTATAACCATTAGTGCTGGATTTTGGTCTCAACCCCCCCTTATAATATTAACTAATTTGGTCTTAATCCAAGGTCTTTTTTTTTAGAAAATATATTTTTGGACCAGATCAAGCTATAAAAAAATCTCCTATGAGCGAATTAAAACAAAATCCCTTCTCGGACATAGTTTCAATACTATAAGTGATAGTGAGCTACATATTATGAATTGTCATTACTTCTTAAGGAGTGACAAATGTATTAAAGCAGGATTGGTGTATCAAATATGACCTGGCGGTATATAAAAATGAAAGACAATGAAAAGAAACATGGTAATCCTGACAATTTGAATACTGTTTTAGAGGAGAGCAGCTTAGCTGTCATACCGTTTTATTAGATCAACTCCATGTAGCCGTGAGAGGAAATAAATAAACACAAATTATAATTCATATATATACGCTGAAATTAACCTGAATACAATCCTCAATTCTACTCCAAGTCCAAAAAAGGACTTACACTTATAACTCCCGAGGAGTAAACCCTCATACCCAGAGGTGTAAAGAGTTTTTTTTTTTTAGTTTCTACTTGTACGTCATTTTTCTTTTATAAAGGCTGTCATCAATATTCTTTTGTTATTAAAGAGAGAACAATTGGTATAAAGTCATCACTAATGCTTGAAAGACGTGGAGTAACAATGAGGGGTTCCTTGGGATCTATAAGTGCAAGTCTTTGTTGGAATCGTAGTAGCATTGAGGATCGACTTTTGAGCCATTCCGCCTATATGTTCTTGCTATATACGGAGTGGGATTTCTGTATTTCCTTCATCTCATATATGGTTTCAGCTAATTTAATGAAACGTCATGTCAGCTAAGCTGCTCTTCCCCGAAACATTCTTCAAATGACAGGATCATCAAGTTAATTTTTGTTTTCTTTTTTTTAACAGACCGGCATATCAAATTATTTTCAAGTATGGGGATGTTTACACTTTCATGAGCACACTCACTAGTTATTACTTTATATTTATGTACTCTCTTTAAGAATAAAATAAAAATGACAACAGCTTTAGGGGGAACCCCTGTTCATATTACCAATCAGAAAAAAACCGCTCCCGCTTTATGGAACATATTTTATACACTTCTCTGTATAATGTACATATGCCTGATTATTTCTCCTATGAGAGAAAGAGAGGTCATCTTGATTTGTGTTACAATGTTACATACATGCATGTTTTATTTTTATTTTAGAAAATCCTGCTTATAAAATACAAAATATCGATCTATGTACTAGAGAGAGCCCTTTTCACCTTATATATGTACACACATTGGAAGTGGAAATCGTGTCTTCCTGACTATGTTTTTTTGTTTTGTTTTGTTTCTCTTCCATTCAATCGATAAATTATTATGAAGGGGAAGGAATATATTCGTATATTATTTCTTATCTCTTAAGTCTATAATTTTGTTAAAAGGAACAACAAATCATAATTGAGTGGGAATATCTTTCAGACGACGCATACCACTACTACAAATTGATGATGGAAGCTATATTTAAAATATATAAAAGTTGATAATGAAGATAGCTATATATTTATATATATCAATTAATGTATTCTTAATATTTGACAAATGTGTTCGAAAGTGACGTTCTCTATTTTATGTACAGAGTGGGTACCCAAAACTAAAGGTGGGTTACCACATCCATCGTGTGTGTACACGTCTAAGTATAAGTATATATATGTATAAATGATATCAGGAGAAGAGTTGCTCTCACTAAAATCTACTCTTAATCAAATAACAAGATTACACGTGTACACTCACGATAGATTAGATAACCCACCTTAAATTAAGGAAAAACGTGATTTTTATGGAATCAGGCTAAGACAACTACAATCTAATTTGTGGTCTGTTTAAATGCTATACATATGTTTAGTCCAATATGCCTTGCTTCACAAACAATAACAGCCTTCACACGCAGATTGGCAGATCTTGACGATGAAGGCGGTGTCCATGGCGTATCCTACTGTCATGATGGCAGCGAATCCAAATTTAAATGATAGGTGCGGCAGACGTTCTTCTCCGAGACACCCCAAACTGCAAAGTCCAGGTGGTTGAGATAAGGGCTAGAGGAGAGCCACATGGAGGCAGGACTGAAGTCAGCCACATTGTTGCTGCTGAACTTTTGGTTGTATGGGGCTGTAATGGACTTTTAAGCAGTGCGTATGGAAATGTCAACGGTCTTTGTAGCCTTATTTGCACTGACATCGGCAGGACAGAGTAAATTGCAAACACGTTGTCTTTTTTGCTGTTGCTCAGACATTTTTACACATAGAGACAAAACTTTTTATTTTTGTTTCAGCTGTCGTTTGGGCCAATAATGAAACCTCTTAACTAAATGCTACTTCAAGTTTTGAACATTATTTACACTTTTGAAAGAGTTTATCTCAGGGGAATATTCAATATGTACTCAACTTTTCATTGAATTAATGACATAAAGAAGCTTATATTAAATATGGACTAATTATAGTTTGTATAATTCTGTGATGCCCAGGTAATTTCTCATAGGTGTAGAACTCTGATAAAACGGGCTTCCGATAGGTAAACTCTACTATTATTGTAAATTATTGCTAATATGATATCCACTATTTTTGAAGACAAGTCATAGTAAAAACCATCTGTACATATAAATTATTTCTTAATTTGTTAAAACATTTTTTAACACTATTTTTGTGAGCTCAATTTCTCCTCCAATTACTCTTCTTCTATTACTATGTAGACATTTAGCCCCAAGGATCAAATGTCCAGGCTGAGGCTACTACCTCTTTTTCGTCTCACTCTCTCATAGTAGTTGTAGTAATAATATTCAATAATTTATTTTACCCATAGGGGCCACACCAAAAAAAAAAAAAAAAAAAAAAAAGACGTCTCAAAAAGAGGTCAAAATGTGCTCGTAAAGTCGTCTTATAGTGGTTTTTGTTTTGTACTATTCATTAACCCTCTGCTAGAGAGCATCTTTTTGTTAAATAGTTAGTGAACTGGAGTTAAACGATACCCCAAATATTAAGTAAAATGTATAACATGATAAACAGTCGACAGGGACTAAAAATTAAGTTAGTTAAATGTGTAATATGTTCCTTATTATTATGTTATTCATTTTGCACTCTAAAACATTGATTAAAATGCTCAAAATACTTGCTTCAATTCAAGACCAGGAGAAAAACAAGTATACATTTAATTTGTAATGGTTATAGTTAAAAAATTATCATTTTATTTTGACAAAACTTCTTTTGAAATATTAATTACGAGTTTTAGGAAGGAAAAATGTACTTTTTCTCTTTTATGAGTTGTAGTGTGAAATATATGTAGAATAATAGCTGATATAAAATTGGTAGCAAAACGTGTATACTTTAATTAAAAAAATGTAAATTGAAAAAGCAAAAGAATGACTTAAAAGCAAACAAATTAATCAAATTCGCCAAACCTTTACTAAAAATTGCAAAATATACAAATAGTTATATTAAAGTATAGTCAAACCCGGATAAAGGGTACTACTGTTTTTTTTTCTTCAGATAAAAAGTTGACTATATCTGTTTTTTTCTTATATCCGAAGTATATGTATATATAATAAGACAACAATTTTTGGATATTTATGTGAATAAGTAATTTTGAATCTTCCCATTTCGAGACAACCCGTGTTTAATTAGATCCTGTTTTTGACAGATAATCCCGGATTGCAGCACAACTTTCTGCTTTTTTCCTGGGTTCTCATGATATGTTCCGTATTGATGAAAGAGCAATTTAAAATGAAACATACATAACAAAAAAGTTGGTTCCAGCTTACTTCATTCACATTTATTCCTATTAAGTGGACTTAATGCGGATTTTTTACTTCATATTTCTTCTATGCGAAGTATTTTATTTAGTACAAAATTAGTAAGAACGTTGACTATAAGCGTATTTTTATTATATCAGGATTTGACTGTACACTTTTACAATAATAAAAAGTACCATTTGTTATAAACGATGTTTTAATAGCATACTTAAATTTCTGAGGAAAAAATCTATTTAAAATAGATTTGAAGCAATTTTATGCAATTTAAGGTACAGAAAATCCCTGTTCACTAACGAAGGGTTAAATGAAGTATTGGGCATTATTATTTTTACATAATAATAGGTTGATACATAGTACCTATAAAGTAGGCATTGATTATTTTGTATTGTAAGGAAATATTAGGTTTTTTTTTGTACTTTTGCAAACATTGTACTGTCATGAATTATAAGTAGATATAGGAACTATCAGCCTTGTTGATATAATATAATTAGTCCTTATTTAAGAGAGATATAAACAAACGTACATTCATAGAAAATATTGTTGATAGTTGTATAATAATAATTATTATTCACAGACCTTGATTGTTACTTTTTTTTTTAATAATTAGTATGACCTCTTTATTTTGCAAATCAAAGACCTATTACTTTTTATATGTAATCATTGATTATGTCAAAATTAATATTCTTGTATGCATACATATGTAATTATGACGATTATCTAATGCTCTAGTTGTTTTAACTAGGGCTATACAGTGTGTTCCTTCGAATCCTGAATAACTTTTCCCTTGCGCAACTTTAACAAAATTTTCAAAAAGTACTGGCAGTAATACAATGAGACTTTATATACACAATGAAATCTAAAAGTGGCCACCACAAGCCTCAATCCTAGGCCTGAAAATCTTTGAAGGTCTTCTTCACGTATTCCTACAACATTTCACTCCACTTCTTCTCCACGGCAGCCTTTAGGGTATCCATATTCACATGGGAGGTGAGAAAGGCCTTCCACTCGATGAAGGTGAAAGTCAATAATTAATTTCCGTTCATTTGTTAATTGATAAGAAACTCATTATTAGATTCAACTTGTACATAACTTTATTCAATACTCCATAAGATGGAACATGTACTCTTTTTTGGCCAACTATGGGCAGTTTTTTGTATTTTGTTATTAGTATAATTAATTATGGAACTAGAATGGGTACTCTGTAGAGCCCAAACCTCCACCTATCTAAATTTGATATTCTCTATGTAAAACATTACAACTTTATTAAACATTAATTGATAAGGTATATGATTGTATACTTTAATTATATTTAAAATGATATGATGATAAATAAGTATTTTTCATATACTATGTAGGTCATATATGTAAATTAATAAGTTTTCAATTGCAGAAAAATACTTTTTTATTATGAATCGACATTAAGGATTATTCATGGATTGAGGAAATTATTCAACACTTCAAGTAATAAATTAATTTTGTTAATTGTGGTACAAATGGTCGGAGCCAATTCTATGTCAAGGTCATTCCTCTTACATGATATTATACTTGCTAGTCAATCCATGAGTATTTATCCTACTTTCACTTTAAATTTAATTAAAATATACAATCGTATATATCAATAAATTAAATACCATTTTTCGGCGAAAAAATATTGTCCTTACACCCAAAAATAGAATATACCTTAAAGAATCATTAAACGTTATTTATATTTGCTCTATAATGAAGTCCGTTATCATTTCGGGACCCATTCCTCCTGTCCTCTACCTTTTTAAAATGCTCTATAAATACCTTTGTATTTGAGTACATACAAACTTAATTAGAAGAGCTTCTTACATATAAACCAGATGTCTTGGCTGTCCGATTATGATGTATATATTTTTTTTAAACTGACTCAAGGTGATGTCCATTTCTTGTTTTTATTATTATTATTTTGCCCATAGTATGTAATATATAATAATTGAGCAATTTCTCTTTTTTTTATTTCTTTTTTTTTTCAAAACAAGTTCATAGTATCATAGTTGTACTATATATTTTCTAATATATGTACATATTGTTATTATTATTCTTCATAGTAATGAAAAAAGACTGAATTAATATCCGGCTAGTAGAAGTCCTCAATATATAGGGAGGATGTGTTAGATTTATCTTTGGGTATCCTATACGAATCTGAGACTAGTGGCGTCAGAACCATAAGGACCTTTTTTATAGTTATAGAAATACAAAAATTTTGTTTTGTCTAAAAAAAAAAAAAAAAAAAACGGACTTATATTTCACCTTTTTTTCAATTTGTATTTTATAAAAAATTTTCTCTGAAAGAAAAATGTATCATCTCAAAATAAAGTTATTTAAATTTAAAAAAAAAAAACATACTCTCAAAATTATCAAAAAAGTCCCGAAAATTCCATTCATGTTCCAAAAAAAAAAAAATCAAATTCTTGTAACGTCCCTGATAATTTTAAAGTTGTGCTTAAAGATTTAAAGTCTTTAATTTGTATGATAACTGTTTAACGTCCTGCATAACTTGTCTGCAGATGCACGGTACTATCGTCGCAAAACTCAATAGGATTTTAAACGATCATTATGATTGAAATCATTTAGATATGTAAAAATCTAAGCTTTAAGCAAAGTTTATATCACAAGAAAAGGATACCGCGGAGTCCTTCGATTTTTTTGATATAAATTCTACTTGGTCTTATGTTTTCTGGGAGATCGTAAAATTTTTTATGTAACCATGGTATATGGTTATTTCATTGGTCTCCGTCAAATACTAGACGAACCTCATAAGGAGCAGTGATTGGTAGTACAGTGTTTTTAAATGGGGGTTTGTACACCCCAGATTGTATTTGAGATTTTGAAAGATATATTTTGCAGGTACTGAAGAAAAGGTTGATAATCTGCGTTGGAAAATATCTTAGGTACAGCAAACAGCATAAGACTCTCATCATAGGATGAGGTTTAGTGATGCAAATGAAACCAACTCTATAAAATATGAAGGTTTTTTATTTCGAGTTTCAGTCGAGTCGACACAACACTACTGCGTGATTATGCTTATCTTCTTGATAACTTCCATAGCATGTTCCCTTCTTTCCCCAGGTTTAAGAATAAAGGAACCCTAGGTAATTAATAAGTCTTTATTAGAGAGAGAGTGTGAGGATCATAATTAATTACCTTCATGCCTTTTGGTTGGCTGATTTCTATGTCTGTACCTACATCTTTATATGTGTACGGAGTATCAAAAATCATGAAGAAAAGAAAAGAGGGGGAGTCAAAAGGTCGAAGAATAGAGTGAAAAAATGTAAGTAGAAGATGGATCAACTATGCGAGTCAAATGGTTTTATGATGCTTATTATTTTTATTATCATCGATTTGAACAGTTGAGTCATAAATGAAGTACAAAATCTTATATAATAATTGAAAAACAAAGGAGGAGAATTGACCTTCAAATTCTATATGTAATGTATCCCTTACTTAGAACCTATAAATAATAGGTATATTTTTTCCGCCTTATCAAAATTATCTTTAGGGTCAATTCTTCCTATCCATCTCTTACTTTTTACTCAAAGGTTCCAAGGTTCGAATTGCCATGTAAATCCTCCTTGATTTATGTACGGGTATCAGTCTACTAGGGGTTGTCATGTTATAAATAATTTCGCTGATTCCGTTATGTAACTTTCAGAACTATCAATATACAGGGTGTGGCAACAAAACTTTATTTTTTCTATAATGCGTCCCAATTAGACTGTAGAAATAGTAGCA